>NC_073632.1:29478387-29781417 GCF_029407905.1 Bubalus kerabau | reverse complement strand
CCTCCTTTTATTTCATGGAAAAATACAGCATGGAGAGGGTTGGGGTGTTTTTTTCCTTGGAAATGGCTTTGCTTATTATTTTCGAGTTGGTGGCATTATTGATTTATCCATCCATGACTTAAATATAACCATTTTAGCTTAATTATTTTAACTTTGGGAAATGAGCATCATATGATATAAGCTCATACCCAAACTGACTTAATTTATGAAAGTGGCTATAGAACAAAGATTGTCAAATGACAGCCATGGGCCAAATCTAGTCTGTTGCCTGTTTCTGCGTAGCTTATAAGCCAAGACAGGTTTGCACTTCATAAAAATGAGCAGGACCTTCATTTAAGGATTGATATTGTGCT
Source organism: Bubalus kerabau (assembly GCF_029407905.1). Classification (NCBI taxonomy): domain Eukaryota; kingdom Metazoa; phylum Chordata; class Mammalia; order Artiodactyla; family Bovidae; genus Bubalus; species Bubalus kerabau. Next base: position 29,781,064 of record NC_073632.1, on the reverse strand, counting down.
ACCAAAGGATTATGAAGGAAGTAGGACTGGGCAGAGGGAGAAACTGAACTCTATTAATACTATCTTCTGCAGGGATGACTCTGAGGTTTTTCTGAGCTGGGATATATTGCTGTGAATGTGAGCTGACCTCAGAAGGTGGTACAACTTTGAGCAGGACAGCTTTCTCAGCTAAGGCAATCCTTGAAGAGGGATGATGATGATTTCAAAATCCTCTTCTGTCAGCCCTCTTACCAGACTGGCCCATGGCCTTCCTCAAAAGTCAGCCCAGAACAGTTCTGATGCCTTTTTTCCAGCTCTGCCCTGAAGCTCCCTGGCTTCATAACCTGGGAAGGCTTCCCTGTCCTTCGCCCTCTCTCGGAGTTTGCTCAAACTCATGTTGATTGAGTCAGTGATGTCATCTCTCCATGTCATCCCCTGTCACCCATTCCCCTCCTGCCTTCAATCTTTCCCAGCATCAGGGTCTTTTCCAATAAGTCGGCTCTTGGCATCAGCTGGCCAAAGTACTGGAGCTTCAGCATCAGTCCTTCCAACGAATATTCAGGATTTATCTCCTTTAGGATTGACTGGTTTGATCTTCTTGCAGTCCAAGGGACTCTCAAGAGTCTCTTCCAGCACCACAGTTCAAAAGCATCAATTCTCCAGCACTCAGCCTTCTTTATGAAGTCCAACTTTCACATCCATATATGACTACTGGAAAAACCATAGCTTTGACTATATAAACCTTTGTCAGCAAAGTAATGTCTCTACTTTTTAACAGATTTTCCAGTTTTGTCATAACTTTTCTTCCAAGGAGCAAGCATCTTTCAATTTCATGGCTGCATTCACCATCTAGTCATTTTGGAACCCAAGAAAATAAAGTCTGTCACTGTTTCCATTTTTAAGCCATCAATTTACCATGAAGTAATGGGACTGGATGCCATGATCTTAGTTTTTCAAATCTTGAGTTCTAAGCTGGGTTTTTCACTCTCTTCTTTCACCTTCATCAAGAGGCTTTTTAGTTCTTCACTTTCTGTCATTAGGGTGGTGTCATCTGCATATCTGAGGTTATAGATATTTCTCTTGGCAGTCTTGATTCCAGCTTGTGCTTCATCCAGCCTGGCATTTCACATGATTGTATTCTGCATATAAGTTAAATAAGCAGGGCGACAATATATAGCGTTGACATACTCCTTTTCCAATTTTGAACCAGTCCATTTTTCCATGTCTGTTTCTAATTGTTGCTTCTTGACTTGCATACAGGTTTCTCAGGAGGTAGGTAAGGTGGTCTTGTATTTCCATCTCTAAGAATTTTCCACAGTTTGTTGTGATCCACACAGTCAAAGGCTTTAGTGTAGGCAATGAAGCAGATGATTTTCTGGAATTCCCTTGCTTTTACTATGGCCCAACAGATGTTGGCAAGTTGTTCTCCGGTTTCTCTGCCTTTTCTAAATCCAGCTTGTACATCAGGAAGTTCTTGGTTCACATACTGTTGAAGCCTAGCTTGAAGGATTTTGAGCCTTGTGAGCATGTGAAATGAGTGCAGTTGTGGAGTAATTTGAACATTCTTTGGCATTGTCCTTCTTTGGGATCAGAATGAAAACTGAACTTTTCCAGTCCTGTGGCCACTGCTGAGTTTTCCAAATTTGTTGGCATATTGAGTGCAGCAATTTCACAGCATCACCTTTTAGGATTTGAAATAGCTCAACTGGGATTCTATCACCTTGACTAGCTTTGTTTGCAGTGATGCTTCCTAAGGCCCACTTGACTTCACACTTCAGGATGTCTGGCTCTAAATTAGTGGTCACACCATTGTGGTTATCTGGGTCATTAAGACCTTTTTTGTACATATATACATATATATAAATATACATATATAGAGAAGCATATATAAATATATATTTGTATATATAAGTAAGCCACTTTGCTGTACAGTACAAACACAACATTGTAAATCAACTATGCTTCAATAAGAAAAATCAAACTAATTTTAAAATGTGAAAAAGACCCAGCAATCCCATTGCTGGGCATACATACTGAGGAAACCAGAATTGAAAGAGACACGTGTACCCCAATGTTCATCGCAGCACTGTTTATAATAGCCAGGTCATGGAAGCAACCTAGATGTCCATCAGCAGATGAATGGATAAGAAAGCTGTGGTACATATACACAGTGGAGTATTACTCAGCCATTAAAAAAATAAATTTTAATCAGTTCTAATGAGGTGGATGAAACTGGAGCCTATTATACAGTGAAGTAAGCCAGAAAGAAAAACACCAATATAGTATACTAATGCATATATATGGAATTTAGAAAGATGGTAACGATAACCCTGTATGCGAGACAGCAAAAGAGACACAGATGTATAGAAGACTCTGTGGGAGAGGGAGAGCGTGGGATGATTTGGGAGAATGGCATTGAAACATGTATAATATCATATATGAAATAAATCGCCAGTCCAGGTTCGATGCATGATATAGGATGCTTGGGGCTGGTGCACTGGGATGACCTAGAGGGATGGTATGGGGAGGGAGGTGGGAGGGGGGTGAAGGATGGGGAACACATGTACACCCGTGGCAGATTCATGTTGATGTGTGGCAAAACCAATACAATATTGTAAAGTAATTAGCCTCCAATTAAAATAAATAAATTTATATTAAAAAATGTGAAAAAGAGAAGTGACTGTCAGTCTCAGGAGTGGAAGGGTCAAAATGAGAACAGATCCTCTATGGGCAGAGTGTAGGGCCTCATGTGCTTCCTTGGTAGTGGTGAGTTCTCTACCCTCTGCAGGGGGCTGTGTTAATATCTAACCCTGTAACCTACTGGGTAAAGTCATGTTGTAGCAGGAAGGGGGAGTCTGGGCTCCCTTTTAAAGCTGACCACCACTCTCTCCCCATTAACATTAAATCTCTTTGATTAACCCTATGATGTCTACCCTTAATCTTTTCTGCTAAGGTAAGTATCTTTTCTCATGCTTTGGCCACTTTTTCCTCTCCTACATAACTCACTTCAGAGTTCATCTCAGCTGGTAAGGTGGTCAAGGTCAAGGTTACTCCCACACTAATACTGGATTATCTGCCCTCACCTCCCAGCCTCCTGGAGTTTGTGCTGTAAATTTACAAAGATAGAGAGATGATGAGAGTCTCTCACCCTCAGGGATGGTGCTCTGTGTAATAAGTGATCAGTAAATATGGAACCAGTACAACAAATACGATTTCACAGAAAGATGAATGACTCACCAACACATCATGAATAAAGTGATCCACAAAGGTGGACCAGAGATCATGGTTCACAACATTCTCTAACAACATCTAGTTATGTGTTGTGGTTGTTATTGATTTCTTTCATTTATTTTATCTTTTAAAAAATCTAGAGCACCCCCCTCACTGGAACATAGGTTTCAACAATCAATTTCATCTAGAAAATGTGTACTATAGTTGCTTGTGCTTCTAATTACTCTCTAGTAACAAAAACCTAACATTTCATAGTAGTTTCTGATTATTCTGTTTTTGTAGAAGAAATTACTGCATCTGGGTGGATAAAGAGTTAATAAAATAAAAAAGAGGGTTGATTTGTATCTGTGTATATTTTATGGCTCCTCTGTAAAGGAAATTACTCCTCTTGCAGTGATGTAAACCCTTAGCAGAAAATGAAGGGGAAATGAAGCCAATTTTCAGGAAAAGGTTCAGCAAGTTTAGTGCTTGAATTGAGATCAAGTATCATCTAAAAAACACAACTGTCTCAAACACTTAATAACATGGGATCAAAATACACAGGAAAAAATACTAAATTATTATTTGCCCTAATTTGAAAAGATTAAAAATCAATCAAAGTTTGATGCTTCAAAACACACAAAATAACATTTATCTCCGGGTTTCCCCTTATTCATAATGATTATTTGTTGGATAATTCATCCTTTCCTTTAGAGGAAAAGCCCTTGAGGTCAGGAACTGTGTATTCTTTATTGTTGTTTTCCTTGCAATAAGAACAGTCCCTGGCACCCAGGGCTTAATAAGTGGAGAAATTTTTCGACATCACATTCCCATCAGTGAGGGTACTGACCCCGAACTAAAGTTTTATTGCGATAATTTTGATGGATTCTCTTCACATTAAAACACACATATCGACTTCCCTGGTCCTTCAGTGGGTAAGACTCTGTGCTCTCAATGCCGGGTGCCCAGGTTTGATCCCTGGTCAGGGAACTAGATCCCATGTGCCACAACTAAGAGTTTGAATGCTGCAGCAAAGACCAAAGATCCCACTGCAACTAAGACCTGGCACAGGTAGTAGGTAGGCAGGTAAATAAATAATTTTTAAAAACCCACAGACATAAATGTAGTAAGTCATTCTTCTCTCTCCCTATAATGAATCCATTATTTCAAGTTTTTATAGAGCCTGTGTTTCTCTTTGATCCCCAGCATCTCATGAAATCTATCCTCACAAAATTTTATATCAATGCTTTATACCTTACTGTTAGTCATTTGTTTTGCCTTCTGTGACTCGGTGAGAAGAGATAGCATTTTCATTTTTAACCTTGTTGCAGACGATAAAACCAAAGTTCCTTTTCCTAACAGGAGCAAACAAGAGTAGTAAGTAAACCTGGAGTGATTTTCATATCATGCAGGTAACTGCTTCCTGTGTTTTTGCAAAAGGCTGTGTTTAGACCTTGGAACATCTATGCAAACAGTCAAAGGTAAGTAAGTTGCCTGAAGACAGGCTCGAAAAGTTAACTGATGGAAAAGTGAAAAAAAATTTTGGATACAGAGTTACAACTTTGAATGGAACCTATCATTTACACTTATTATAAACCACGTTGTAATATTCATCCACACTGTATCCATCAGAAACACTGGGCTGGTTGAAGCACAAGTTGGAATCAAAATTGCTGGGAGAAATATCAATAACCTCAGATATGCAGATTACACCACCCTAATGGCAGAAAGCGAAGAACTAAAGAGCCTCTTGATGAAAGTGAAAGAGGAGAATGAAAAACTCGGCTTAAAGCTCAACATTCAGAAAACAAAGATCATGGCATCTGGTCCCATCAGTTCAGTTCAGTTGCTCAGTCATGTCTGACTCTTTGTGACCCCATGACCTGTAGCATGCGAGGCCTCCCTGTCCATCACCAACTCCCAGAGTCCACCCAAACCCGTGTCCATTGTGTCAGTGATGCCATCCAATCATCTCATCCTCTGTCTTCCTCTTCTCCTCCTGCCCTCAATCTTTCCCAGCATCAGAGTCTTTTCCAATGACTCAGCTCTTTGCATCAGGTGGCCAAAGTATTGGAGTTTCAGCTTCAGCATCAGTCCTTCCAATAAACACCCAGGACTGATCTCCTTTAGGATGGACTGGTTGGATCTCCTTGCAGTCCAAGGGACTCTCAAGAGTCTTCTCCAACACCACAGTTCCAAAGCATCAATTCTTCAGTGCTCAGCTTTCTTTATAGTCCAACTCTCACATCCATACATGACCACTGGAAAAACCATAGCCTTGACCAGACAGACCTTTGTTGACAAAGTAATGCCTCTGCTTTTTAATATGCTGTCTGCTGCTGCTAAGTCGCTTCAGTCGTGTCCGACTCTGTGCGACCCCATAGACAGCAGCCCACCAGGCTCCCCCGTCCCTGGGATTCTTGAGGCAAGAACACTGGAGTGGGTTGCCATTTCCTTCTCCAATGCATGAAAGTGAAAAGTGAAAGTGAAGTCACTAGGTTGGTCATAACTTTCCTTCCAAGGAGCAAGCATCTTTTAATTTCATGGCTGAAATCACCATCTGCAATGATTTTGGAGCCCAGAAAAAGAAAATCTGACACTGTTTCCACTGTTTCCCCATCTATTTGCCATGAAGTGATGGGACCAGATGCCATGATCTTCGTTTTCTGAATGTTGAGCTTTAAGCCAACTTTTTCACTCTCCTCTTTCACTTTCATCAAGAGGCTCTTTAGTTCTTCTTCACTTTCTGCCATAAGGGTGGTGTCATCTGCATATCTGAGGTGATTGATATTTCTCCTGGCAATCGTGATTCCAGCTTGTGCTTCTTCCAGCCCAGCATTTCTCACCATGTACTCTGCATATACGTTAAATAAGCAGGGTGACAATATACAGCCTTGATGTACTCCTTTTCCTATTTGGAACCAGTCTGTTGTTCCATATCCAGTTCTAACTGTTGCTTCCTGACCTGCATACAGGTTTCTCAAGATGAAAATGAAAGAGGAAAGTGAAAAAGTTGGCTTAAAGCTCAACATTCAGAAAACGAAGATCATGGCATCCAGTCCCATCACTTCATGGGAAATAGATGGGGAAACAGTGGAAACAGTATCAGACTTTATCTTTTTGGGCTCCAAAATCACTGCAGATGTTGATTGCAGCCATGAAATTAAAAGATGCTTACTCCTTGGAAGGAAAGTTATGACCAACCTAGATAGCATATTCAAAAGCAGAGACATTACTTTGCCAACAAAGGTCTGTCTAGTCAAGGCCATGGTTTTTCCAATAGTCATGTATGGATGTAAGAGTTGGATTATAAAGAAAGCTGAGCACTGAAGAATTGATGCTTTTGAACTGTGGTGTTGGAGAAGACTCTTGAGAGTCCCTCAGATTGCAAGGAGATCCAACCAGTCCATCCTAAAGGAGATCAGTCCTGGGTGTTCATTGGAAGGACTAATGTTGAAGCTGAAACTCCAATACTTTGGCCACCTGATGCGAAGAGCTGACTCATTTGAAAAGACCCTGATGCTGGGAAAGATTGAAGGCAGGAGAAGGGGACGACAGAGAATGAGATGGTTGGATGGCATCACTGACTCAATGGAGATGAGTTTGAATAAACTCTGGGAGTTGGTGATGGACAGGGAAGCCTGGCATGCTGCAGTCCATGGGTTGCAAAGAGTCAGATGCTACTGAGTGACTGAACTGAACTGATTATCTATCATAATATTCACTAGTGTCTTAATCCAACCAATGGGCCCTTATTATTTTGTGTTGAGGAACACATCTGAGTTTACAGTTATGTGACTTTTGACTGACCACACATACAATAAATTAAAAAATCAGGGGAGACTTCCCTGGCAGCCATTAAGACTCTACTTCCATTGCAAAGCCTAATCCTTGGTCAGAAAACTAAGATCCCACGTGGTATGTGGCGTGGCCAAACAATACATAAAATTTTAAGAAAAGTTTAGTGTTTCAGCTTCAGCTTTAGATGTTTCACTTCAAAGCTCATGCTTTTAATTATTACACAATCTCCCATTAAGAAACTTTGATGCTAATTAAAAATCTGGCCTAAAAGTCAATTTTTACAACAGGCTGTAATTCACAGCACTTTTCTGAAATGACTTTCGTACAGAAATGTGTGCTGACAGCCATGCCTCAGCTCAAGAAGCTATGCTTGAATCATTACTCTGTCACGTCCAACTCTTTGCAACCCCACAGACTGTAATCCACCAGGCTCCTCTGTCCATGGGATTTCCTAGGCAAGAACACTGAAGTGGGTAACTATTCCCTTCTCCAGGGGATCTTCCCAACCCAGGGATCAAACCTGTCTCCTGCATTCCAGGCAGATTCCTTACCATCTGAACCACCAGGAAAATCCACTCTTGAATTAGACACTTACTCAACCTGGCTGCTGGAGAAGGCACTGGCAACCCACTCCAGTACTCTTGCCTGGAAAATCCCATTGACAGAGGAGCCTGGTAGGCTGCAGTCCTTGGGGTAGCTAGGAGGTGGATGAGACTGAGTGACTTCACTTTCACTTTTCACTTCCACGCTTTGGAGAAGGAAATGGCAACCCACTTCAGTGTTCTTGCCTGGAGAATCCCAGGGACAGTGGAGCCTGGCGGGCTGCCGTCTATGAGGTCGCACAGAGTCAGACACGACTGAAGCGACTTAGCAGCAGCGGCAGCAACCTGGCTGCTCACAGACCAGTGCTCTCTGGATCCTGCCCAAAGTACCTTCTTTGTCAGAGTTTTGCCTCTTTTGTATGATCTGCCTTCCTCAGTAAGAGACCCTCTCTCTCAACCAACTGCTCTCTGGGAAAAAAGTGATCTCGTCCCACAGAAGCAAGAGAAAAATCCAAGGTTTTGACAATACCAGAGTTGAGTCATAGGAAATACTGTCCATGTTAGGATAATCCTTCTCTAGGAGTTAGGATCCAATGTTTTCCCATATTCTTCAACACTTTTCTTTCAAATTAGATCTGTCTGAAGAAAGGAAGATTTATCTCTTAGGAAGAAAGATGCCAACAGGTTATTAAATTAGAAAACCAAACCTATTTAATTTGAAGCACGAAGACTGGGTTTAGATATTCAGACCTAGAGCAAATCACTTAGATTCTCTTGGTCTTGGCTTCTTTTTCTGCAATGAAGAAGCAATAAAGTCTCCTCCTCAATGTGGCTCAAGGCTGGAATGAAATAATATACCTGAAGGTGTTTTTTTTAAACTTTAAAGAGCTAGGCAAATACATTACCACTGCAGATAAAAAGCTTTATTGGTATATTATTCCCAGTGATACTTTACAAATGTACTCCAACATGTTCCGTTCTAGGAAAGTAACAGATATTGTGAATTCTTGACAATTGTTTTCTAATCTGTTCATAGTTGAGCAGGATGTGGGTGTGTTTTAGAGAACACTTTATTTTTCCACAATTTCCACATTTGGAAAAACTGCAAAAGAGTTATGGAAAACTGGAGGGGCTCACATGCTGAGTTTTAAACTAAACTGACAAAAAATGAAATAAATGTAAACCAGTTGTCAGGTTGCACTGTTCAAACAGAAATTAAGATGTTCCTTCTTAAAAGCGAGAGTGAACACTGACTCATGAAGACAACAGCTCTATATATTTACCTCAATCTTACTTGTTCATTGAAACATTTTCTTAATAGTTCATAAGCACTAATTATTTGCAGTGTCTTATGCAGTTGGTTTATTTAATAGTTTATCCTGGACTCCCGGTCCTGCCACCTGGAGCCGGTGCAGGTGTGAGGGGCCGCCTCTCGCCGCTGCCCACCGGCCGGGCATGGTGTTGGGCGCCAGGCCCACCTCGCCTGTCTCTGGGTGCCCAGGAAAAAGGAGGCAGTGATGCTGATGCTGGCAAGCAAGCTGAAGCGGGATGACGGTCTCAAAGTGTCCCAGGCGTCAGCCACAGCCTCTGACTGCGCTCGGCAGGTGTCCGTGAGGGACAGGCTGCTTGTGAAAGAGGTTGTAGAACTTGAAGCCAATTTACCTTGAACATGTAAAGTCCATGTTCCTGATCCAAACAAGCTTCATTGTTTTCAGCCAACTGTCACCCCCAGGTGAGGGTTACTACCAGGGTGGAAAAATTCAGTTTGAAACTGAAGCTTCTGATGCATGCAACATGGTGCCTCCCAAAGCGGAAATGCTTGCCCAGGACCTGGAACCCCAACATCACAGAGACGGGCGAAGACATGTCTCAGGTGACTGAAAGAACATTCGATCGATAGCACTGGCTGGGCCCCCATGAGGACATTGAAGGCTGTTGTTTGGGGATTAAACTCTGCTTACTGATCTGTGGAATTTTGATGATCCACTGACTATCCAAACTGTGGGACATCATTTGCGGGTCAAGGAGGACTTCCGGCATAAAGTGGAAGACTACATTAAGCACTGCGCCAGATGATACGAGGAGAGGACTGCAGGGCCCTGGGCTGTGCCTGAGAAGATTGCCTCCACCTGAAACCAGAGGGAGCCTCTCCCCAGTCCTCGGCTCCCCTCAGTCCTGCTGGGTCGTCTGAGTCCCGTGACCACGTTGTTCTGAGGAAGAACCTCTTCACGACCGCCCACTGTAGCCAGAGAGTTCCACATAAATGAAGCCAGAACATGTGTCCGGGGTTCTCTACTGTTTACCTTAACGTGTTTACTTTCTTTGAAACCGGACTGTATAGGCTGTTGATGGGAATGAACTCAGCGTGGAGGCTACAGCCACTTCTCCCCTCCCCTAGTCAGTCCCGCACAGGTAACGCTCATGACGCGCTCCGTGTAGCTCACAGATAGGCCAGCAGAAACCTGCTGCAAACTGTGATTGGTGCGAAGCCTCTTAGCTCCGCCCATGAATGTCGGCCCCGCCTAGGTTTCCTGAAGCTTCCTAGAATGCAGTCAGTCTTTTAGTGCAGATCTCTTACTGAAATGCGTATTTTATTTACGGTAAGTATATTTGGGAACAGATTTGTAGTTGGTACAATTTAATGCTTTTTTTCTATTCTCATTTAGTTTGTATTTTCATTGTATAGAGCAGACAGAAAGATGTTGGGTCAAGCAACTATTGAGAAATACAAAGAAAGTACGAAAGGCAAAAAAAAAAAAAAAAGTTTAAACTGAGTAGAGATATATGTATAAAGTTATCTTATATTACAAATACCCCCTGAAACTTTTATGTCAAATATTCACTTCCCACCCACAGCATTTTTTTTTTTTTTTTTGAGTCCATGATTTCCTGACACTTTCCAGTTATATTAAAACTCAATCTCAGACTTTTCTGGTGGTCCAGCGGTAAAGAATCCACATGTCAATGAAGGGGATGTGGTTTCCATCCCTAGTTTGGGAAGATTCCCCATGCCGAGGGGCAACTAAGCCTGGGTGTTGAGCCTGCACTTTGGAGCCCTCCAGCCACAATTACTGAAGCCGGCATGCCTAGAGCCAGTGTTCCACAACAAGAGAAGCTGCCACAATGAGAAGCCTGCATTGTGATAAAGAGTAGCCCTCCCCTTGCCACAACTAGAGAAAGCCCACATGCAGCGAGGAAGACCCAGAGCAACCAAAAATAAAAACTTAAAAAAAAAAAAAAACCCTCAAAATCGGGTTGGGGAGGGATGGATTGGGAGTTTGGGATTAGTTGATGCAAATTATTGAATAGAATAAACAACAAGGTCTTAAGGTATAGCAAAGGGTGTATATAGTATATATAATATAGTAAGTATATAGTATATATATATCATAGTAAGTATATAGTATATATAAATCATAGTATATATAGTGAGTATATAGTATAGTAAGGTATATGTAGTATATAGACATCACTATCCTGTGATACTTTGCTATATCACAATATTGTTAGTCAACTATACTCCAATATAAAAAGTTAAAAGAAGTTACAAGGCTTAACTAAGGAGTGAGAGAACAAGGAAACTAATATTTATTAAGCATCTTTTAAAATGGTAGGCATTGTGCTACATATTTTACATGTTATTTCATTTAATACTTAAGACTGTGAATTAGGTGTTATTATTTCCAATTTAAAGATTAGATTTATTAAAACAATGAGATATCAATACACCTATCAGAGTGACCAAAGTCTGAGGCACTTTTAATGCCAAGTGCTGACAAGGATGTGGGGCAACAGGAACTCGAAAGTGGTACAGCCACTCTGTGGGCGTCCCAGGTGATGCTAGTAGTAAAGAACCCGCCTGCCAATGCAGGAGACGTAAGAGACGTGGGTTCAATCCCTGGGTCAGGAAGATCCCCTGGAGGAAGTATGGCAACCCATTCCAGTATTCTTGCCTGGAGAATCCCATGGACAGAGGAGCCTGATGGTCTACAGTCCATAGGGTTGCAAAGAGTTGGACACAACTGAAGTGACTACACCACCACCACCACAGCCACGTGGGAAGGCAGTTTGGCAGTGTCTTATAAACCTACTCCTACCATATATCATCCAGCAATCGTGTTCCTTGGTATTTATCCAAATGAATTAAAAATTTATGTCCACAGAAAAAACCTGCACATGGATGTATATAACAGTTTTATTCATAACAGCCCAAACTGGGAAACAACCAAGGTGGCCTTCAGTAAGAGACAGGATAAATAAACTGTGGAACATCCAGACAATGGAATGTTATTTGGCACTTAAAAAAAAAAAGGGTTATCAAGCCATGAAAAAAACATGTAAAAATCATAAATACACATTAATAAGCAAAAGAAGACAATCTGAAAAGGCTACATGTTGTACAATTCAACAATATGGCATTCTGGAAAAGGCAAAACTATGGCGACAGTAAAAAGATCAATTGTTGCCAAGGATTAGGCAAGGAGGGATGAACGAATGGAGCACAGAGGATTCTTAGGGCAGTAGAATTAGTCTGTATACTGTAATGATAGATACATGTCATTACACATCTTTCCAAACCTATAGAATGTACTACACCAAGAGTGAAGCCTAGTGTTTAACTATGGATTTGGGGTGATAATGATGTATCAATGTAGGCTCATCAGGCAACGGCACCCCACTCCAGTACTCTTGCCTGGAGAATCCCAGGGATGGCGGAGCCTGGTGGGCTGCCGTCTATGGGGTCGCACAGAGTCGGACACGACTGAAGCGACTTAGCAGCAGCAGTAGCAGCACCACTCTGGTGGGGGATGTTGATAGGGGTAATGACGTATCAATGTCAGTTCAATGATTATAACAAGTGTACCACTCTGGTGGGGAATGTTGATAGTGAGGGAAGTTTTGCATGTGTGGGAACAGAGGGTATCATGTACTTTGCACTCAGTTTTGCTGTAAATCTAAAACTGCTCTAAAAAGTAAATTCTATTTTTAAAAGAGTGTGTGCATGTTCAATCACTCAGTTATGTTCAACTCTTTGCGACCCCATGCTGTATCTCTCCAGGCTCCTCTGTCCCAGGGATTATTTTAGCATGAATATTGCCAAATGGAGTGGGTTGCCATTTCCTCTCCAGGAGATCTTTCTGACCCAGGGATCAAACCTGAGTCTCCTGCGGCTCCTGTATTGGCAGGCAGATTCTTTACCACTGAGCCAGCACCCCCTCAAAAAGAGCACACATTTCCCCCCAAATATGAGGCTCTACAAGTTTGAAAATTCACCAAGTCAGAACCCTTCTGTAATACCTAACTTTAGTTATTAACAAGACATTCTTCTGCTTCCTAGGGTTGGCAGGCTATCTAGATTTCCCTTAAGCATGCTACTGGATTAGATGGTTCATTTTGAATTTTCATGTGATTATTTTTTTTACTGCAGGGCATTCAAATGGATGATTATTGCCATAGTCTTGAAACAGAAAGTCAAAATTACTTTTCTTAAAAGTAAATAAATACCAAAACCCAAAACAAAACAAAAATATCCTGTGATAAACCACAAGGAGAAGAATATTAAAAAGAACGTATACACACACACATATAACTGAATCACTTTGCTGTACAGCAGAAATTAAGACAACATTATAAATCAACTATACTCAATAAATTAAAAAAAAAACTCAATCTCATCCAATCTTAAATGTAAACCTCCAATTTCAAATCTGATTTAAACCATCTCTCCCTTACCTTCTGGACATCCCCAATCCCCTGGTGGCTGATCTCCAAAGATGGCTTTAAAGCACCACGCCCTTCATTGTCCCCCCATACTGGATCTGAGCTGGGCCTTTTCTTTTTTTGTGTAATTTTTAAAATTTATTTTGGCTGTCTTTGCTGGGTCTGTTGCTGTGCTGGCTTTCTCGGGTTGGGGCAAGTAGGGGCTATTCTCTAGTTGCAGTGTGTGGGCTCCTCATTGCTGTGGCTTCTCTTGTTGCAGAGCATGGACTCGAGGCTATGTGGGCTTCAGTATTTGCAGCACGTGGGTTTTACAGCACAGGCTCAGTATTTGTGGTGCATGGGATAGCTGCCCCAAGGTATGTGGGATCTTCCTGGACCAGGGATCGAATCCATGTCCCCTGCATTAGCAGGTGGGTTCTTTACCACTGATCCACCAGGGAAGCCCTGAGCTGGGCCTTAGACTCCTGTTAATCAGCAGAAAAGGCTGCTGTGCCAGTTCTGAGTCAAAAGAGGGCCTTATAACTTCTTATTTTGCATATTTGGAGGCCCTGAGCCATCAAGTAGGAAATCTGGTATGTTAACATGTCATGTGGAGAAACCACGTGGAGAGGGAAAAGTCCTGAGCCCAGATAACCCATAGTCCTCGCTGAGCCCAGTTCTCTAGGTGTCTCTGCCGAGGGGCCAGATGTGTAAATGGGACACCATGGGCAGGAAAGCCTAGTCAGGGCCGCAGGCGATTGTAGCTCCAGTGACCTGCTCATGGAGCAGAAGAACCACTACCCAGATGAGTGCTGTTGACCCTCAGAAGCAAGAGATGAAAGCCACTACATCCTGGGATGGTTTATTACACAGCAGTGGGGAACTGGGACATTTCTTATGCCCAGATCTATCTGGCTGGGGAGAGGGACATGACTTTTCTCTTCACCTTCCTCTTCTGTTCCTAGCTTTCTGTGTTGGGGACTGCTAATAGGGGTGAAAACAGGGACAGTCTTTGCTCTTAACTGCTCTCACACCAGGTGATATACTGGAGTTGGCCTGGACCAGATTGTTTAAGCCAACTGTTAAATTTTTAGGAATTTTATGGGCCAAATGTTACAAATGCCACCATTAAAATTTAAATTACATAAAATGATACTAAAATAAATTATACTAAAAAAGAGGCAATAAATACTCAAAACTTGCCATCTCCTATCTTATTTTGAGTGTTGGTGGTATAGTGGTGAGCATAGCTGCCTTCCTATCTTATTTTGCTATCATCTATCGTGTCTTTAATATTATTGATGTGTCTTGCACATGTCTCGTGGAGATGCCATAGAGCCACATGCTACTGTGTTAATTTTTTTCAACCTCACAATCAGTGAGTAATGTCATGTCAGTAGCTTAGAATCAGCCATGGTGGGAATCTTTATACCATGGAAATGAGCAAAACATTAGAAATTAGTAATTTTTCCCTGTGGATTAAGCTGGTTGTTAACTTGGAATCCTCTGTTATATGTATTAATATATATAATATTTATATATATATTTATAATATATTTATATATATATATAATATATATATATAATTTATATATATATAAAATTAATATATATAATAAAATATATATGGTCCACCCTGGCTAGTGGGTGATGCCTTCTCTGGGAAAGGCAGGAAAATGTTAACCCTCTATGAGTTTTTTGAAGGTGTCCAGTGAGACCCTAATGCTGGAAAAGATTGAGGACAGGAGGAGAAGGGGGCAACAGAGGATGAGATGGTTAGATAGCATCACTAACTCAATGGACATGAATTTGAGCAAACTCCAGGAGATAGTGAAGGAAAGGGAATCCTGACATGATGCAGTTCATGGGGTCACAAAGAGTCAGACACTACTTAGCGACTGAACAACTACAACAAATGAGACCTGCTATTATTCCAGCTCCTCACTTGGGAAGTTTTCAATCCACCTCCTCATTTTGGCTCATAGAACACCTCTCCACTTCTTGCTACTAGTTCCTTTGGCCAGTGGATAGCCCCTGTTTGTAGAACACAATAGATCAAGTCTGTCATCTTCCTGGATGTCCATCTGACCCACCAGATAAGGCTGGGCTGCAGAGTCGCACATGACTTAGTGACAGACTTTCACTTCAAAGATAAAGAAATATGGTTGTCTGGATAAAGAGTTTACTGTTAGTCTAAGTAATCATGAGTGCCTTGAGTTAGGTTCCCTGGGAAGTAAATTCTGAGATGGAGCTCAGTGTATAGAAAGTTTATTAATGTTGTGGGTTAAAGATGAAGAAAAGTTGGGCCAGAGGAGAAGTTGAACTGAGGAACAGTCACATAAGAACTCTCCTTACACTGCGGAACACTTTGAAGCTCGAAAGGCCCTTCAGACTATATGCAGTCTGCCCAGTGGGGCACATGACCTTGGCCTGGGGGCCCTCTTTGGTTGAGGTAATTCCCAAAGAGAGCAAACCATCAACAACTTTGATGGTCAGTTGTTGGGGCATAAATCTTTCCATCTTGAAGGGGGGATCTGGCTGTGCCACTGCATACATGACAGACATCCCTTTCCAGGTGCAATCTACTAACTTTGCATGAATTCTGGGGCCAGTTCCTCTAGGATTCTGGTGGGCCTCTGAGGGGAACTTACAGGGGGATAGCAAATGAGACAAACGACACCCCCACCACCGCAGTTAGCCTGAAGGCCACACATGATATTCACTCTTTCCCTCCTTGGCTAACCATTCAAAATTCCCTTTGCCCTCAGCTAGTGTCTCAGCTGGTCTTTGGGGTTTCCTTGAGCAGAAATTCAGACTCTCATCACTGAGGGGGTTCAGTCCCCTTTCTTAGGCTGTGGCTACACCATCTATGATGGGTACATGTTGATGAGTACTATACTTTGGTGACAAAATACTAAGAGCAGTCCAGATGGACTACTTGCCAAACATAAACCTCTCTGCCCAGTCTGGGTAATGGCAGGTCTTCCTTCTCGTGACTGATGATCAAGGAAGATTACCCCTGCAAGGCCTTTGACATGAGTTTCCTGAAGTGGCTGGGTGGCAGGTGTAGCTTAGAGTATGGTGGGATTCTCACAAGGCCTCCTGGTACATAGGATCCCTCTTTAGGATCCAAGGTCTAGTCTATGGCCATACCACCCTGAACACGCTGGATCTCAAATGATCTTGGAAGTTAAGCAGGGTTGGGTCTGGTTAGTACTTGGATGGGAGGATCCAAAGTCTCAACTCACAGAAGTCAACTTACAGGGACTGGAGAATGAATTCCCTAAGAGAATGCTGGAAAGTGTTGTTGAGCCTAAAAAGTAAATCAATGAAGACTTTGTTATCCATCCTCTGCTCTTTATCACAGTGTTAGGTAAAGACAGAATTTTTACTCTATGTTGAAATGACAAGTAGAGTGTATGAATAATGAGGCCCGATTCCTAAATCATTTTTAGCTAGTAAACTACTAAATAGAAAATAAATCAATGAAGTGATCAGGATTACTGAGAAATATCTTAGACATAAATTTCAGAGAGGATAAATCAGCAACATTTGGAGCCAGGAAGGGGGGGATTCTTCCTTTAGACCCTTACTGATTGACTAAGGTGGCCACATGTGGGGTCTGGGGAGCCTCAGAGAATTTTCTGAGAGCTAGGAGAGTAAGACTGGGAAGTCAAGCACTTTAGGTACATTTCTTGATATTTGCAGCACAACCCAAGATTTAATTATCATTAGGCCCTATGTTTGTAATTCTTTCTGACCCACCTTAATGCGTGGCTCTGCTTTCTTCCTATTTTAGTCTTAGTAAAGAGAAAGCTGATCTTCCCTGGTGGCTCAGATGGTAAAGCATCTGCCTACAATGCCTACCATGTGGGAGACCCGGGTTCAATCCCTGGGTAGGGAAGATCTCCTGGAGAAGGAAATGGCAACCCACTCCAGTATTCTTGCCTGGAAAATCCCATGGATGGTGGAACCTGGTAGGCTACAGTCCATGGGGTGGCAAAGGGTCAGACATGACTGAGCGACTTCACTTCACTCACTCAAGGAGAAAGCAGGGCTTCCCTAGGGACTCAGTGGTGAAGAGTCCACCTGCCAATGCAGGAGATGCAAAAGATGCATTTCAACCCCTGGTTGGGAAGATCTCCTGGAGAAAGAAAGGGCAACCCACTCAGGTATTCTTGCCTGGAAAATCCCATGGACAGAGGGGCCTGGTGGACTACACTCCACGGGGTTGCAAAGATTAGACAACCTAGCAAACTAAACAAAAACAACAGATCAACAGCATCTGCCTTTCCACATTCTACAGTCTTTTCCATATTATTCCATTAATAATATGGAATTATTAATTCCATATTAATAACACTAATATTAATACTAAAACGAACAGATACTGATAAAAAGGATTTAGGAATTGGGTCTCATTATTCATATACTTCACTTGTCATTTCAAGATAGAGTAAAAATTCTGTCTTTACCACAGAGCAGAGGATGTATAATAAAGTCTTCATTGATTTACTTTTTAGGCCAAATGTGTATTGAGGGAAGGGCTAAGCCATGTACACATATCACCACTATTAGTCGTTTGGGACTCAGTATGATGAAAGTGAAAGTCACTCAGTTGTGTCTGACTCTTTGTGACCCCATGGACTAAACAGTCCATGGAATTCTCCATTCCAGAATATGGAGTGGGTAGCCTTTCCCTTCTCTAGGGGATCTTCCCAACCCAGGGGTTGAACCCAGGTCTCCCACGTTGCAGGTGGATTCTTTACCAGCTGAGCCACCAGGGAAGCCCCACTATGAAGACCTCGTTATGATTTTTATTTTGCAAACAGGACCCAGAAGCATAGGATGTCTGGGAGAAATGATTAATACCAGAAGGGGGAGAGAAAACAGGAGGAGCTGCGAGATTTCTCTTGTGTCGTTTTGCTGCTTTTCATATAGCTGTCACACCCGTTCTTTTGCTCTAGTGATTACAGTTTTCAAATAAAACATCAGGACATGGGGCTTTAAGCAATGCCTTCTGTGCCACTGGAGGGAAACGGAGGCAGCCAGCACTGTGCGTCTGAGGAAGCGTGGAGGCAGGTGCTGCTGCCCCACTTCGTCACGTGACTGGGTACCACCTGGGAGACTCTGGACAAGGACCCCTATCTCTTGCCACCTGGTTTCCCACTGCAAACTGAGGTTGATGAAGGGTGGCTTTCTCCTACGCTACTGGCAGGAATGTAAATTGGTGCAGCCACTATGGAAAACAGGACAGTGATTCCTCGAAAAGCTAGAGTTGCCACAGGATCCAACAAGCCCACTCCTGGGCACGTATACAGACAAAATGATACTTCAAAAAGATACATGCAGCCCTATGTTCACAGCATCTCTATTCATAACAGCCAAGGCGTGGAAACAACCTAAACGTCCATCAACAGATGAATGGATAAAGAAGATGTGGTGCGTATATACGATGGAATACTACTCAGCCATAAAAAGGAGGAAATAATGCAACTGCAGCAACATGAGTGGTCCTAGAGATTATCATACTAAAAGGTGAAGTCAGAAAGAGAAAGGCAAATATTATATCACTCATCAGTTCAGTTCAGTCATTCAGGCATGTCTGACTCTTTGCGACCCCATGAATTGCAGCACGCCAGGCCTCCCTGTCCATCACCAACTCCCAGAGTTCACTCAGACTCACATCCATCAAGTCAGTGATGCCATCCAGCCATCTCATCCTCTGTTGTCCCCTTCTCCTCCTGCCCCCAATCCCTCCCAGCATCAGAGTCTTTTCCAATGAGTCAACTCTTCGCATGAGGTGGCCAAAGTACTGGAGTTTCAGCTTTAGCATCATTCCTTCCAAAGAAATCCCAGGGCTGATCTCCTTCAGAATGGACTGGTTGGATCTCCTTGCAGTCCAAGGGACTCTCAAGAGTCTTCTCCAACACCACAGTTCAGAAGCATCAATTCTTCGGCACTCAGCTTTCTTCACAGTCCAACTCTCACATCCATACATGACCACTGGAAAAACCATAGCCTTGACTAGACAGACCTTTGTTGGCAAAGTAATGTGGCATCTAGAATATGACACAAATGAACTTACCTATGAAATGGAAACAGACTCACAGACAGAGAACAGATTTGTGGTTGCCAAGGAGGAGGGAGTTTGGGATTAGCAGATGCCAACTATTATATATAGGATAAACAACAAGGTCCCACTGTATAGCACAGGCAACTATTTTTAATATCTTGTGATAAACCATAATAGAAAATAATATATAAAAAATAATGTAAAATATGTATAACTGAATCACTTTGTTCTATAGCAGAAATTAACACGACATTGTAAATCAACTGTACTTCAATTTAAAAGGTTTTTAAAATTGGAGGGTGGTTTTGAAAATTAGGCATGACAGCCCACACAAATGACTCAACCTAATGCCCTAGTTATGTGTGTCAAAATAGTTCTATTTGAGGCTTATAACCCAGTGAGGGTGACATGTGTATTCTGTTTTGGAAAATGCAATGCCTGTTGTTGTTGTTCAGTCACTACGTTATATCTTTGTGACCCCAGGGACTACAGCGTGTCAGGCTCCCCTGTCCTCCACTATCTCCCGGAGTTTGCTCAAATTCACATCCATCGAGTCGGCAAGACCCATGGGTGTTCTCTTTAAGCTTATCTGAATTTTGTTCCATTCCTAACTCAGGAGTGTCAATGTTGCTTTTCTTTCTTTTCTTTTTCTCTCCTAAGATCTTATTTTCCAGGCTCCCAGAGCTGCTTCTCTGACCATCTGGTGTTTTGGCCCAGCTAATAAGATAATGCTTTCTTGTTTGTTTGTTTGGGTTTCGTGATTTGGTGGCTTCTGTGCTGATTATCTGATTAGAGCTCTCATTAAGTACCTTCCCTTTAGCTTGTCAACAAACAAGTTTTTCCACTTACAAGATCATCGGAATAATTAGTTGGACATTCTTGAGCCTGAGGCAAAGATTTTAGATCCCTGAACTCATTTTCCTCTTCAGTGTTAGTCAGTGTTACTCAGTCTGACTTTCCGATCTCATGGACTGTGGCCCACCAGGCTCCTCAGTCCATGGAATTCTCCAGGCAAGAATACTGGAGTGGGTAGCCATTCCTTTCTCCAGGGGATCTTCCTGACCCAGGGATTGAACCCGGGTCTCCTGTATTTCAGGCAGACTCTTTACTGTCTGAGCCACCATAATTGTGGTCCTTTTGTCTCCTGCTAAATTCAAATTTAGGAGCGCTACCTCTTGGCAGCGTGGTGGCTCTCTGGCCGTCATTTCTGCTTTGGGAATCTCTTTCTGGATAGCGGGGCTGCTCACTATATGGAGGCTCCTTGGAGGGTCAGCCAGACCCTTGGGACCCACCTCCTGGACATCACTGTTGCCCCTGCACTTTCTACCTGCTCAGAAGGGCTCCAGGCTTGGGGTGTAATGTTCTGTCATCACTGTCTTGAAATCCTTCATAATCTTATCCTTGAATTTGTGTTTTGCAAGTGAAGTCTAATGGGATCACAGAGGATGTGCTGGTGGCTTGGAGCCTGTGTCACACACACAGTCCCTTTTCTTGCCATGTCGCTGCTTCCCTAGGACAGTTTCTTCACTGCCCATGCCCCTGCCTTGGTCCAGTGGCTACTAATCTCTTCTGGCTTCCAGTGGGGCTGGGTGCAGGTTCCAGGACAGTCGGAGGCAACGCCATGTGCTGAGTTGCAGGGAGGGGGCGGGATTGGGAGTCCACCATGGTGAAGGTCTGCACTTGTGCTCTCACTGACGTGTGACTGAGGGAGTTAAGTAGCAGATGGTGGCTCAGAAGGTAAAGAATCTGCCTGCAGTGCAGGAGACCTGGGCTCGATTGCTGGGTCAGGAAGATCCCCTGGAGGAGGGCATGGCAACCCACTCCAGTATTCTTGCCTGAGAAATCCTATGGACAGAAGGAACCTAGAGGGTTTCATGGAGTCACAAGAGTCAGACACGACTTGGCAACTAAAACAACAACAATGTATACATATAGCTGATTCACTTTGCTGTACAGCAGAAAATAAAACATTGTAAAGCAACCATACTCCAATTTTAAAAAATCAATGCAATATTTGCTGTCCTGTTTCTAGACCTATTTTCCACATATTTTCTATGATACAGTTAAATGAACTATAGTGTGTGTGTTTGGGGGACTCAGTCACATCCGACTTTTTGCAACCTCCTGGACTGTAGCCTGTCAGGCTCCTCTGTCCATGGGATTTCCCAGGGAAGAATACTGGAGTGGGTTGCCATTTCCTACTCTAGGGGATCTTCCTGACCCAGGGATTGAATCCATGTCTCTTGCATCTCTGGCACTGGCAGGCAGATTCTTGACCACTGCACCACCTGGGGAGCCCAAATAAACTATAGCATAGTATTAAATCAGAATATACTAAATCAGAACGTCTAGTTGCCATTCCAATGAATGACACTGCTCCTGTGGTCACTGCTTTGGAGTTGTGATTGCCCAGTTCTCCAGAGCAGGGCGGCAACTCCTGCGGGAAGGAGGCTCTGCTTCCTCTTTAAGTCTGAGTAAGTAAATATGTGTGTTCAATTTGACGCAGGTTCTCCCCAGGGAAGTCAAGCTGGGTGGCTGAGTTTGACCTGTCAGGAGTGGGTTATCATGAACTTTGTCTTGTTTCCTCCTCCTCAAGAAAATAATCGCTCTGGACAGTCCCATTCAGGGTTGCTTACACTAACTGCCGAAGGGAAAAGTGTCATTGAGCCTGGTGTAGGAGCTTTTAATTTCACACAATCTCTCCCAAAGAAATTAAAAGCAAGCTGTTCTCATTTTCTGTGTTACCAAATCGGTTCCTCTTACAAAACATATTAGCTAATGTCTACTAAACGGCCCTGAGAAAGACATCCAAAGAAGGTCAGAAAGCCACTGTGGCACCTGAGTCCCCCTGGATCTAGTTCAGAAAACCTGGGTTCTAACCCCTGCCCTGTTATTTACACTGAGTTGTGGAGAGGAAAAGATGACATATGAGAACCTGGCAGAGTCTGGGACACAGGAAGTAGCTAATAATTGTTTGTTGTGAAAGGGTATGAAAATCATTTGTAGGTACTTTAAAACTCTCGCTTAAGTTCTTATTATCAACCAGAAGGGAAGAAGCGATGTAACTTTATAATTTGAGCAATATCATATTTAGCATGAGAGTGTACTTGAGCTCATTTAACTGCATGCGGCATTGTGAGATGTTAGTGCCCATTTTGTCATCCTCTGTACAGATGTCTCAGGCAGGACAGTGTAGAGTGGACTTCCCACCTGGAAGTTTCCATCTGCTGTGGGTCCAAGAGACTCTCCCTCCAGAAGCCATGTGACTATGGGGTCTCTGTGGCTCTCAGGGGCACTCAGCAAAGACATTCCTACCCCTTCACCAGCTGTGATTCGTGCCCCGTTACTCAGCAGCAAGCAGAGGGTATGTAAACCCAGTGTAAATGGCCACTGGACATCAGGGATATCACAGAACTGAGAAAGTGAGCACGGTTTCTTGTAGAAGTGTTAGGGGTTTCAGGTCTTAAGCGTTTTAGGCAGTAGGGTGCTATCTACAGTCAAAGTACTCAAGTTAAAATTGCCAAGCATGGAAGCAACCTCAGTGTTCATCAGCAGATGAAGAAGCTGGCATATATGTGTGTGTGTGCGCACTTAGTTGATCAGTCATCTCCAACTCTTTGCAATCACATGGACTGTAGCCCACCGGGCTCCTCTGTCCATGGAATTCTCCAGGCAAGGACACTGGAGTGGGTTGCCATGCCCTCCTCCAGGGGATCTTCCCAACCCAGGGATTGAACCTATGTCTTCTGCATCCAGGTGGATTCATCTGAGCCACCAAGGAAGCCCAAGAATACTGGACTGGGTAGCCTATCCCTTGTCTAGGGGATCTTCCCTACCCAGCAATTGAACTGGGGTCTCCTGCATTGCAGGCCAATTCTTTACCAGCTGAGCTACCACATATATATGTATATGTGTGTGTGTGTGTGTGTGTGTGTGTGTGTGTGTGTGTGTGTATGGCTTCCCAGGTGGTGCTAGTGGTAAAGAATCTGCCTGCCAGTGCATGAGACATAAGAGATACCAGTTCAATCTCTGGGTCAGGAAGATCTCCTGGAGGAGAGCATGGCAACCCACTCCAGTATTCTTGCCTAGGGAATCCCATGGACAGAGGAGCCTAGTGGGCTACAGTCCATGGGGTTGCAATGAGTTGGACATGACTGAGTGACTAATACCTATGCACACACACACAATGGGATACTACTCAGCCATAAAAATGAAACTGATTTTGTCATATGCAGATGGACTTTGAAGGTATTATGCTAAGTGAAATAAGTTAGAGAAAGACAAATAGTATATGATATCACTTACATGTGAATCTAAAAAAAATACAACAAACTTGTGAATATAATAGAAAGAAGCTGACTCCCAGATATAGAGAACATACTGGTGGCTACCAGTGGGGCGAGGGAGGTGGGGATAAGGAATTAAGAGGTGCAAACTATTTAGGTATAAAATAAACTACAAGGATATATTATACAACACAGAGAATACAGACAGTATTTTACAATAACTATAAACGGAATAAAACCTTTAAAAATTGTTAATCACTATGTTGTACACTTGAAACTTATATAATAGTGTAAACCAATCAAAAAAGAAAAGGAATTCACAGAAAAGCAGTATGCAAGAAAGCCTCCCAAACTAATTTTAATAATAATATAGTAAACATTCCATATGTTAAGCCAGAAATCTATTACTTTATAGTGGGTTAAACAAGATTCAGCTGTTTCTGACCTAAAAAATTACGATTCTTATGATTCTAACAGGGAGGCCTGGCATGCTGCAGCTCATGGGGTCACAGAGAGTCAGACTTGACTGGGCAACTGGACAGCAACAACATGATTCTAGCACTCACATACTTTTACCACATAACACTTTGTTTTTGCTAATCTTGTGGATCAGCTGAACCCAGATGGTAACCATGATTTTAGTGTAATTTTAGTATTATGTTCATAGACAAGAAACATGACATTGAATTTTTGGCTATGTTATGATACCTAATATTTTTTGCTCGGAGGCATTCAAGTCCCACTAGCCGTTGAGTAATTGAAATGGTTTAAGTTTGAAATCCTCATATGGAATAAGTGGTAACTCCCTTTTATATCCAGAATGCCGTTTATAATCTGGCCAGAACCCTCACTGCCTCGCCTTGCCAAATAAGGGATGCTCAGAAAATTGGAAAGTTCTAAGCCATTAATGTTTTGAAATGTTCCCAGGGTGATGATTACTCAAGTAAGGGCCCTATGACTCCTGCCTACACACAAAACTATTTCCATTTGACTTTGCTACAGATTAAAGAGCCAGGAAAAATGACACCCGTATCAGAGAATCATTGCCCCGTTAGCCAGTAAAAGCATCCACCATTTTCAGAACATTAGCCAGCAAGAGCGTTTCTTTGGTGCCAGAGGCTCAGGACCAAAGCAATCTTTGCGTTTTTCCATCTGTGACATTTCCTTTTAGAGACAGTCAAGCTTCAACTTCTCTTCCACGCATAAGTGCGTATCATCCGTTGTCCCAAGTATCCGGCTGATATTATCAGCAAAGTCGAAAGACAAACTGATAATTTAGCTTCAACTACCGCTCTGCATGAATCAGCAGGTTAGGCAGAGATGAATGGCTGCAATGTGCCATCCGGAGACATAAATGTTCAGTTGTTATTTGTGTTAGGAGGCCCTTGATAAAAGCTTCATTATTTTACAGAGGGAGTAAGAGTTCCTGCCTACCAGCGACAGGGAACACTGTGCTCTTCGCTCTTTGTTTTCTGCGGCTTGATTGTCACCAAATGCCTGACCTTGGCTCTTTGTACAGCTGAGAAGATTAGGGAAGGTAAGGAGGTGGAGAGGGTTTTTAAGACTGGGCACAGGTAGAGAAAAGGCTTGACTTCTGTGTCCAAACTTTCATCCGGTAACAGACACCGCCCCCGCCCCCCGCATACTTGCCAATGACTGGGCATTTTGGTGTCAGAAACAGATTATTTCATTAGAGGGACATCCCAATCAATGTCTTTTTCTGTAGTGTGTTTGGGCTTTTCAAAGAAGAATATGTACATAGAGAAAAATAATCATTATAAGAAGCACAAACTGCAGTCAAGATTGCCGGGAGAAATATCAATAACCTCAGATATGCAGATGACGCCACCCTCATGGCAGAAAGTGAAGAGGAACTAAAAAGCCTCTTGATGAAAGTGAAAGAGGAGAGTGAAAAAGTTGGCTTAAAGCTCAACATTCAGAAAACGAAGATCACGGCATCTGGTCCCATCACTTCATGGCAAATAGATGGGGAAACAGTGGAAACAGTGTCAGACTTTATCTTTTTGGGCTCCAAAATCACTACAGATGGTGATTGCAGCCATGAAATTAAAAGACGCTTACTCCTTGGAAGGAAACTTATGACCAACCTAGATAGCATATTCAAAAGCAGAGACATACTTTGCCAACAAAGGTCCGTCTAGTCAAGGCTATGGTTTTTCCTGTGGTCATGTATAGATGTGAGAGTTGGACTGTGAAAAAGGCTGAGTGCCGAAGAATTGATGCTTTTGAACTGTGGTGTTGGAGAAGACTCTAGAGAGTCCCTTGGACTGCAAGGAGATCCAACCAGTCCATTCTAAAGGAGATCAGTCCTGGGTGTTCTTTGGAAGGACTGATGCTGCAGCTGAAACTCCAGTACTTTGACCACCTCATGCGAAGAGTTGACTCATTGGAAAAGACTCTGATGCTGGCAGGGATTGGGGGCAGGAGGAGAAGGGGACGACAGAGGATGAGATGGCTGGATGGCATCACCAACTTGATGGACGTGAGTTTGAGTGAACTCTGGGAGTTGGTGATGGACAGGGAGGCCTGGCGTGCTGCGATTCATGGGGTCGCAAAGGGTCGGACACAACTGAGCTGAACTGAGGCTCTATTATTTACACTGTACTAACAGAATGTAACTGATCCCAGAAAGTAAACTTCTCTTTGCTTCTATTTATCCCTAAAATGGGGGGAATATGACAGTACCTATTTCAGAGGTGGCTGAAAAGATTAAATGAGCTAATATATGTAAAGCCCTTAGAACAGTGATCAGTGAACTATGGTTCATGGGCCAAATCTAGCCAGTAGCCTGTTTTTTTGTTTGTTTTTATGATCCATGAGCTAAAGGCTTTTTTACATTTTTAAATGATTGCATTGGAAAATGCTATATAAATGCCTACACAATACCCTCAATTTTGTCTGTTGGTCCATAAAGCCTACAATACTTACTATCTGACCTTTTAAACAAAAAAAGTTTGCTGACCCCAGCATAGTACAGTGCCTGGCACACAGTGAGTGCTTTCAGAGTACAAGCTATCATTAATAATATTTACCACACTATATTATGTCATACCAAACTATACTTTCACGCTCGGTGACTAAAGCCGAGAAGAAAGACCCCAGTGTCAGTGGAATACTTCATCCAGCCTGATTTGTGGGCTCCTGAAAATCTCAGTTCTCAGTCCTTTTAAAGGTGCTTTGACACTGAAAAGTTCAAGGAGGGTCATTCAAGATGCAGGCCCAGATTCCAGAGGCAAGATTCTGCCACCCTTACAGATCACCCGGTTACTGAAAACTTGGCCAACAGTCCCTGTGACCACTGCAGCCTTCCAGGAAACAGAATTCTCCAGCATTCACAGCTGGACACAGCAGTACTTTCATCTGTAAGGCTAAAGGGCACAGGCCTCCTTGGGTTCTCTTACCTGAGTCATTTAAAGGTAGAGAACACTTTTAAAATAATTTTTGGCCATTTCACAATTTTGAAGTTTCGTCAAGGAAGTTAATTTCTAACTTTCATCTTACTAGTCAACAGACTACTATTTCCACTTACAGAAAGCCATTTCTGATGCATATGCAAATTTATAAAGCACTGGTTGTTGACCAGGATACAGAGAACTGGATTATGGGCTTCTGGGTCAGAATACCACTGTGTCATGTGATATAGATTAGCATTTGGGTTACAGTTTAGTCTAAGTAATTCTCTACATCACATTTCATATGCTGAAGTGTCTAAATTATCCATGTTGAAAACTGCCTATTTAGAAATGATATCCTCTACGTGCTTTTTGTCTAAACTTGCAGGCTTCTTAGAGTTCCAGGTACAGCTAATTTCCATGTACAACTGCTATGCTATCAATTCACAATGGCATTTATGTTTTATTTAAAAAAAGAAAGCATGGAAGCATCTAATGGTTTTTTGGAAAGCTGGCTGATGATTCTGCATTTAAAAATCAACACCAAACCTGGGACACAAGAATATATTTTGAAGAACATACTACGCTCTTCTCTGAAGAGGAGGTGTTATTATTTCTAAATATATTTTATCTTCTGACACATGTGTGGGCAGGGAGTAAAGGGGGAAGTGGTTGGAGAGAAAAAGACAGTAGACAAAGATCTAGTCAAGAAATCAGACAATTAAAATTCCCTGAGCCAGAAAGAAACATTTCAGGAAGAGGAGGAGGGTGGAGAGAAAGCAGGGGTATTTCATTGATGTAGAAGCTGGCAAATATTTTTTCAAATAAACTGGAATATTTTAGCTCAGATATATGCATGCGTTCAAGATGAAGATGTAAGACACTAAGGACAGCACAGTGTATAGACCTTCATCTACAGTTGGACTTTCATACGTATCTTCCTTATTGCGCACCGAGATTATGAGGTCCTGAGATCAAGAACCTTGCTTTACACTCTTACCTGCACAGGCCCCAGACAGGTGTTCAGCTCACCTGTGATGTTCAGCTGTCATTGCTGTTGACAGCTTTCATATGAACATACACAAAGATCGTTTATATGAATTCAGTTGTAATTCTCAGAGCTCACGATCTCTCTTCTTTTAGGCAAGAAATCATCTGGTTTTCTTCAGAAGCTACTGGTCATATGATGGAAAGGCATATATGGTAAAAAGCTACAGTGGTTTATCTCGCTATACAGTATGAATCATTAAGTCTTTACGATTCATTAGAGTCCTTGGATTTTTCTAAATTCCCATTTCATGTGCAGCAAATCAATATCATATCCAAATCAAAATGACTTTTTTAGATGTGACCCCATCATATTTACAGAACTCCATACATACAGAAAATGTTTCAGCACAATTAGCATCAGGAGTCTCTGGTGGCCTTTTCTGAAAGATGCTAGTAGGGACAACTGAGTCACTGACTTGGGGATAAAACACAGGGGTGCCGCACTTCTGGTCCCTGGAGGTGAGACATGACAGACAGACAGACAGACAGATGGCCAACCGTCTCCGGTGCTGCCTACCTGACCCCAGGAGTTGACTGCACCTGAAAGGCAGGCCCACAGGCAAACAAGACTAATCTTAGCCAGGAAAATCAATACCCACCAACTCATCTCTTTCACACATGGGGAACTTTAAGCCAAGAGGAGACTGTAAACACAGGCCAAGCCTTTTGAACTCACAGCCAACTCTCTCCCTTCATGGTGGCCCTGGCCACATCCACTGGCCCCTTTTTCCTACTCCCACTTGGCCAGGCAGAGGCACCCAGGACATGGCCCCCCAGTGCCCACCACAGTCCCCTTGGGCGTGGGGGCAGGTAGCGACCGTCAATGTGCAGAGAGGTCCTCTGAGGTCCCCAGCAGGTCCGGGTGTGGCTCCTGCAGCTCCTGCAGCCACAGCCAGCACGGCCACGGCTGCCTCACCTGGCCCAGGTTCACGCAGCCCAGCCCTTCTTGCCATCCTGCTAAATCCCAGAGCCTGGGATCCTCAGGAATGGCATGGCGAACCAAGGCTGATACTTCATTGAAAATTTGGTCTGTTTTAGTCAGCAAGACAGAAGATGAGTGAAGTGGAGCCTCCATCTCCCACCCTTCTCTCAAGCCAGCACCTTGGGCCCAATAATCACTGGGTCACAGGGACCACCTGGGCTTATTGCTCCAGTAACCCATTCCCTGCACATCACCAATTTTCCAGTCCCGAGTTCACTTCGTCTGTCCCTCAAAGTAAGAGCAAAAATGGTAGCCTGGAGCAGGGCAAGCTTCCCTTAGACACCAACCACTCACCACCCAGAAGGGCGCCCCTGAGCTGCCCAGGAAGACAAGAGACCACGACAGATGAGCACCATGAGTATCTTGCAGTGCTCCTGGCCCCATTTACGGACTCTAACTGCAAACCACGCCTCCCCTGCAAGGGTCCAGCACCACCCCCTACGCTACTTTTCCATGGACTGCCTCACCTGCCCTCCCGGGTCACGGTGAACCGACATCCCGGGATATTCGTGGGGCCGGAGCAGAGTCAGGAGGGCCACATCAATTTTGCTGCATTCTGAAGATGGGGGCCACCAAGGGTGGGCAGACGAGCCTCTGCCAGCTCAGGGCGGCTTACCTGTGGACCTACGGGCTGCAGTAACAGCTCACCAGGAACACCAGAGGGGCGAAAACGCTAGGACAGAGTTCCTCACACACGCTTCTTACAAGAAAACCCCAGACAAGCTGAGTGCTACGGTGCTTGACAGCAGTGATCAAGCTTTCCTCCCATAAGGAGCATTTCCCAAACAACCAGCCTGAACACTTGGGTCCTACAAGAACAGCTGAGAGCTGTGAGCAGAGCGTCACCAGCCACGGGCAACTTTGGCGAGCCGCTTGCAAGTCGTGGGGTGTTTCTGTGCCCAGCCATTCAAGGCTCTTTCCTTGATTCTGCAAGCTCCAGGTAATAAGAACCCATTCAAGTCAACAATTCTGTTATATTCTATTCCACTCTAACTAAATGAAATGATGAAAGAGTGTAGGACACTCATCTCCCAAGTGGCCTTCCCAAGATGGTTCTATGGAAGGTTGTTGACACCATGTTATAGGACTGATAAATAAGGATCACAAACACCCAAACAACCTTACATTTCCAGTTTCTTTTCTCCAAAAGAAAGCACAACTTTCTGCCCAAGGGCAGGTCATCTGAGGCTGTGGGAGCAAGGGCTACTCTCTCAGCCAAAGGAATAATGCTGGTACCTATCTCAAGGGACCGAACTGAAGATGAAAGTGAAAGTGAAGTCGCTTAGTCCTGTCCCACTCTTTTCGACCCCATGGACTGTAGCCCACCAGGCTCCTCATTTTCAAGGCAAGAATTCTCTTTTTTCTTTTTTTTTAATTATTTTTTTTAAGGCAAGAATTTTCAAGGCAAGAATACTGGAATGGGTTGCCATTTCCTTCTCCAGGGGATCTTCCCAACTCAGGCATGGAACCCGGGTCTCCCTCATTCCAGGCAGACGCTTTACCGTCTGAGCCTCCAAGATGGGAGGCCCATCCAAAAATCTCTAACTGAACACACACACTCTTGAAGAACTTCTCTGCTGGCCAGGAGGTAAGGTAGAAAAGTCCAGCATGCAACTGACAGCACTTAATTCAAGAACACATTCTCAGGGAGTGTTTCCAAAAACGCCAGCCTCCTTCTCGAACACATGAGGAATACAAATGACCCGCTGTCTCCAGCTGGGCGGGGTCCCCACAAACCCGAGGCTGCCCCACCCCAGGCCTGAGCCGCCCCCTTCTGGGTTCTCTCTGGCAGGTCCTCTCGGAGGGCAAACCATCAGCCCTGGGCCCCGTCATGTCTGGCAGCCGAGATTAAGGAAACAGAAAAACACCTACCTCCCGGGCCGGGGGCGCTGCGCAGGCGAAGACAGGATGCTGAAGGTCGCTGCCACGGGGTTGTGGGGTCCCTCCAAGGCGCTCATCTCTGGATTCCCTGGTCGGAGCAGGGGTAGGGGGTAGACTGTCCCGAGCCAGCCTTCCGCGGGATGCTGGAACCAGGAAATCCTCTCGAGAAAGCTCAGGTTCAATTAATAAAACCTGGCTGAGCCTCGGAGTCACGGGGGCTACTTGCTGTCTGTGCTGGGGCAGATGGGGCGGTCTGGCTCGCCCACGTGTGAACGATCCCGCAACATCCAGACACGGGTACCACGAGGAAGGCAGGGAGGGAAAGGCAGCTCGTCACCTGGGAAAAGGCCGACTCTCATGAAGCTCGTCCCTAGGCAGCGAGACAGGCGATCAGGATCAGCACGTGTAACGAATGGAAGCGAATTAACCATCGGCTCCTTCCCCAGGGGACCTTCTAAAGCGAACAGCAGCGCGGGTGGGAGCCCCTGGCAGGTTTTGCGTCTCCTGCTGGGCTGCGGGCCCTACACAGGGCAGGGAACCTGGCCCTGGTTCTCCTGCAGGGCTTCAAATTCCTAGAGAACCCGAGATTTTTCAACCCAAGTTTTCTGGATGTGGGTTTTTTTCCCCCCCTCTTAAACCGAACATAACTTTATTGGTTAAATCATTCATAACATGCAGGTGTCTTGATATTGCAATAAAGACCAAAGCCATAGATTCCTGGATGTGGTTTTGAAGAGTCTAGACATGAGAGGCGGAGAAGGCAATGGCACCCCACTCCAGTACTCTTGCCTGGAAAATCCCATGGATGGAGGAGCCTGGTAGGTTGCAGTCCATGAGGTCGCTAAGAGTTGACATGACTGAGCGACTTCACTTTCACTTTTCACTTTCATGCATTAGAGAAGGAAATGGCAACCCACTCCAGTGTTCTTGCCTGGAGAATCCCAGGGATGGCGGAGCCTGGTAGGAGGCCGTCTATGGGGTCGCACAGAGTCGGACATGACTGAAGCGACTTAGCAGCAGCAGCAGCAGACATGAGAGGGAAACAGGCAGCAGAGAGGGCTGCATGCTAATTCAGCCCCCAGGGACTCTTGCTGAGGACACAGGCCCAGGCGGCTCTTGAGCTGCAGGTTCTGTGTTAGATCGCTGGGTTACTTCTTCAGGAAACACACCAAAGCTCCCCTCCCAATATCTCTTTCAAAGCAATCCTTTTCTGGAAGCTCAAACTCAATCATCTTTATAAAAGATACTTAATATTGAGAGGAGGGTAGTAATGTTACCCTGGATCGTTGACCTTGGCCAATCAATAGAAACTGACTAGAGGCCAGACAAGAAATCCAGGCAAGACTTTATTGGGGAGGGAGGGGGTGAGAACAAACAACAGGTTCCCTTCTTGGCTCGCTCCCTAAGGGGTGGCAAGCTTTTCCTTAAGTGGGGTGAGGGTAGGGGTGTGTCCAGGAGTCCCGGAAGGAGGGGTGGCTTAGGTGTTTTGCTCACCTCTTAGGTGGTGGTGTACGCAGGGGCAGGTGCAGTAGCGCATTTGCTCCAGGCGCCTCAAAAGTGGCAATTGGGTTTTTTTGGTCTCTTTGTATCTTTTGGGTCCGGAGTTTGCCCCAATTGCAGTATGGAGACAGTTATATTTTGTCTCATATAGTTTCTTTGTATTTGTTGCTAGAGGAGAAATGTGTCTGGAATGGTCTTCATTGATGTCTCTTCTGCACCTGTATAATTTACCAGCCAGAGATGAATTTGAGCAGATTTATATAGCAGCATTTCTATAGATTTTCTCATGCTTTCAAAATTGACCCCTTAAATGTATGCTGCTGCTGCTGCTAAGTCACTTCAGTCATGTCCGACTCTGTGCGACCCCATAGACGGCAGCCCACCAGGCTCCCCGACCCCTGGGATTCTCCAGGCAAGAACACTGGAGTGGGTTGCCATTTCCTTCTCCAATGCATGAAAGTAAAAAGTGAAAGTGAAGTCACTCTGTCGTGTCCGACTCTTAGCAATCCCAAGGACAGCAGACTACCAGGCTCCTCCATCCATGGGATTTTCCAGGCAAGAGTACTGGAGTGGGGTGCCAGTGCCTTCTCCACCTTAAATGTATAGACCCCTGAAATATATAGAGGTCTTCCTTGGTGGCTCAGACGGTAAAGAATCTGCCTATAATACAGGAGACCCAGGTTCGACCTATGTGGTCAGGAGGATCCCCTGGATAAGGAACTGGCTACCTACTCCAGTATTCTTGCCTGGAGAATTCCATGGACAGAGGAGCCTAGAGGGTTACAGTCCATGGGGGTCACAAAGAATCAGACACGACTAAGCGACTAACACACTTTTAAACGTATAGAGACTCTGTTGCTCTTAACTCTGTCATCTGCCAACTCTAGCCAAGGTGTAGTTTTCTGTGTGCAGGTTTGAGGATGTGTCATTGGGGAGCACCCGCCAGGTAAGGATGCCACAAGTTCAGTTATTACCCAGTACAGTAACACTTCTCAACAGTAAATTCTTTTTAAGCTTCTGCCTACCTTTGGTAATTTTCCAAACCCTGAACTAGTTATTTTTAATAACTGTTCCCAGTTTAAATAATTGTTATCTTCAGAAGGAATTGCTCAAATTCTTTATGCTTCCATTACCCAAAATCCAGCTTGTTCCTTATATGGGGCTAAAATCCAGCTTTTCAACGGCCAATTTCTTTATTTTTAAAAATGGGCATTATATGATATCTACCTTATAAGAATTAAGTGACATAATGTATGCACAAAGCTTAGCATATTATCTGTTACATGATAAGCATTTGATAAATGTGGTAAATATTATTGCTTCTTGTTATTCTTCTCATTCATCTTGGACCCAAAAGTTTTGATTTCAAGTCCATGACTCTATATGGAAGAGTTACTAAAGTAACAGAATTTCAATGCTTTAGTCACTTAAATGGCACTGATTGCAATACAGGTTGTGAAATCTGAATCTGACAATAACCTTGAGTTACTGTCCTCCTAGTGCTGCCTTAAAAATAATTTATTCAATGAAAATATGTAGTATGGATTATTATCTCGCCTTAGCTAACATCCTTCCACTGACTTTTTTTTAAATCCCTGTAAGAACCCCCTAACTAGAACTCACTGTAGTATGGGGCTTCATAGTGGTTTAACAATTGCTTAAATACTTCATATAACAGGAAGTTCTGAGGTGGGTTAGACACCAAATTTGGCTTAGTAGCCCATCAGTTTCCCATGACTTGGGTTCTTTTTATATTTCCACTCTGCCATGCCTCCTGAAGACCTCCTCCTCTGACTCATGGTAAGATGGCTGCTACAGTCCACATGATATCCAAGAAAAGATGGATAATAGTTTTGTGTTTCTGTCTTAGGAGTAAGCCAGTAGTCCTTCACAGTCTTTCTCTTTTATCTCATGGATGAGAATTAAGGATGATAAGAATGTAAATCAGAGTGTTGGTCATGAGTTACTCAACCAACAAAGTAAGACAGCCAGGAATGCTTATTTGAAAAGCCTATACATATATTTGATTAAAATAAAAATTTAGTTAACATGTGTGTTTTTCCTCAATAACTCTGAATTCATGTACCTTATAATGTATTGCATCTTTACTTTCATCTATTCTTTTTGCTTTGTTTGTTTTTATTCTTTCTTTGAAATAGAAGCCTTGCTGCTGCTACTGCTGCTAAGTCACTTCAGTCGTATCCGACTCTGTGTGACCCCATAGACGGCAGCCCACCAGGCTTCCCCGTCCCTGGGATTCTCCAGGCAAAAACACTGGAGTGGGTTGCCATTTCCTTCTCCAATGCATGAAAGTAAAAAGTGAAAGTGAAGTCACTCAGTCGTGTCCAACTCTTAGTGACCCCATGGACTGCAGCCTACCAGGCTCCTCTGTCCATGGGGTTTTCCAGGCAAGAGTACTGGAGTGGGGTGCCATTGCCTTCTCCAATAGAAGCCTTAAAAACACATAATCTACACCTATTTCTGCGTCTGGGTGAGATATTGTAGCCTGTCACAGGCTATTCTCTCATTGAAACTAATTAAAATAAGTTGCAAAAATACTAATATTAATGGTACTGAAAAGCTATAAAAGTAATGAGGACTAGATAAATAAAATTCCAGAGAACAAAAAGCTCTTCTGCTAGCAGCTTTGTTCCTGGGAGCATCAACAACTTGCATGGTGGACTGAGGACCAAGCTTTTCCTAGCAGAGAAGGTTTACTGAGGAAAAAAGAAGCTGGCAAGGGACTGGTGTAACATGGGAAAGGAGAGGAGGCCAGAATACAAGCTTAGTCTCCCCTACAGACTATTTGCAAAATTCTGGTTGTGATATAAGAGTCTGTAGTGCTGGCTGGACAGGTAGAACAAAGTATTCCATTGTCTTACAGTACTGAGGTGGAGAAGGAAATGACAACCCACTCCAGTATTCTTGCCTGGAGAATCCCGTGGACAGAGGAGCCTGGTGGGCTGCTGTCCATGGGGGTCACACAGAGTCAGACATGACTGAAGCGACTTAGCAGCAGCAGCAGCAGCATAGTACTGAGGGGCTTCCCTGGTGGCTTAGATGGTAAAGAATCTGCCTGCAATGCAGGAGACCTGGGTTGGGAAGATCCCCTGGAGAAGGGAATGGCTACCCACTCCAGAATTCTGGCCTGGAGAATTCCATGGACTGTATAGTCCATGGGGTCATGAAGAGTAGGACATGACTGAGTGACTTTCATAGTACTGAGGAGATCAAGTCCTGCTAGAGGGACATAGTCTGTTACACACACATGAATGGCCAACCTATGAACCCATGTGGGATGGGAGACCATTGAGCTCATCTTAAATTTCCAAAGGGAAGCCTAGAAGAACATTAGGAATAGGAACAAACTAGAGCTGAACTGGGTCTTTCTAAAACTTCAACCTGCTCTCAAGTTAGCACAATCTCTGCCTGAACTGAAGTTATCAGTAACAGAAGATATAGTAGCCATATCTTTTATTTCCTTTATTCTGATGCTTTGACATCTTGGGGCCTTGCTGAGACCCTGAAAGGACTGCCCCTTCCCAGAGTTCAGCCAGTTCTTAAGATAATGAAAATTCACCCAGGAGAGCACACCTTTCAAATGTAAACTAACCAATCACACTCCCCCAGTCACCTTCTCCAATGAACTCTTGTACTCTGGGCCACCACCACCTGTCCTGATTATCCCGGGACCAGGTACCAACAACTAGGGACAGCCACTATGCTCCAGAGTCTGCTAAAATTACGCAGATTAGCCAATTGAAAGCCACTTTACTCTCCCTTACCAGTTCTTCCTTGTAGAAACCTCGATAAAGGGCTCCTGCCCACAGCGTCCCCTTCCCTCTACCTTCTGAACAACCTGGAACTTCCTTGTGTGGCCCCCAGTGCTGTGTTATGTCCCCCTTCTCTTGGCATCTCTGTGTATAACCGAGTACTTTTTCCATGCTGATCATCTGATCTGTTTTACTTGCCATACCTCAATGATAATAAAGCAGAAAAACTAATTCTATTTCAGTGTATCCAAGGTGCATGCATGCTCAGTCACATCCAACACGTTGTGACCCCACATGAACTATAGCCCGCCAGGCTCTTCTGTCTATGGGACTCTCCAGGCAATAATACTGGGGTGGGTTGCCATTTCCTCCTCTAGGGGATCTTCCCAACGCAGAGATCAAACCTGCATCTCCTGTGTCTCTTGCATTGTAGGCAAATTATTTACTGCTGAGCCTTTGGTGAAGCCACAAATATTTTAAAACTCCTGGGACATCCCTAGTGGCCCAGTGGTTAAGACTTTGCCTTCCAATGCAGGGGGTGCTGGTTGAATCCCTAGTGGAGAAGCTGAGATCCATATGCCTCATGGCCAAAAAAAAACCCCAAAACATAAAATGTAAGTAATATTGTAACACATTCAATAAAGACTTAAACAAACAACAATTCCTTATCTAACAGAGCAAAGAGTAAATCCTCCCTGGGGAAAAATAATATCATCTGCAATACTTTCACACTGACTATATCATATACAATAACTAGGCTCTAAAGAAGCAGAAAAAAATGTGATTTCTACAGTATTAATCTTAGAAGAATTAATTCATTGTATGGAATTAACCGTACCCTGGACACAGAAGACAAAGAATAAATGAAATTGAAGATAAGGTCCATAGAGAATATCCAACTGAAGTACAGAGAGCAAAAATAATGGAATACACAGGACAGAGTGAAAGAGACATGTGGGGCCCAATCAAAAAATTGATCTAAAAAAGTAATAAACATATAATTGGAATCCCAGAACAGGGAGGAGTTTTGAGGAGATAATGGCCAAACATTTTTTAAAACTAATGAAAGGCTCACGAGTGAGGCTCAATTATAAATGTTCATTAACAGTGCAATAGATATATTGTATATATTAATGTAGGAATAAAAAAGAATAAGTTATTGTTACACACAACAATAGAGATAAATCCTATAAACATAATGATGAGTGAAATACACTCTGAATTCCATTTATATGAAGTTTAGGAATTGGATGGCATCACTGACTCAATGCACATGAATTTGAGGAAACTCTGGGAGATGGTGAAGGATAGGGAAGCCTGGCGTGCTGCAGTTCATGGGGTCGCAAAGAGTTGGGAGATGACTGAGGGACTGAACTGAAGAATAGGCAAGATTAATCTATGGTGGTAGAAATCAGGTTAATTAACTCTGGGAAGTACTTACTAAGAAGGGATATAAAGCATCTTTCTGGGGTATTGGAAATACATTATCTTGATCTGAATGGTGGTTACATTTATATGTGTACGTGTGTTTGTATTTATATGCACATACATGTATATTTATAGTTACTGATATGTAAACTTAAGATTTGTGCACTTCATATATATTGTATTTCAAGAAAAACAAAATGAAAAACTAAACCACACTGTCTGTGTTGATGTAAGATTGTGAGGGAAATACTGCTGTGAATAATACATATAGGGGAATTATATATTCTTATTGAAACAGATGGCAAGTTGAATAAATGAGATGCTTCAAATAAAAGGAAGATTGGAAATGAATTCATTTAAAAATGCCTTCTGGAGCTGAATTAAACATTTTTTGTTGGGCTAAGAACTTTCATTTTAGAGATAGGTGAATGAATTACGAATAATTTTGGCAACATAACTTAGCTTGTTGTTCCATAGATAAGCAATAATGTAAACCATTGTATACCTAGAACATAAACGAAAGCTCATCTATAACCTTTTATATTGTGATTTAAGATTCTAAGTGGAAAGTAGGTCAAGTTTGAGGCTGAGAATAAAACATTGTATGTTCTGGCAAAGGGAATGTCAAATGATTTTACCTGTGCTGTTTAAAGTGTTCATTTTATAAAGATGATCTCAGGGAATATTTAGAATTTTGTAGAGTGTGAGGAGGAATCAGCAGAAAAGGGCAAGAATTGCAGTCACTGAACTGATTTCCTTTGTTAGCGGTTTGGTTAGGAGCATTTTTTTCAGAAATTCCTCTTCCTTCTTTTGAGAGTTGTTGGCCTTTGTGCACACTGATTGATACCTATTAAGGTCAAGGGTCAGACAACCACAGATAATCTAAGGAGGATTTGATTCTGTCTTTTTTTTCTAGAAATACACATTGTTCCAACTCTTCAACATGAGTAGAGCCATAGTTTGTAGGGTAAATGAAATGCAGGGCCTCTTGTTCAAACATTTAAAATGTCAAGATAGTGACAGCAGAACATTAAACCAGAGCTGGAGCCCCTTGGGGTGTGTGGCCCTGGGTGTCTGCACAGGTTGCACGTACATGGAGCTGACTCTGCTTCTCAATACCACATTCAAACCCTCTGTGACTACAGCCCTGACAAACTGCAGCCTCAGCCTCTACCCTCTTCCCACACACTCCAGCCATAAACACTTGGCTTGCAGTTCCTAAGATGCTGCATGTTAGTTCATGTCTTCATGCATATAGTCCATTTTTCTTTCTAGAATGTTCTTTATCACCTCATCTGTCTGATATATTCTATCCATTTTCACCAACTGACTCCCTTGAGAGAACTGCCCACTCCTACCTTGAGCCATCTCTGACCTTGTGAGAGCTGTATTCTTACACTCTACATATTTTATGGCTATTTTTAATTAATTAACTGTATTATTATTATTTTTTCCTCAGCACGTAACATGTGGGATCTTAGTTTCCTGACCAGGGATTGAACTGATGACCCCCCTGCCCTGGGGGCATGGAGTCTTAACCACTGGATCACCAGAGAAGTCCTCCTTATCGCTATTTTTGTTCACTTGTTTGCCTTCTAAAAATGTGAGCCCAGTGTGGACAGTAATTGTGTTTTATTTATATTATTGCATTGTGCAAAATGTATATTTAATAACTGTAAATGGACAAAGGAGTAAGAGTCTAAAGACACAAAATGGAGAAACTCCATGTACCTTTAAAATAATAGCTACAACTATTTTTCTCCAATCAAAACAATATAAGAAACTTTTCAAAAATGCAAAAAATATAAAGAATGACTGGACTCAGTCTTTTCAGTTCCTTTGATTTCCTATTTAATTAAGCTTTAAGAATTTTGATATTTGAATTGGTAAACTAGCTTGCTTTCATTCCTACACTCTGATTCAATCTGTAAAACTTTTACACTTTTGTCATTTGGTGCTAGGATTAGTAAGTCTATTTCACATAAAGAAGATGACAAAAGAGTTATTAGGAGTAATGTTTTGGAATCAACTTTTCCCAAAGAGATTATTATATCCTGAATGACGAAATGAAACCAGTGACTGATCCCTACTAGTAGCTGGACTAGTAATAATAGCTTTCCTCAACTTTTTATACACAGAATAATTTTTTATTGCTATTTCCATACCACATGGCCAAATTCTTTCTTGTCTCTTCACAATAATTTCCACCAACTGCTGGAAAGTTAGCAGGTATGAACTGAAATATAAACTGCAGCTTCTCTGAAGTTTTGTACTGCCTTTTCACTCAATGAGACATTACTTTCCAGCCCCAAGGGTCAAGATCATGAATCATTTCATTTCTTTTTTTTTTCTTTAAGAAAAACTAATTCATCTGAGAGGGCTGACCTAGTCTGGGTACTATAAAAAACTCTGTTTAATAGCAGGGAAGATGAAGAAGGGCGGAGACACCCTTAGTTGAGTAAAGGGTAGACTGAGGAGCTTTCTGGCCTTGAGTGTGGTCTGGAAGAAGACAGAAACTGAAGCAAATGGAAACATAATGAGGAATAAGCATCATCCAGACCATGGTAACCTGGAATGAGGACAGTCACAGAGAGAACCTTAGATCTCCCAGCAAAATGGTTTCAAATGATGCCTGTTGGGCATCCACAGTTTTCAGAAGACAAGGTCTCAGATCTATTGGTGCCTAAATCCTAGGGAGACAGAGTGACAATGACATGGTGTCTCTTCACGTCTATTTCATCTTCTCTTGCAGGATGGGGAAGGTACACTGAGTATGATTATGGTAGGGGGCAAAACACTTTTGCTTTCAACTTCTTCAAGGTAAATCCCATAAGAGAACTGAGGTGATTTTTGAGGAGAGAAGCATGGGACAGGCTTAGGATGAGCAGAGTGGGTGGTATGTGAATACATGTTGTTGTTTTTTTTTTCTCATATAATGTTTGTCATGTTCAGTTCAAAGGCTTTTCACATGTGAGCCAAGATTTGAAAAGAAAATTCACATAATAGAATGGAAGGAAATAATTTTAGTAGAAGGGTAGCCTGAAAAGCCTGAGGAAACCAATTTTCATTCATTCACTCATCACCCATGAGACCGTCCAATGTTTGCCAGGCGAAGCCACAGAGCCTACTAGCCTCTTTTCTTACTTTTTAATGAAATGGCAAGAAGCTAGAGCTGTACTTAACTTCAGCTCTACAACTAATTTATTGCTATTTCTTAGCCACATTACATTTTTTTTTTTTTAGCCAACTACACTAAGGTTTACAATATAAACTCAAAACTACATGTATAATTAAATATAAAAAATATAACACATATTTATTTATTATATATACATATGGAATTACCTAGTAAATAGTTAAAATTATATATGTGTGTAAAAGTCTTTCAGTTGTGTCCTACTCTTCTCAACTCCACGGACTATACAGTCCATGGAATTCTCCAGGCCAGAATCCTGGAGTGGGTAGCCTTTCCCTTCTCCAGGAGATCTTCCCAACCCAGGGACCGAACCCAGGTCTCCCACATTGCAGGCAGATTCTTTACCAGCTGAGCCACCAGGGAAGCCCAAAATTATATATGTTTATTGAGAAATAAAAAGAAAAGTACATCTGATTATTTTCATGAAGGTATCTGTGTTCTCTCATGAGTATCTGAATGACTAATTCACTCCAAAGCTTATGAAAATTTACTTAAAAATACAAAATATTCTACAAAATAACGATTCCTGATATAATAGGAACAATAGCGTGCACACACATTGTGTACCTAGGATGCCAGGTACTATTCCAGATACTTGAAGTGTCTTAATTAATGTATACAGGCAGTTTTCTAAGAGAAGTGATACTAGAAAACAGAAAAATTCTGTTTTATTAGATGAGGAAAATAAGGCACAAGGTGCCTGAATCGCTGGCCAGGGTCACCCAGATAGAGAGAAGAGGATTTAAATGTAGCCTGGTTGGTTGGAGAACCCAAATCCTCAACTCCCACAGGTAGCTAAATGCACAGTGTTGGTGATTTAGCAAAATACTTGACAGATGAGTAACCTTGCCAGAATGGGTTGCTGCTTTGTATCAATTCATCACCAGGACTTTGTGACTGATCGATTTATCTTGTGCATAACCACACAGAGAAGTGGAAAAACACAAGACGTTACATTCTTCTGGATCTTTCAACTTAAGTCATTTAGGAATTTTACCATTTCCTTCTCTGGCCTGTGGACCATTGTATTTTTCATCCTTACAATTCTCATTCCCACAGGAACAGTAAGAGGAGGTTTTTCTTTTCCCTGGGAGATAGCCAAACAGCTGACAGGAAATGCTAGAAGGAAACCTAAGAATTTGAAGGAATCATCTCCAAAGTCACCTAGCATTCCTTTCCTTTGATTCAGTTGTTTTTTTTTTTTCCTCTTAAGAACAATTTTCTTTCTCTCTCTCCCTCCCCGTTCCCCTGAATTTAAGATACACAGGGCATTCCTTTTCTACTTCTTCAGTCATCATCAGACCCATCCTCCTAGTTTATCCTGAGTATCTTATTTCTGCAGCAGTTTTTTTCTTTTTTAAATTTCTAGACTCTCAGTTCTTTATTTTTTTCCTAATTGGAGAATGATTGCTTTATAACATTGTGTTGGTTTCTGCCATATGACAATGTGAATATCCATATATCTCCTCCCTCTGGAGCCTCCCTCCCCACCTCCTCCCCCTGCCCCATTTCAAAGGAAACAAAAACGTGCTCTCTGCGGTGTGTATAACATGGCCATATTTTTCCTGTTTCAAATCTTGGATGGCTTTGAGAGTCAGTGCTGGGGCCACAGGATATTTATAGTTCGAATTATGTGAAGGCTAGTGGAATATAGGCTGGTCATCGCCAGGAGCCCAGGGACCCAAGCGTGTTTCACAGACACCCATGACCTCGCTGCCGACAGGATTGGGCTGCCTCTACAGTGTCCACTCACCCCCACAGGGCCCAGTCTTTGATGCAAACTATGCTCCTTAATTGACCTTCCCAGGTGGCACTAGTGGTAAAGAACCCACAAGCCAATGCAGGTGACATAGAGATGCCGGTTCAACCTCTGGGTCAGGAAGATCCCCTGGAAAAGTGCATGGCAACCCACTCCAGTATTCTTGCCTGGAGAATCTCCTGGACAGAGGAGCCTGGCGGGCTACAGTCCATGGAGTCACAAAGAGTCAAACAGGACTGAAGAGACTTAGCACGCCC
Organism: Bubalus kerabau; assembly: GCF_029407905.1. NCBI lineage: Eukaryota > Metazoa > Chordata > Mammalia > Artiodactyla > Bovidae > Bubalus > Bubalus kerabau. Next base: position 29,738,231 of record NC_073632.1, on the reverse strand, counting down.
ACACGTGCTCCTTATTCACTATGCTGCATTGTGATTTCGACTCTATTTCTCCTTTGAGTTGTGAGTTCCCTTTATGACACACAGCACCATCCACCTCCATTTGCTAGGCTGCCTCCCCATCTGCTAATTCCTTTGCAAGTTGCCACTGTCCTGAAGGGAGAAAAGTGCTACAGAACGTACCTGATATGGAGCATTGATAACACATCCCCTGAGAGCGGCAGGTCAGTGAGAAGGGCAGCTACAGTGGGCAGGTGACTTGCTCAGAGCTGCATGGATGTGGGCTCCATTGCTGGACAGATGCCACATGGGCAGCTTGAGTGGCCTTCTGAACTTGGATTTAGTGAACTGGGCACAGACATCCGTCCTTTGGAGGGTATGGAATCAGAGGCCAAAGGATTTCTAAATTCTTAAACATTATCTTAAAATTCTTAAGCATTATTTTTGATGTTGTCCAAATACCATATGTTGCTTTCTTTCCCAATGAATGGAATTTGTTTCCAAAGAGATATGAAAGGGATGCTGTTTTTTTTTTTTTTTTAGTGCATGTAGACTAGCATTTATTAGGTGTTAATTATTACATATTTCAAAGGCCAGGCTTGAAATTAAATGACAAAGCAAAACAAAGCTTAGAGGAAATTGTCCCAAATTTATAGTCAGAAATTCTGGGTTCAAACTGTAGTCACAGGACTTATTTGATGTGTGACCTATGAAATACCCTGGCTCTTTGTGCCTCAGTTTCTTCAAATGCAATCATTCTTTTTTATATATAATTATTTTTGTAATGATAAAATTACATAAAAGAAGGAAAAGTGAAAGTGCTAGTCACTCAGTCGTGTCCGATGCCCTGCGACCCCATGGACTGTAGCCTGCCAGGCTCCTCTGTGCATGGGATTCTCCAGGGACACTGTTTTTCTGTTGTTGTTGCTACTTCTGCTGGAGGCTACTTGGTAGTTTATGCATAAACTTTACAAACTCAGCCATAGGTTATGTGACTTCTGGTAGAATTGTAAATCCACTCTGTGTGTATGAGAGAGAGAGAGAGAGAGAGAGAGAGAGACAAAGACAGAGAGATACATCCTTCAGAGGCTGGTGTAGGACAGGTTTCTGTGCCTCGGGTCCTGGGCCATAGATTGTGTCTGAGTGCCCTCATTTCAAAGTGGCGCACAGGGAATCAGCGCCGTGGGATGATCTCATTTATGGTGTGGATGGGAAATGGAAATTCCAGTTCTTTTTTTACTTCAGAATATTTCTGCTTTTTTGGTTTCCATTTAAAAACTAAACCACTTATATGCAAAACACAAGCAGATTTTTTTTCCCTCAACATACCTTCCTTCATACTTGTTTATTCGCTCAGTGGTGTCTGACTTTTTGTGACCTCATGGACTGCAGCACTTCCCCGTCCTTCACTATCTCCCAGAGTTTGCTCAAACTCATGTGCATTGAGTTGGTGATGCCATCCAACCATCTCATCCTCTGCAGCCCCCTTTTCCTTTTGCCCTCAATTTCATACTTATCATTCTGAATTACCTTTACTCAAAGTAACATATTACTTGGATGAAGGTGCTGCTTAATGAACTTGGACCAGATTTTATTACCTGATGATCTTCATATCCTGGTCAGGTCAGTACTTTGAATTTAGCAGTCAGAATAAAATTTTGCTTATTTAACTTTTAATTGGTTTTCTAAAAGAACTTTTAAGTGGTGGTAGATATTGATTTCATCATGTTATTTATTTTTTCCTGGAGAATTCTGAATGTACTAAAGGGCTATATTTAGGCCTGGCTTCATGCAACATCTGGGTAGTTGTGTAGCAGGGAGGTAACAGCCCATAAGGAATTCAACTCAAAGCTCAGAACACTAATTGAGAAAGAGCCTGGTGTTTAGCTCCCAAGCCCATACCTGGGAGATAATTATCCAATTTGGGATTCTGGGGTAAAACAGTTACTATGTTAATAAAAATATAATATGGCCTAGCTGCTCTGGGCTGCTGTTTATCTTTACATATCATCCCCAGGAGATCTCTTTGGGTACAAGATGGATTCAGGGAGATGGTGTTTTTGCCCTGCACTGACTCAATTAGTCACTCAATTATTCACTGACTCAATTAGTCACTGCACTCCTGTGGTCATGTGTGGATGTGAGAGTTGGACTGTGAAGAAGGCTGAGTGCTGAAGAATTGATGCTTTTGAACTGTGGTGTTGGAGAAGACTCTTGAGAGTCCCTTGGACTGCAAGGAGGTCCAACCAGTCCATTCTGAAGGAGATCAGCCCTGGGATTTCTTTGGAAGGAATGATGCTAAAGCTGAAACTCCAGTACTTTGGCTACCTCATGTGAAGAGTTGACTCATTGGAAAAGACTCTGATGCTGGCAGGGACTGGGGGCAGGAGGAGAAGGGGATGACAGAGGATGAGATGGCTGGATGGCATCACTGACTCAATGGACGTGAGTCTGAGTGAACTCCAGGAGTTGGTGATGGACAGGGAGGCCTGGCGTGCTGCGATTCATGGGGTCGCAAAGAGTCGGACACGACTGAGCGACTGACCTGATCTGATCTGACTCAATTAGAAGGTGGGTGTCTACTTGCTGACAAACATGGAATCCAACACAGACAGGACACAGGGAAAGTAAATGATGTACAAGGATCGCATGATAGTCCTTCCACTATTCTTGGCGTTGGTGAGGCTTTTGTATCATAGAATCAAAGAATGAAAGTAAAGATTGTAAGTAGGATAGGAAGGAGAGTCAGAGAACACATTCCATGGTGTGAGGAAGAGGTGTCAGCTCATACAGACTTTACCTTGAAGGGAAATTGTGTTATGCATCAGATGAGAATCACCTGTCCTCCCCCCATTCTTCTCCATTGTCTTTCCCCCCTCTTCCCAATGGCTACCATCAGCCTACACACATGATGCTCTTCCTTTCAATTTCAGAAACTCTTTCTTTGTGCCTTCTTCCCTTGCCAGCTACCATTTCATTTCTTTGCTCCTCTTTGACTTTAAACTCTCCTAAAGACTCGTCATGTGGTCTCCAAGTCCTCCTTCCTTACTTCCTCTTAAGCCCATTTCAGCCCAGCTTCTGCCTCAAATGTTTCATTAGAACTGCTCTTGTCAAGTTATCAGTGACCTCCATGTGCCTAGATCTGCTGAATCATTCTCAGGTCTCATCTTACTTGTCCCAGTCATGTTCTTGACACAGTTTGGTCACTCTTTTCTCCTTAATAGCCTTCCTTTACCTTCCAGGATACCACTTTTTAATTTTATCACACTAAGTGAAGTCAGGGAAAGATAAATATCATATGATATCACTCATATCTAATTTTTAAACTGATACAAATGAACTTATTTACAAATCAGAAACAGACTCACAGATGTAGAAAACAAACTCATTGTTACCAAAGGAAACAATTGAAGGGGAGGGATAAATTAGAAATTTGGGGTTAACATACACACACTGCTATATAGAATATAGATAACAAACAAGGACCTATTGTAGCACAGGGAGCTCAACTCAATATTCTGTGATAATCTGTATGAGAAAAGAATCTGAAAAGGAATGATTACATGTATACATATAACTAAATCACTTTGCTGTATACCTTAAGCTAACACAACACTGTAAATCAACTATACTTCAGCAAAGTTTAAAAAAAAATTCTTCCTATGTTATCAATTACTCTCCTTGGTTTCCTTTGCTTGTTTTTCTGCTTCCCATTTCTCCTGATACTAGAGTGCTCCAAGTTCTGTCCAGGGGCTCCTTCTTTGTCCACACTGACTTTCTTGTGAATCTCCCCCAGTTCCATAGTGTTGACTATCACCTGTATGCTGACATACCCTAATTAATATCACCAGCCGATACTCTCTCCCAAGCTTTTGATTTTTATATGTAACTGTGTGCCTGACATCTCCACATGGATATTTAACAGAAACTTCAAATTTCAACATGTCTAAATGGATTTTCCTTGCTCTTTTCCCCCCAAATCTGTTCTACCTTCAACCTTTCCCATTTCAGTCAATGACACCATTTTTCCATTTGCTTACATCCAGAACCTTGGAGTCATCCTTGGCACTACATTTTCTCTCATACTCTAGGTCCAATCTTTGAAGACATTCTGTTCTTTCTACCTTGAAAATACATCCAGAATCTAACCACTCCTTGTCTCCAACACTGCTGTAATATTGGCCGGTGCTGTCTTTTTCTCTTGCTTGTATTAGCCTGCCAACTAGTTTCCTGACTTCTACTCTTGAGCCCTTATAAATTATTTTCAACCTAGCAGTTCATCAACTTTTAAAAATGTAAGTCAGATCATGTTACTTCTCTGCTCTAACCTTGCTCCCATTTCTCCCCCATTTAAAGTACAAAATCCTTATAATGTTCTAGAAAGACTGTATTAGGTTCCTGGGGCTGCTGTAACAAACTTGGTGGCCTAAAACAACAGAAATTAATTCTTTCGCAGTTCTGGAGGCAGGAAGAATGAAACCAAGGTTTCAGAACACTTTCTCCAGACACTCGAAGGGAGAATCCTTCCTTGTCTCTTCTAACTTGTGATGAATCTAGGTGCTCCTTGACTGCAGCTGCATCATTCCCATCTCTGCCTCTGTCTTCACATGACCATATTCTCTTCTTTCTCTTATAATAATACTTGTTAGTACTACATTTAAGATGATATGGATAACCCAGGATGTTCTCATCTTGAGATCATTAATTGGCAAGACTCTTTTTTTCCAAATAAAGTCACATTTACAGGGTTCAGAAGTTGGAATGTGGGCATATTTTTAGTGTCCCATCATTCAATTTTTAGGGTACCATTAGAGAATCCAGTGTATTATGGACCACTGTTACCTGTTGGATCTCTTTTTCTACCACTCTTCCCTTTAGTCACCTTGTTGCAATTGTACTGGATTTCTTAATTTTTCTCAAACATACCATGCACCCATGGATTGGGGCATATTCACTGGCAAGTCCTTCGGGATAGGCTTCTTCCAGAAAGGATCATGGGTCACTTCCTCATGTTACCATATCACAAGGTCTCCCCTGGCTACTCCTTTTGAAATTGTAGTTCTTACCTTCCTTCTTATGCAGGTGGTATTTTCCATTTTTCTCCCATTTTGGTTGAATGAGCAATTCTTCTGCTTCATGTGTTATTGGCTGGAGTACTTGGATGGTGCAAAGGTCCAAGTGGCCTCAGACATATGGTTGGAAGTCATTTCTGGCTTCCAGATGGGAGTTTAGTTGGAGCTGGTGGCTAGGGACCCTGGTTCTCTTCCATGTGTCCTCCCTATGTAGTTGCCTGGGCTTCCTTGTCGATTGGAGGCTGAGTTCCAATAAAGAGCATTCTAAAAGGAAGGAAGCAGAAGCTGTTCATTTTCTTAAGGTGTGTACTCTGAAGTATCAGAGTATTACTTCTGTATTCTTTTAGTGTGCTCCAAAGTGTCAGAGTATTACTTCTGTATTATTTTAGTCAGAGTAGTTGCAGGGGCAGTCTAGATTCAAGTGGAGAAAAAATAAACTCCAACTCCCAGTTAGGGGAGTGGCATGTTTATACAGGAAGGGAAGAAAATATCTTTGGAGATTATTTACCAAAAAGACCTTCCTGGGGACTTGATATACCATGGCATGTGTGCCCACTGAAACAGATAACTTAATTTTTGTATTCCATCACTACATTATTGAGGAATTTCTATGACCTTAAATAATGAAAATATAGGAGAAATATTTCAAGATTTTAAAATCTGAAACATAGTTAAATCAGTTCATTCAGTTCAGTTCAGTTCAGGTGCTGAGTCGTGCTTGACTCTTTGCGACCCCATGAATTGCAGGATGCCAGGCCGCCCTGTCCATCACCAACTCCCGGCGTTCACTCAAACTCACGTCCATCGAGTCAGTGATGCCATCCAGCCATCTCATCCTCTGTCGTCCCCTTCTTCTCCTGCCCCCAATCCCTCCCAGCATCAGAGTCTTTTCCAATGAGTCAACTCTTCGCATGAGGTAGCCAAAGTACTGGAATTTCAACTTTAGCATCGGTCCTTCCAAAGAACACCCAGGACTGATCTCTTTTAGAATGGACTGGCTGGATCTCCTTGCAGTCCAAGGGACTCTCAAGAGTCTTCTCCAACACCACAGTTCAAAGGCATCAATTCTTCGGTGCTCAGCTTTCTTCACAGTCCAACTCTCACATCCATACATGACTACTGGAAAAACTTGACTAGACGGACATTTGTTGGCAAAGTAATGTCTCTGCTTTTGAATATGCTATCTAGGTTGGTCATAACATTCCTTCCAAGGAGTAAGCGTCTTTTAATTTCATGGCTGCAATCACCATCTTCAGTGATTTTGGAGCCCAGAAAAATAAAGTCTGACACTGTTTCCACTGTTTCCCCATCTATTTCCCATGAAGTGATGGGACCAGATGCCATGATCTTCGTTTTCTGAATGTTGAGCTTTAAGCCAACTTTTTCACTCTCCACTTTCACTTTCATCAAGAGGCTTTTCAGATCCTCTTCACTTTCTGCCAGAAGGGTGGTATCATCTGCATATCTGAGGTTATTGATATTTCTCCCGGCAATCTTGATTCCAGCTTGTGCTTCTTCCAGTCCAGCGTTTCTCATGATGTACTCTGCATATAAGTTAAATAAGCAGGATGACAATATGCAGCCTTGACGTACTCCTTTTCCTATTCAGAACCAGTCTGTTGTTCCATGTCCAGTTCTAACTGTTGCTTCCTGACTTGCATACACGTTTCTCAAGCGGCAGATCAGATGGTCTGGTATTCCCATCTCTTTCAGAATTTTCCACAGTTTCTTGTGATCCACACAGTCAAAGGCTTTGGCATAGTCAATAAAGCAGAAATAGATGTTTTTCTGGAACTCTCTTGCTTTTTCTATGATCCAGCGGACGTTGGCAATTTAATCTCTGGTTCCTCTGCCTTTTCTAAAACCAGCTTGAGCATCTGGAAGTTCACGGTTCACATATTGCTGAAGCCTGGCTTGGAGAATTTTGAGCATTACTCTACTAGCGTGTGAGATGAGTGCAATTGTGCGGTAGTTTGAGCAGTCTTTGTCATTGCCTTTCTTTGGGGTTGGGATGAAAACTGACCTTTTCCAGTCCTGTGGCCACTGCTGAGTTTTCCAAATTTTCTGGCATATTGAGTGCAGCACTTTCACAGCATCATCTTTCAGGATTTGAAAGAGCTCAACTGGAATTTCATCACTTCCACTAGCTTTGTTTGTAGTGATGCTTTCTAAGGCCCACTTGACTTCACATTCCAGGATGTCTGGCTCTAGGTCAGTGATCACACCATCATGATTATCTTGGTCGTGAAGATCTTTTTGGTACAGTTCTGTGGATTCTTGCCACCTCTTCTTAATATCTTCTGCTTCTGTTAGGTCCATACCATTTCTGTCCTTTATCGAGCCCATCTTTGCATGAAATGTTCCCTTGGTATCTCTAATTTTCTTGAAGAGATCTCTAGTCTTTCCCATTCTGTTGTTTTCCTCTATTTCTTTGCATTGATTGCTGAGGAAGGCTTTCTTATCTCTTCTTGCTATTCTTTGGAACTCTGCATTCAGATGCTTATATCTTTCCTTTTCTCCTTTGCTTTTTGCTTCTCTTAACAGCTATTTGTAAGGCCTCCCCAGACAGCCATTTTGGTTTTTTGCATTTCTTTTCCATGGGGATGGTCTTGATCCCTGTCTTCTGTACAATGTCATGAACCTCCGTCCATAGTTCATCAGGCATTCTACATATCAGATCTAGTCCCTTAAATTTATTTCTCACTTCCACTGTATAATCATAAGGGATTTGATTTAGGTCATACCTAAATGGTCTAGTGGTTTTCCCTACTTCAATTTAAGTCTGAACTTGGCAATAAGGAGTTCATGGTCTGAGCTGGCAGCCAAGAGGAGCTACCCCACGTTCGAGGTCAGGGGCGGTGGCCGAGAGGAGCAATCCCATGTCCAAGGAGCGGTGGCTGCGCGGGTGCAGGAGGGCCGAGAGGAGCTACTCCACGTTCAAGGTCAAGAGGGGCGGTGGTGAGGAGATACCCCTCATCCAAGGTAAGGAGCAGTGGCTGCACTTTGCTGGAGCAGCCGTGAAGAGATACCCCACGCCCAAGGTAAGGGAAACCCAAGTAAGACGGTAGGTGTTGCAAGAGGGCATCAGAAGTCAGACACACTGAAACCATAATCTCAGAAAACTAGTCAATCTAATCACACTAGGACCACAGCCTTGTCTAATTCAATGAAACTAAGCCATGCCTGTGGGGCCACCCAAGATGGGCGGGCATGGTGGAGAGGTCTGACAGAATGTGGTCCACTGGAGAAGGGAATGGCAAACCACTTCAGTATTCTTGCCTTGAGAACCCCATGAACAGTATGAAAAGGCAAAATGATAGGATACTGAAAGAGGAACTCCCCAGGTCCGTAGGTGCCCAAAATATGCTACAGGAGATCAGTGGAGAAATAACTCCAGAAAGAATGAAGGGATGGAGCCAAAGCAAAAACAATACCCAGTTGCAGATGTGACTGATGATAGAAGCAAGGTCCAATGCTGTAAAGAGCAATATTCCATAGGAACCTGGAGTGTTAGGTCCATGAATCAAGGCAAATTGGAAGTGGTCAAACAGGAGATGGCAAGAGTGAATGTCGACATTCTAGGAATCAGCGAACTAAAATGGACTGGAATAGGTGAATTTAACTCAGATGACCATTATATTTACTACTGCGGGCAGGAATCCCTTAGAAGAAATGGAGTAGCCATCATGGTCAACAAAAAGAATCAGTTCATTAGCAATCCTCAATGTTATTGACATTTAAGCTTGCTCTGTATGCAGTGAGAAAGAAATCCACTGTTAATCCTTAATAACTGGTTAAAGTTTTATATAGTTTTCCAGTGTTTCACAGTCAAAAAAATTACTCCTTGGGACTTACCTGGAGGTCCAGTGGTTAAGGCTCCACCTTCCAATGCAGTGTGTGAGGGTTTGATCCCTGGTTGGGTAACTAAGATCTGGCATGCTGTGTGGTGCAGCCAAAAACATTTTTTTAACTACTTCTTAACATTATTACTATTAGTTACTAGAGATCTGATCTATAATCATACAGAATAAGAAATCATTATTATAAATAGTATTTTAAAGGTCTCAAACCATTTCAATGAGAGTTGTATTTTAGAATATCCCAATAGATTTGGGTTAAGATGTTTTTGCTCTTAATTGATGAAGTTGTGATTAAATAAGACCATATCTAATGAGATCTATAGTTTACTCTTTTTGAAGAGATTATGCCACCTCCACTATGAAGCTACATTTCTTTAGATTGAAAATAGGGGGATGAATCTCTTTTGCTTATGCATAAAACTTCTCTGTTTTAGACAGCTCAAACTGCCATTAAAACAAGTAGACAAACCAACCAGGATTGGGTAGCTTAGTAGAAATTTTAGTAGAAATTCCAGCTCTGGAATCTGGAAGTTAGAGATCATGATGATGACTTGGTCTGGTTCTGATTAAAGCCCTCTCCTTGTCTTGCAAATGGCCACCTTCTCACTGTGTGTTCATTTGGTAGAGAAGAGACAAGGCAAACTCTCTGGTGTCTCTTCTCCTAAGGGCAGTAACCACATCATGGGCCTTCATGACTTCATCAGAGTCTAATGAGATCCCCAAAGCTCCATCTCCACATATCACCACATTAAGGTTTAGGGCTTCAGCATTTTAATCGCCTATAGCATTGACTCATTTATCCTCATCTCTCTGTTTAGACTCTACTGGTAGCAGATAAGAATAGAACAGATGAATGAAGAAAACAACACTTTCCAGTTGTATGAAATTAATTTGTCCATCAGCAAATTTTATTCATTTGAAATCCTTTTTAGTAAGCTTATTCTCTTCATTAGAGGACATTATTGTTCAGCCAGGGATATATAAGGTTGGCATCATAGATAAAACAATGGCCTCCCCAAAGATACCTAAGTCCTAACAGCTGGAATTTATAAATACATTTTCTTCCAGGGCACAAAGCACTTTGCAAATGTGATTAAGGGCACAGACATTGAGATGAGAAAATTATCCTAGATTATCCAGATGGTCTGAATATAATCACATGAATCTTTAAAAGTGGAATAGGATAGAAGAATGAGTCAGAGAGCTGTCACATTAGAAGGACCCAGTCTGCTCTGGCTGCCTTTGAAGATATAGAAAGGGGGCCCCTAGAAGCTGGGAATGGCCCCCAACTGACAGCCAACAAAGAAACAGGGACCTCAGCCTTGAATCTATAGCTACAAGTAATAAATTATGCCAACTGATTCTCCCTAGAGATTTCAGACAGGCACCTTAATGTCAGTCCACTTAGACCTTGTTGGATTTCTGGCCTACAGAACTCTAAGACACTGTGCTGTCTTAAGCCACGGATTGATCCCAGGTCTCCCGCATTGCAGGCGGATTCTTTTAACAGCTGAGCCACAAGGGAAGCCTGTCTTAAGCCATTAAGTTTGTGGTAATTAATTATGGCAGCCATAGAAAACCAATACATTTGGTTATGAATTAAAGCTCTCAGTCTCCAAATTCTAAATATTACCCAAATGTGGAAGAATTCTTCACCTCTAATCAAAGAGAATCGATGACCTTCATTTTAGCAGTTCTTCTAGAATCCTCATAAACATTTTCCGAATCATTGTAGCACTCTGTTCTTTAAAAGCATTTAGAACATTTTGGTGAACTATGGCTTTTGCATATTACTGTGTGAGTCAGGAGAGACTTGGACAGATACAATGGCTGGATTGGGAGAGTAGGTAGGTTGTGTTCAATAACCAGGGTTACAAGTTGATGGGAGCATCTGGAAAATTCAGAAGTTATGCAGAGACTCAGTCTCATAGTTGTGTTGCAATGTTTATTATTAGAGACAGTGGTGTACACCTGAAACTAACACAACACTGTTAATAATTTAAAATGTTTTAAAAAGACAACGGTGCCCTGCTTTTAGAGCTATGACAAAAAGGGGCGCATAACCTTTGTTTTCAAACTCCATCAGGCCGTATGCTTGTCTGCAGGGGTGAGAGACATCTGAAGTGCTATGTTTTTTTCCACCAGTGTATGAAAGAACCTTGCAGTCCCACATTCCTATGAATTCAATTGCAGTGGAGATCATGGCAAAGACCGAATACCTTTGAGGCATCCTGCCTGCTTATTTAGTGATCAGACTTGACAATGACTAAATTAGCAGCCTCAGTGGTATTAAAATGTTTTAACATAATAAAATTTCTTGCCACATTTCAAATTGAAGCCTTTTCATTTATGATTATGATTACTCAGTGGAAGGAAGAAGGGATATTTTAAGTGCAGAGAAAAGTTTAGGGAAATTTTAAGTAACAATATCAAAGGAATCATCTATTTATTTTACTAGCCATGTCTATGTAAAGCATATGTTCGTCATGATAGTCTTATTTGTTAATATTTTGCATGAAGTTGAACTGCTTCTATCACTGAAAGGTAAAAAATACAAATAAAGTATGATCATTATAAAAACTCATTAAAGTCTATTTCAAAATAATAGTAATAATGATGATAATAATAATAAAAGTCATTTTCATTCTTAAAGTACTATTTTTCAAAAGGGGAGGCTTCTTATTGTGCTGGGACCTTTAATGACGACTGAGTCAACCTACAGAATAAGGAAAAATGTATACTTTAAATGTATTAAATTATAGAGCTGCCTTCAGTGGCTCGTCAGTCAGTCTAGCATCCATGAATGAAGCCACCATCTGATAAATTTACTTCACTCCCTTTCTTGCCTTCCATCCTCTGACTAGGAAGACATATCATCTTTTATTTATTTGTTTATATTGGAGTATAGTCGCTTTACAATATTGTGTTAGTTTCTGCTATATAATGAAGTGAATCAGCTATATGTATACATATATCCTTCCTTCTTAGAATTCCCTCTTCCCAACCCCCATCCCCATCCCATCCATCTAGGTCACCATAGAGCATCAAGCTGAGTACTATTAACAATAGCCAGGACATGGAAGCAACCTAAATTCCAACAGAGGAATGGATAAAGAAGATGTGGTACATATACAAAGTGGAATATTACTCAACCATTAAAAGGAATGAAACAGGGTCATTTGTAGATATACGGGTGGACCTAGAGTCTGTCATGCAGAGTGAACTAAGTCAGAAATAGATAAGTATATATTAACACATATATGTGGAATCTAAAAAAATGTATGGATGAACCTATTTGCAGGGCAGGAATAGAGACACAAGTGTAAAGCCAGATGTGTAGATAGAGGGTAGGGGGCATAGGAGGATGAATTGGGAGATTGGGAAGTTGTATCATCTTGAAAAACTACCCAGGTTGCTGCTTAGGCTTCTCTGTTTTGTGACACTCATCACTTTAGTTTTTTTTTTTTTTTTTTCTCACGTATTCTGCTTGTCATATATCAGTCAATCTCCTCTATTATCTGGGTGGTGTGTTTGTAAATTTTTATTTTTCTACTTCTACGTCTTTCCAAGAAATTTGGTCAGAAAGAGGATATTCAAGGTAGGCTCTAAACAGATTAAAAGTTTGATTTTTGCCTTTTCTAGTTTTATACTTCATAGAAAAGTCACAAAACATCATTGAGGACTCACCTCTATCATGTAGCCCTTTCTTATATCTCTGACTTTCAGGACAAAAGAACCAAGCATTAACTCAAAGGTGATCCGGGTATTGTCAGTTCAGTCACTCAATTGTGTCCAACTCTTTGTGACCCCGTGGACTGCAGCACGCCAGGCTTCCTTGTCCATCACCAACAGCTGCAGCTTGCTCAAACTCTTGTCCATTGAGTCAGTGATACCACCCAACCATCTCATCCTCTGTCATCCCCTTCTCCTCCTGCCTTCAGTCTTTCCCAGCATCAGGGTCTTTTCTAAGGAGTCAGTTCTTCTCATCAGGTGGCCAAAGTATTGGAGCTTCAGCTTCAGCATCAGTCCTTCCAATGAATATTCAGGATTGATTTCCTTTAGGATGGACTGGTTGGATCTCCTTGCAGTCCAAGGGACTCTCAAGAATCTTCTCCAACACTACAGTTCAAAAGCATCAATTCTTTGGCACTCCATTTCTTTATAGTCCAACTCTCACATCCATACACGACTAATGGAAAAACCATAGCTTTGACTTGACAGACCTTTGTCAGCAAAGTAATGTCTCTGCTTTTTAATATGCTGTCTAGGTTGGTCATAGCTTTTCTCCCAAGTAGCATGTGTCTTTTAATTTCATGGCTGCAGTCACCACCTGCAGAGATTTTGGAGCCTAAGAAAATAAAGTCCCCATGGACAGTATGATCCAGGTATTTGTAATTGTAATTGTAGCAGCATTGTGTTAATTACCTGGGAGAAGAAATAAGCAGCCGTAAGTGGATTCACTTTAAACCCACTGAGGTGTTCCAGTAGGCTTTTCCAGATTAAAAACAAAGAAAAAGTGACTCCAACTACAAAAAACATTTTCCAGTGACTCTTTTATGCTATCAGCATTAAGAAACATTTTAACTTTTGGTAAATGAAAGAGGAAGCAAATAGAATTACAAGGGGGACCATTTCATTCCAGGAAGATTATTAGGAGTACAGGAAAAATAAAAATAAGAGGATTTACTGAGTAGTAATACAAGTACAAATTAATGACAGGATGTTCTGATTTCACAAACATATGTGCACTAATCCTCTATCAAGTTTGAATCCAAGCCATGTTAGGTTACTATATTTTGTGATCAGGGACACATCCAGCCTCTCTGAGCTTCATTTTCCTTATGCAGACAATGGGGATAATAACAATAATTCTTGTTCTACTTAATAGAGTTGGCTTAGGGAGGGATACTGTGTGTGAAAGTAGAGTGTTTTACTAAACATAAAGCATCTGGTATACCAAAACACTGTAATTATCAGCACAAAGATACTTCTCAATTTATTGTCTAGCTTAGTGAAAGGAATTATTACACCTCTTCAAGAAAAGCACAAAATGCACTGTTGTAAATTTAGGGCACCTGTTTCCTTGTTTTAAAGAATATGCTTTCTCAGTTACAAAGAGATCAATGAAAAAAGAAATGCAAATTTTATCCATTAAAAAGTAGTGTTCTCTGTGGACTGAAAGTGTTTTCATGAGAATGCAAATTAGTCATGTCCAATTTGCTTGTTCTTTACATCTTTTTTGAAGAGTGATGTTTAGGTTGCTCAGTGGTAAAAAAAAATCTGCCTGCCAATGCAGGAGATGCAGGTTCAATCCCTGGGTCAGGAAGATACCCTGGAGTAGGCAATGGCAACCCACATTAGTATTCTTGCCTGGAGAATCCCCATGGACAGAGGAGCCTGGCAGGCTACAATCCATGATGTCACAAAAAGTCAGACAAGACTGAGAACATGCACACGTGGACACACACACACACACACACTGATTAGAAGTATACAACTTAATAGTTTCACCTACCAAATGAACACCTCTTGTGAGTGACACCCAGATTAAAAATCAGAATGTTACTAGCACCCAGAAGCCCTCTTACTTGCCTGCTCCTTCCCTCCTGAGACAAACCACTTCTAATAGTTTACATTAGTTTTGCCAATTTTATACTTCATATAACTGGAATAATACAATAATGCAGTATTCCTATGTAGCTGGCCTGTTCCATACAACATTATATTTGTGAGAGTCATCATTCCACTATACACCGTTATCAAGTGATTATTCTCGTGGCTGTGTAGTACTTTTCGTGTGAATACACCACAGTTTGTGGATTCATTCTATTGCCAATGGGCATTTGAGTAGTTTCCAGTTCGGAGCTATTTTCCTTAGGGCTCCTATGGACATTCTGGTACTGCCTTCTGTAAATGTTTGCACACATTTCTGTTGATGGTAAGACATGCTTGTGTTCAGGTTAACAGATCCTGCCAGTTTTCCAACCAATGAACATTTCCACCAATAGGATATGTGAGTTCTTGTGATACTGCCTTTTCATCAACACTTGTCATTTCCCTTCTGAGTTTTTTAGTCACTTATTTTTATTCATTCTTGTTTACGTCTAGTCATATTTCCTCATAGTTTTATTTGGCATTTCCCTGATGCTTAGTGAGATTGAGCATTTTTGTTTATTAGTTGCACATTTGCATATTCTATTTTTTCAATCACTGTTCCCTTTTCTATTGGGTTTTCTTTTGTGTGATGATGTGCAGAAATTTTTCATGAATTGCTAATATCTTTTCCACTTGCACTTTAGTTTTCCTGTTCATTCACCTATCATGCTTTTTGATGAATACAAATTCTTCTTTTTTGGTACATATTTGGCTCCCTGGAGCCATAGGTTCTGCAACTGCAGATTCAACCAATGGCAGAGCAGGTACTGTGTTTACGAGCCATGGTTGATTGAATCCTCAGTTGCAAAATCTATGGATACAGAGGGCTGACTATGTATTTGAGTATCCACAGACTTTGGTATCTATGGTGGGTCTGAAATGATTCCCTCCCTGCTCCCCACTGTGAAGTTAAATAGCACCTCCATCACCATCACCTCACACATTGACCCTTTTTAAAAAAGAACACTTTTAAGTTCTACCCTCAATGAATTTCAAGTATACCAAAAAGCATTACCAACTACAGTCACCATGTTACATGTTATATGCTCAGACCTGTACACTTTCATTAACTTCTCCCTTATTTCAATATATTCCAATTTATTATTTCTTCTATAGTCTTTTTTTCTGATTAATAGCTCTTTGCCTAGGTTGTAGTCATGAAGATATTCTCTTACCCATGACATCGTTCAGTAATTGGGAGTCAGTACCAACAATAAAGTAATACCGAAGAAAAAACACCTTCCACTTGGTTAATCAAATGTAATTAAGCAAATGACTGACTAAGCAATGAATATGAAGAGATGAATTTTCTGGTTGCATAATCAGTCACTTTAAATCTTGTCAGTTTTTTAGGGTGAGCTAACAGGGCTGCTTTTTCTTTCTCGTGTGTCTGATTTCAGAAACATCAGGTCATCTTCAATGACAGACTTCATCCATTCCACATGCCACCCCTCTCTGCCCCCGCCCCACCCCCAAGATAGAACCTTTTACAGGATTGTGGAGGATGCAACTTCACAAAGGGGATAGCATGAAGGATTTTAAGACAGGAACTAAGAGACAAAGAGGGAATGTGTGACTTAAGCTCTTGGCAGGTGTATGTATTTTATCAAAAATCAATATAACTTACTCCCCATTTTCATCTGTTGACATTTCTGGTAAACAGTGAAGTCAGGGCAATTGCCTTTTGGTGCACAGGGGTTCTTTCTTTGAATATGAAATATTCTTGAACACCAGATAAAATGGTTTTCCCTGTCAATCTCCCCTGGCCTGATGAAGCTAGTGTTTTGCTGCAAGAATAGACTTGGCAGGTATGATGTGTCTCTTTTTTTTTGCCCCTCATGTAAGACAATTGGATCACCGAAAATTGAATCAGAATATTTTGGGCAAATCAAAAAATATTTGGGCAGGGTAATGTGATTCCTTTGAATAAGGATTAAGGTTTAGATAGGGAAAAAAATTATTTGTGAGTTATATGAGAGTTCTTAGAAGTTGTCATATGCTTTTGGCTTTTAGGGAATTTTTGATGATAAGAGTTAGGCATAAGATGTGTGAGAGTTCTATATGAAAAGAATAGCTAAAAACCTTAATGAGACTTTTTAATGAAATGGTTGAACTACCCTGGCTAAAAAGCACTGAAATCCTCACCGATTCAATTGGCCTTTCTGATTCCCATGAGTTTGGACCTCTTAGTGACCCCATGGATTGTATAGTCTATGGCATTCTCCAGGCCAGAATACTGGAGTGGGTAGCCTTTCCCTTCTCCAGGGGATCTTCCCCACCCAGGGATTGAACCCAGGTCTCCTGCATTGCAGATGGATTCTTTACCAGCTGAGCTATCAGGGAAGCCCAAGATTGGACCAGGTGGAGCTAAATGCCTTCCAGGATGAAAGCATCCTCTCCAAGGCTTGGTACCTGTCACTTGGGACAATCCCCCTTTCCTCTGGATCACTGCAATTGGTTTGCCCTGTTCATTACCTGTTCTTTATCTATAATGAATGCCCCCCTCCCCTGCCAAAGATTTGGGAGGTTCATTTCATGTTTGCCTTGAGGGGTTAGTCTGAATTTGTTTCTGTTAAAAGAGACTTCTTCCCCCCTAAGCCTTCAGATCAAGAAGGCAGAAGTTAAATGACCTCTACACAGTTTGAGAAAGAAACTAGGAATCAGAGTGATCCGAGGGTTATAGGTTTTCTTGCTCTCTTTTCATACTTGGCTCTTCTAGAAGAGTCCTAAGTGGGAAGAGACCCTGGGGGCTTCCCCACAGTGCCTCTTTAAAATCCAAATCTGAGTTGTATAACTCACAGCCCCCTTTCTAACCAATTCCTAATGTGGTGTGTTCTTAAAAGTCTATGGAAAAAAGAAGATTAGTTTTTAAAAATTCCTTATTATAGATATGTAGATAATGGCAAGATTAGGGTTTGCATTTTTAAGAAATTTGGATTGTGGAAGGAGTCGGGTCACTGAAGGAGACCAACCATAAGAGCACTTTGATTGAGGGTGTTGAGAAATAAAATAGAACCAAGTAATGAAATAAATGCACTAGTGCTTTAACAAAATTAAAAAAAAAAAATGAGTTCTTAATTATTTTATGGGGAATGAATTTTAAATGAATCGCTGCAGACCTCCAGTCAGCATCTGTTCCTCCTCACAAAGAATAGCAAAAGCCCCAAGATACCTCGGAGCAGAGTGCGTGGGGAGAGCAGGGGAGGTGTGCATGAATTATGAGGTGAGCATGTATTTGTGGGTAGCTTCCTACTCCCTCCCCTCAGCCCTCTTAATGGAAAACTATTGGTATGTGCTAACCCTTGACATCACTGGGGGAGCTGTGATATCAATCTAACTTTAAAACATGACATTGAGAAAAGGGGCTGTCTGCCTCTGTCTCCAAAGGACACCCCAGGAGTAGCCATTGGTGATAGAAGATTTTGGTCCTAGCCGTCTAATAACCCCCATGACCCCTCTGTTCCTGAGAACCTACACCAAAGCTTGGTCCTGCTCTCTCGTGTGTGGGCTGATCTCTTCCTGTGATCTCTCATACATATTTCTGGACGGTAAAGGGTTTCAGTCAAGACACAAGACAGGAATGGGTATGAGTATCACAGAGATGTCAGAGCATTGGCCCCTGAGATCACTCTGGGAGCCCACACTGACTTAACTCTCACCATGACTTTGTGCCTGCCAAGAAGAGGAAGTGCTGGAGATGGTGAGACTCAAACAGGACCCCACCCACATCCACGGAGACAGACAGCTGGTCCCTGTGGTTTCCTTGGAGATGGAGCTGTTTTCAGGAATGATTGAAGCTAACCTTGCCCTTAAAGTCACCTCATTCCTGGGCCACTGGGAAGAGAAAAATCAACCTCTCTATATAGAAGGTTTTGTCCTTGAAGCCATGTCACCAAAGTCTTACTGTCCTCCTTTCTCTACCTGATGCCTGACCTGGGGCTCTGCACTTAGTAGGTGTTCTATTAAATAATAGCTGAATGAATAGACACATGACTAGCATGTATATGAGCACCAAAATTTTAAAAATGTGAAAGTAGAAATCTATTTTACAGGAACTTCCCTGGTGGTCCAGTGGCTAAGACTCCAGGCTCCCAGTGCAGGGGGCCCAGGTTTGATCCCTGGCGAGAGAACTGGATCCCACGTGCTGTAGCTAAGAGTTCACATGCTGCACCTAAGACCCACTGTAGCCAAATAAATAAATATTTTAAAAAAGAAATCTATTTTACAATTATACACCATACTTGGTAAAAAAAATTTCTTTGGAGGAAAATTTAGGCATAATCACTAAAACATACTTTTGAAGTTATCAATGTATTTAATGCATGCTTCCCATCCTGGCCCACCTTTAGATTATATAAAAATGTATCTACTTAGCTTTTTAGAGTAAAAATTTTAGCCAATAATTAATATTGGTTAATATTAAGCAATTAATATTGCAAGCTGTACCACTCCCAGTAATCCCAAGCCCCTTTGCCCTACTTCTCTTTTCTGCAGAACTTCCCACCCTGCACCATGAAATTCAATTTACTTCTTAAGTTCCTTATTGATTATCTGACTGCCCACTTTCGAGCTCTATCCCTTGAGGACCAGAGTCTTTGCCTACTTTGTTCACTACATTATCTCAGGATCCTAGAACAGTCCTTAGAGTGTATTCATGCTCACTAAATATATTTGAAACAAACATTTACTGACTCCCTTCTACGTGCAAGGCAGTGAGTGATCTTGTATATAGGGATAAATAATGAACCAAAGACTATTTCTGTGAATGTATATGGATATTTTCATTGATACAAAGAACTTATAGATCTATACATGTACATATATATCACAATTTTAAATATTTGATATTTAGTTATATATGTGTGTGTATAAAACTTAAAGGGTTACGCCCATCTTGACCCATTTTTGACCTGATCCAGGTGTCTTTGCTGCCTGTGTCTCCCCACCTGAAGTATGGCATGCTCTGGGTGCGGGTCACCTCCCAGGGCTCCACCCGGCCTGCCACCTGCCCTGCCCACCCTCTCTCCCGTGCTCTAGAACACAGCTCACAAACTACAAGTCTCAGAGTAGCATCTGGCTTGCACATGTGCATTGTGGGGCTTGCAGAGGGTTTGAAAATTCTTTAAGTCACTTGCCAACACTTAAAACTCTGGGGAATTCTCATATACATCCTGATTTCCGCCTTCCCTTGCAAAGCCTCAGTATCTGTCGACACGGGGCTGGCATTCCCACGTGGCCTTGTGGGGCTGGGCTTGAGCCACCGCTGGCCGGGCAGATGTGCCTTCCTGGTGGCCAGTGTCGCCACGGGGCTCATCACACCCACTCACCCTGTGCCTGGCCCTGGAGGGGCTGAGTTTACAGCCCCTGACTTAAGACTGCCCCCACCCCCAACACCTGTCATATTGCAGCAAGCTTCCCAAAAGATGAGAATAGATAATAAGGCTCAATTCACACTGATCAGAAGTACATATACTTTTTACATCTAGGGACTGTCTATGTATAAATGAAAACTTATTTCAGAAAATGAGTGTAGATGCTTCAAACAAATACTTAGCTCTGACTGATAGTGGCTAAAATGTCTCTTTGAACCATTATGTCTTCTGAAGTCTTCCTCCACCATAATTATTATTATTAAATCACATAATAATGATAATAATAAAAGTTAAACCCAAGATAATTAGGGCTCCATTTCTTCCCCTACTTTGGACCCAACTCTCCCTCCTGGCATAGGAGAGGTGTCTTGTCATCAGCTTCCTTCTGGGAGCTGACAGCTGAAACGGAAACAGATTTGCAATTCCTCCCTGTCTTTCAATACAATATGCTCATTAACAAAACAATGTCAGAAACAGTCTTACTTCTCTTGGAGGAAAAGCAGAACATTTGGGATAATAGCTCAGCATGCTGTAAAACTCCTTCCTGGAGGTTTTCCTTTCTTGAAAAGGCAATCCTGCCACTTGAGCTTGTCTGAGTTTGTCTATTAGGCAAGTGTGCCTTTTTTACTTATTTAATAATCTCCCATCTAGGTCACTTTGGGCAAAATAGCATCATAGGCTTGCCACTCTGTTTATCATGGAGGGGTTTCATCTCATGTGGGAACGCAGCAAGATGCAGTCCAGCACACTTGTATACATCCAAATGAAAACACATCAAAAGAAGCAGACATCTTAGTGTCAGTGGATCAAAAAGAACCGCTCATCTAGCCTCTCCATCCTGAAAGGAGGAAACATGATGTGAAGTAATCTCCTTTGGTCATTCTTCTATTCTTTTCTTTTTCTTTCCTGTTCTTCCCGGTGACAGGGATAGAAAGGCTACTTCATGTCAGGTGGCACCAAGCCATCTGTAGGAGAGCATAGGTATAACTGTAAATTTTCATTGCTTTGAAACAGTGCTAAACAATTAGAATGTTGTCACTGATACCCCTATAGCAGTTTAAATAACCCTGAGCTCAGTAAAGGGTAACCAGTTTTAAGTAAACTCTGAAAACATACAGCTCGAATCATTTGAAAATAAGCAGCATGCAATTGGGCACTGAACCAGATGCTGTGGTGTATGCAATAGGCTGGTGGGGACAGAGGGGCCACTAGGTCCAGGGTGCAATGAAGAGAAACCATCTTAGGGCTGATTCTTGATGAAAGTGGTCCAAACCCAGTGTCGAAGATGCCTGGTAAGATTTCAGCACCCAGGAGGAATCTGATCTGGTTGGGTGGGTTGTTACACTTGAAATCTCCAGGAAGTGACATGGGTAGATAGGCTCTATAGCCCCTACAGTCTAGTGGTTCAGAAAAAGGGGACCCCTGAGTGTGAGGCACTAGCCGAGGAGTTTGGGTAGAAAAGGGTTCTAGGTGTTCAATGGGAAACAAAATCACAAATCAGGAAACTGAGGCAGCCGGCAGCCCAGCCCTCTGAGTTGGACGCACGTCATGTGGGCCGGGAAGGCTGTAGCTGCAGATTCCCCTAAGGCCAAGGCTGGTCTTGGCCATCACAGAACCAAGTTGTCGTTCGGTTGCTCGGTCATGTCCGACTCTTTGTGACCCCCATGGATGCAGCATGCCAGGCTTCCCTGTTCTTCACCATCTCCCCGAGTTTGCTCAAATTCATGTTCATTGATGAATTTGGTTCGGTGATGTCATCCAACCATCTCATACTCTGTTGCCCCCTTCTCCTTCTGCCCTCAATCTCTTCCAGCATCGGGGTCTTTTCCAATGAGTAGGCTCTTTGCATCAGGTGGCCAAAGTATTGAAGCCTGAGCTTCAGCATCAGTCCTTCCAGTGAATATGCAGAATTGATTTCCTTTAGGATTGACTGGTTTGATCTCTTTGCTGTCCAAAGGACCCTCAAGAGTCTTCTCCAGCACCACAGTTCGAAAGCATCAATTCTTCGGTGCTCAGCCTCCTTTTGGTCTGGGGCAGGACTGAGAAACCAGGAGCTTATAGACACCAACACTGGCTAGGATATCTGTGTGTGCAAACACACACACACAAACACAAAACTGGTAGAAGGATATACTCCAAAATGTTCACAGTAGTCATCACTGATTAGTGGAAATATGTAAGAGTTCTTTGTTGCTTTTTAAAAACTTTGTCTTCTTAATTTTTAGCATAAAACTTACGAAAACTTTGGTAATAAGACAATAAGGTTCTTAAATTATGCTTCACTTTAACTTGTACTTGAAGCAGGTTTAAAGATAGGCCACTTGAAAAAAATTTAAGAAAGAACGATGATTACAATCTAATGTGGGTTTCCTTGGTAGCTCAGCTGGTAAAGAATCTACCTGCAATGGAGGAGACCCCGGTTTGATTTCTGGGTCAGGAAGATCTACTGGAGAAGGAAGGTGGCTCAGATGATAAAGAATCTGCCTGCAATGTGGGAGACCTGGGTTTGATCCCTGGGTTGGGAAGATCCCCTGGAGAAGGGAATGGCTACCCACTCCAGTATTCTGGCCTGGAGAATCATATGGACAGAGGAGGGTGGCAGGCTACAGTCCATGGGGTCACAGAGTCGGACGTGACTGAGTGATTTTCATACTATAATTGAATCTTAATCCTACATCACTTTCAAACCTTCTTTTCCCATCAAAGTAGGGTGGAGTGGGGGACAGGGTACCAAAGAAGTGAGAGGGTAAAAGATCATTTCTGAATGTTTCCCTGGGATGGCCTTGAAATATTAATTTGGAGAATAAAATGAAAACTGCCAAAATAAGAAGTAGAGTGCTTATACTTGGATTAAGAGGAAAATCTTAGCAGTTAATGTTTTAGTTTCAAACTTCAAGACTATGTTTAATCTTCTTTCCTTTATTCATATATTTATCCTTAGCTGTTTATGGAAATGAGTCTCACTGTAACATCTTAACAATATAACATCTCAGTTCAGTTCAGTTCAGTCGCTCAGTCATGTCCAACTCTTTGTGACCCCATGAACTGCAGCACGCCAGGCCTCCCTGTCCATCGCCAACTCCCAGAGCTTACCCAAACTCATGTCCATTGAGTTGGTGATGCCATCCAACCATCTGATCCTCTGCTGTCCCCTTCTCCTCCTGCCCTCAATCTTTCCCAGCATCAGGGTCTTTTCAAATGAGTCAGCCCTTTGCATCAGGTGGCCAAAGTACTGGAGTTTCAGCTTCAACATCAGTCCTTCCAATGAATACCCAGGACTGATCTCCCTTAGGATGGACTGGTTGGGTCTCCTTGCAGTCCAAGGGGCTCTCAAGAGTCTTCTCCAACACCACAGTTCAAGAGCTTCAATTCTTTGGCGCTCAGCTTTCTTTATAGTCCAACTCTCACATCCATAAATGACTATTGGAAGAACCATAGCCTTGACTAGACAGACCTTTGTTGACAAAATAATGTCTCTGCTTTCAGCAAATACCTGGTTATGCTTATTCACTGATCTGTACTCTGAAGGAGGCATAGAGATGCAAAGCTACATTCGCTGGGGTTCCAAGCCCATTTCCCTGTGTTTCTACTCTTGCTAGAATTGTAGTGTTCAATTACAGAAATGTCAATAATTATTCACAATGGTTCCTCTCATATGTAATGATTAACTTCAGATGTTGTTAGCACAGATTGGTGTATCAGCAGCTTCTCTTTGTCAAGGCTGGCTGTTACGGTTTGTGTCATTCAGTATTCATGAATTGAAAATTCAGTGTTAAGGTATGAATTCTCCTCCAATTTAAGAATAGATTGAATGCAATATCAACCAAAATACCAAGAGTTTTTTTAAATGTACAAATTAAGAAATAACCAAAATTTGTTAGGGAAATCAAAGAACCTAGAATAGTCAGGTTAGAAGCTTTATCTAATTTCAAGGCTGCAGTACTCGGCACAGCTAGGTTGATAGGTAGATAGACAAAGATCAATAGAACAGAACAGAGTCCATAAATAGACCCATATTTGCATGATCAGTTTATTTCTCCCAAAGGCAACTTAAAGGGGAAAGGAAAGTCTTTTTGACAAATCATGCTGGAATTAATGTATAATTTTATGAAAAAGGAAATCAACATTACCTCACACTCTACTCAAAATAAAATTGAGATGAACATACTTTAAAAAGTTAAAATTTTAAAAGTTCTACAAAATGTAAGAAAATCTTCACAAAATTGATACAGGCAAAAACTTTTGAATTAGATAACTAGTCACAAAAAATAAATAAATAAAAACTTGAACTTTAAAGCTGAAAACTTCTAATTATCAAAAGACACCATTAGGAAAAATGAAAAGGTAGGTGCATATTTATTCAATCAGTTTTGATGACCCAGATCAGACCTCTCTCCTTTTTCTGAACTCTGTGAGGATCCAGGGCCTTGGCACCAGCAGAAACCTCTTGTGCCTGTCTACCTCCTTGGAGAGTCCAGATGAATTTGGATCTCCTCTGGGTCTTGGATCTCCCTTTATTGGCTGATAGCCCTGAGGTTTATTTGGTGATGGATAAACTCCTCTCTGTGAAGAGTATATTTTCCTTGAACTTAGTTTCAAAAAGAGGTACCTGGGTTACCCCAGTTGCGAAACCCTGGGAAGGTTTTGCTCAGTTGAAAGACACTGACGGTCTTGCCCAAGTTGAGAGACACTGGAAAGATTTTATTATGTACAGACAGAATTTATACAGACAGGTACTTGCTTAACTCGAAATTAAAGGAAATCTCATCCTCAAAATGGTCAAATTGGGGTTCTTTTTACATTTGAATTTTTTTCGCCTATGCAGCTAGAAAAATCTGACTTGTTAAAACATCTTTTCAGAATTCTGACCTTGAAAAACAAAACCCCTCCTAGGAGGAACTTGCATTTCTCTCCCTGTGTCTTTGAGATGTAAACATTCCACCTGATCTTAGGTGTGTGTGTTTTTTTAAAAGAGTTTGTTCTCTGCCAACTGCAAGATACACAAATACTGTACATTAGGCAACTAGTCAAATGGACTGAAATTCCAAGCAGTCTTTGTGCCTGTCTGTGCCAACTCTCAAGGAGAATTGCCATAAGGAATTCCAGACTGTAAGGATCCTTTGTCATCTCAATTTTAATTATGTCATGTCTATGATAAAGGCCTTTACTTTCTCAAACTAGTTTTGGAAGTAAACTCTCTGAATATTATGAAGGCTGCATCCTTTGCACTTTTTTATGGGGACACTTCTCGGGTCTTACTGGTTTAGTTCATTATTAAGGTACTACTCATTTAGAGAAATGCAAATCAGAACTACAATGAGGTATCACCTCACATCAATCAGAATGGCCATCATTAAAAAGTCTACAAATAATAAATTTTGGAGAGATTATGGAGAAGAAGAAAAACTCCTACACTGTTGGTGGAAATGTAAGTTGGTGCAGCCACTTTAGAAACAGTATAGAGGTTTCTCAAAAAACTAAAAGCAGAACAATTTATATAACCCAGTAGTTTCACTCCAGGTATAAACCTGAAAGAAACACTCATTGGAAAAGACAAATGCAAGTCAACATCCATAGCTGCATTATTTATAATTGCCAAGATATGGAAGCAATCCACTGATGGATGAGTGGATAAAGAAGCCCAGGGGTACATATATACAATGGAATACTACTCAGCCATAAAAAAGAATGCAATTTTGCCATTTGCAGCAACATGGATGAATTTGTAGGGCATTATGCTAAGTGAAATAAATTAGACAGAGAAAGATAAATGTTGTATAATACTGCTTATATGGGGATCTAAAAAAATACAGTAATTAGTAAATATAACAAAAAAGAAATAGACTCACAGACAGAATAAAACAGTGGTTACTAGTGGGGGGCAGTATAGGGGTGAGGAAGGGGAAGGTACAAACCATTGGGTATAAGATAGGTGCAAGGATGTATTGTACAACATGGGAACATAGCCAACACTTTGTAATAACTGTAAATGCAAAGTAACCTATGAAAACTGTATAAAGATAAATTTTAAGAGAAAAAAATACTTGTTTGGGAAACCTTATTTGTTGTCTCAAAGTTTCTTCAGTGAATCTTACAGATGCTAGTAAAAATATTACATTAATTAAAATTGATTAACAGGGAAATTTGAAGAAGCTGAGGGGAAAGTCAAAAGACTTCTCCCCAGTAAGGCAGAAATTTTAAAGGGACCTGTCCCAATAGAACGGAAATCTTCTGATGTTTATTAAGAAGTGAAATAAATAAAATGGGCAATAATGGGATTAAACACTGGTTTTGATAACATGCTACCTAAAGTTGAATGGGCCAAAGGACTCCCTATTGGTCCCCCTACCTTAAAGGGCCCTGAACCAAGTCCACTCTATTTACCCCATCTGAAAAAAAGTTTCTAAAGGCTGGAAGAAAATTACATTGAGATACGTGATCATCAATTGCACAGGGCAAGAGTTAGGCCAATTTATTAAGCTGAAAGACTGACAAATAGGCCCTGAGTCCCTAGGCTCAACTCCTTACTGGGGATCCCAGAACGTTTATACAAAAATAGATAAAATGGCCGGAGGATCCAACAGAAAGTTTCTGGGACTCCTCGTTAAGACCAAGACTTCTCGATAGGGTTCTAATGGAAGCTAAAGTTAAAGGTAAAATACTTGATAGAACTGAAATGAATATTTATAAAAATTGATGTATTTAAATGAGTTTATAATTATATTATGGGATAGACATGTCTCACTGGGGAATGCTTCCCTGCATGGTATTAAAAGACTGGGCATACAAATCTCACTCTCAGAGAATATTAATCAAATATACTAAAGGAAACTAATAGGGTTACCTTAACCCACACAATATAAGGTAAAAACTGGGGGCTAATATTCAGGGACTAATAAAAGCAAATTAAAGAAAATGCAGTTGGGCGGTTGGTCATTTGATATCATTTAGGTGGCAAACCAGATCCTTCGGAAATTAGAAGCAACTGTCTCTGTCTTGCAAATTTCTACAAATCAAAGTGTAAATACATCCCACAGTGACCTAAGGTTTAGCCCAATTAGTTCAATCAGATAAAACTTGAAACTGAAAGAAAAAAGGGGAAAAGAGGCCCTTTAATATTCAAACTGCTAAAAAGGCTCCTTCACCCCAAATAAAATTCATAGCCTCCTTTGCGATTTACCAAGAACAAATACAAATCTTAAGTCCTTTCCACAAATAGTAAAAAGCCTTCCTCAGCTAAGTAAACAGATTTAACTTAGTCCAACTGTTATTTATAAACTAGTAAGTTTATACTGTAGTATCTGGATTCATGACTAAGTTTTGAAATGAAGCCATAACACATCTAGTTATGTCTGTTTATATGCTGTGTGTACATTATACATACATGTCTCTACCTCCAGGTAGAATTATCAACATTAAATTTATGTAAGAGCTCTATTTAATTGACTTAAAAGTAAGTACTTATAAATTAAATATTTCTAAATGTAATAGAAACGAACTCAAATGAACTCCAAATTCATATGATCTGGGAAACATTCAGTATTAATTAATATTGAGAATTAAAGTTTAAATTTGCTGGTTTAATTAATACAGCCATGTCTTACTCTTATTGCACCTAGGTTTACAAAAGTCGAATAAGCCCCTATTATCTCTTATAAAATTTATCAGTAAGGAAAGTAGCCAGGGATGATGTCTGATTTAGTCTAATGGCTCTAAGTTTTCATGGGCAATCTGAACATAATTGTTAAGAACAAGTGAGTTAAATAGATATAAATTGGGTAAGGGCTTTTAGGTGAATCTTTAAAAATAATTCTGTTTTGTGGTACATCTGCTTAAACATAGTTTCTCCAGATTTTTGGTAACTTGGAATTCTAGAGCTTTGCTAAGTTAAATGATGAAAGTTTGTTAAATATCCAGATCATTCCCAAACAAAATACTGAAACATTAACACTGAACACAGGCTTCCTTTTACAGAGAAACTAAAGATATTTAGGACTATTCGTAAAAATGTTTCATGCCACACTGAAAATTTTCCTATAGAAAGCACATGTTTTTAAAAACTATAAGTTGAATTTAGAGTTTTGCCAATCTACAGAATGCTGATTAATGTAAAGGCCAGTTTACAATTGCTTGCTTCTTAGTTTTCACCAGAATTAAGCTTAAAAAGAATTCTAATGAATATATATAATTAAGACTGTTAGGTAGTTAGAATAGGAAACAGGAGTCCAAAATGGCGGTGGCTAAAAGACAAGGAAGGGAAAAGCCCCCGAAAATAGAACAAAGGAAGGTCTGAGGACAGGGGTGAGGACCTCCGGTAGAACAAATAGCCCTCCTGGCTAGCCCAATATACATAGGGCAGGCCTGGGGGAGGGTGGGGGTGTGGTGGGGGGAGGAAAAAACATATAAAAAGAGGAGCCAAAGGGCTGGGGCTCTCTCTTCCTGTCTTTGGGGTTGGCATGCCCTCATGCCTCGAGAATGTATTTTCCTGCTATTTTCTAAATAAAACTGAGCTGTAAATCAGAGCTGTAACCCTGATCTGTCTAAGAGCTATAACTGGTCTGTTCGAGAACCAAGAGCTATAACACGGTCTGTCCAAGAGCTGTGACGCACCAAGGGCTTTAATGTCCGTCGCTTCAAATTTTTGTTGAGACGAGACAGAACCGAGGCGGTTACACTCGCCTGACAAGACTACTAAAATTAATATGGAAAACATCTTTGAGTGAAGGAAAAAAAAAAGATACAAGAAATGGAAATACTTTGTTAAGGCTAAGAAAGTAATTTTATCCTGGAAGGAGAAAGAGAAAGCATAGGACAAAATCTGGAACTAAAAAAGTTATATAAGCTTTCGGGGAAAGGAGTCCTGAGAAGAGTTTTGTGTGTGGTCAGAACCGGCTAAGATTAACATGAAATATAATTAGCTAAGTCAGTTTTAATATTAAGAGTAAGCTGGTACAAAAATAAAATTTTGTCCATTCTCTCTAGCTCATGTTCTCTATGTTAAGAGAGCAAAGGTTTTTTTGGAATATGAATTTGCTTTTGATAACTGATTGTAAGGTTTCTTTGCAGCTGTTTGCTGTTTAGCCACAAAGTTGTGTCCGACTTTTTGTGACCCATGGACTGTAGTCTGCCAGGCTCCTCTGTCCATGGGCTTTTCCATACTGGAGTGGGTTGCCATTTCCTTCTCCAGAGGGTCTTCCCAACCCTGGGATTGAACCTGTGTCTCCTGCTTGGCAGGCAGATTGTTTACCACTGAGGCATCTGGGAAAAGTAACCTGTTACAAGTTTCTGTATTTAAAATCTTTTATTGTAACTTTGGTTGAATATTAAGTATTATTTCACAGTAACCTATGATCCTATTTGACCAAGTGTGTTGAAACCTTTTAATATTCTTGACAAATTTCCAAATTCGAAATAAAGCTATTTTGACCTCTAGCTCACTTTGGGATGTTTCAAAGGGCCTCTGAAAGATTCCGAAGAGATATATTAAATTTAGGTTTATTTGGTATATAAAATTACATAGGAAACATTGTCAAAAAAATAGTGATAAAACTTCTTTGGTTGTATTATATGGATAACTGTCATTACTGTTCATTATTATATAGAAATGTCCATTATTGTGTAGATAAATGTCATTAAATGTTCCAAAAAGTATATGGAATGCCTAAAGATCTGGTATGTTCTGGTATAACGTAATCATATTTCTAGTTATCTAAAAATGTTGCATGTCACAGAAATAACCAAGTTTCTTGTAAATTGTGTTGTTGTTGTTCAGTCACTTAAGTCATGTCCGACTCTTTGCAACCCCATGAACTGCAGCATGCCAGGCTTCCCTGCCCTTCACTATCTCCCAGAGTTTGCTCATACTCATGTCCATTGAGTCAGTGATATCATCCAACCATCTCATCTTCTGTTGCCCCCTTCTCCTCTTGCCCTCAATCTTTCCTAGCATCAGGGTGTTTTCCAATGAATTGGCTCTTTGCATCAGGTGGGCAGAGTACTGGAGCGTCAGCTTCAGCTGAATATTCAGGACTGATTTCTTTTAAGATGAACTAGTTTGATCTCCTTACTGTCCAAAGGACTCTCAAGAGTCTTCTCTAGCACCACAGTTCGAAAGCATAGATTCTTTGGCACTCAGCCAAACTGAGTGGTACAACTTTCACATCCATACATGACTACTAGGAAAGCCATAGCCTTGACTATATGGATCTTTGTGGGCAAAGTAATGTCTCTGCTTTTTAATACACTGTCGGGTGTGTCATAGCTTTTCTTCCAAGGAGCAAGCGTCTTTTAATTTCATGGCTGCAGTCACCATTGCCGTGATTTTGGAGCCCGTTAAAATGAAATCTGACACTGTTTCCACTTCTTCCCCATCTATTTGCCATGAAGTGATGGGACTGGATGCCATAATCTTCGTTTTTTGAATGCTGAGTTTTAAGCCAGCTTTTACTCTCCTCTTTCACATTCAGCAAGAACTCTTTAATTCCTCTTCACTTTCTGCCATTAATGTGGTATCATCTGCCTATCTGAGATCATTGATATTTCTCCTAGCAGTCTCGATTCCAGCTTGTAAGTCATCCAGCCCAGGATTTCACATGATGTACTCTGCAGATAAATTAAATAAGTAGGTGACAATATACAGCTTTGACATATTCCTTTCCCAATTTTGAACCAGTCTGTTGTTCCACGTCCATGTTGCTTCTTATCCTGCATACAGGTTTCTCAGGAGACTGGTAATGTGGTCTGGTATTCCCATCTCTTTAAGAATATTCCACAGTCTGTTGTGATCCACACAGCCAAAGGCTTTAGTGTAGTCAAAGAAGCAGATATTTGTCTGGAATTCTTTAGCTTTTTCTATGATCCAATGGATGTTGGCAATTTGATCTCTGGTTCTGTCTTTTCTAAATCCAGTTTGTACACCTAGAAGTTCTCGGTTCACATACTGCGAAAGCCTAGTTTGAAGGATTTTGCATATATTCTTGCTAGCATGTGAAATGAGTGCCGTTGTATGGTAATTTGAACATTCTTTGGCATTGCCTTTCTTTGGGACTGGAATGAAAACTGACCTTTTCCAGTCCTATAGCCACTGCTCTTTTCCAAATTTGCTGGTATAATGAGTGTAACACTTTTAGGGTTTGAAATAGCTCAGCTGGAATTCTGTCACCTCCATTAGCTTTGTTCATAGTAATGCTTCCTAAGGCCCGATTGTATTGAACTAAGATCTTAAGCTACGCCATTTTATTAATAATTTTTTGGTCATTCACAGACATTGTTTTACTCTGATTCTTTTACAAAATGAAGATCTTTAAAGAGATTCTTAAAAAGGGCTTTACAAACAAGGTTTCTGATGACTTTTCGATCATACTTCTGAACTGCAAGGAGATCCAACCAGTCCATTCTAAAGGAGATCAGTCCTGGGTGTTCTTTGGAAGGACTGATGCTAAAGCTGAAACTCCAATACTTTGGCCACCTCATGCGAAGAGTTGATTCATTGGAAAAGACTCTGATGCTGGGAGGGATTGGGGGCAGGAGGACAAGGGGACGACAGAGGATGAGGTGGCTGGATGGCATCACCGACACGATGGGCATGAGTTTGGGTGAACTCTGGGAGTTGGTGATGGACAGGGAGGCCTGGGCTGCTGCAACTCATGGGGTCACAAAGAGTCGGACACGACTGAGTGACTGCACTGAACTGAACTGAACTGGGTAAGAAGCAACAGAAATGAAAAGGCAGTCCACAGAACAGGAAAATATTTTTGCAATACGTATATTCAAGAAATACTTAAATATAAAGAAAACTTTTACAAATCAGTAACAAAGTCAAACAACCAGTTGAAAATGGACGAAGCCTGAACTGACACTACAAAAGATATGCAAATGATGTCTTTGCAGAAAGAGATTTTAAACCCACAATAGATTTGGGAGAATGGCATTGAAACATGTATAATATCATATAAGAAACAAATCGCCAGTCCAGGTTCGATGCAGGATACAGGATGCTTGGGGCTGGTGCACTGGGATGACCCAGAGGGATGGTATGGGGAGGGACGTGGGGGGGGGTTCAGGATTGGGAACACGTGTACCTGTGGCGGATTCCTGTTGATGTATGGCAAAACCAATACAATATTGTAAAGTAATTAGCCTCTAATTAAAATAAATAAATTTAAATTAAAAAAAATAAAGCCACAATAGGATACCAAAGGTAACATTCCAAACCAACAAAATTAAAAATACTAACAATGCTAAATGTTGGCTATGGTATGAAGCCTTGAGAACTATCATACATTCCCAATAGGTCTATAAAATGGTACAACCACTTCAGAGAACTTTGGCAATTTTTTATAAAGTTAAACATACATATATCCTGTGACTCAGCACTTCTTCTCTTAGGTATTTATCAAAGAGAAATGAAAACATGTCTACAGAAAAACTTGTACAATGATGTCCAGGATGTCTAATAATACTCAAATACCCCAAATGTCCATTAACAAGAAAATGGATAAACAAATTGTATAATACATATGTTCTGGAATGCTAATAGCAGTAGTAGGAATGAATACTTGTTAGCAAGGATGTGGAAAATTGGATTCTTGTACATTGCTACTGTAAACATAAAATAATTGCAGCCTCTGTGGAAAGCAGTTTGTTGATTCCTTAGAAAGTTAAACACAGAATTACCCTACCAATTTCTCTCCTAGGTAT
This sequence comes from Bubalus kerabau, assembly GCF_029407905.1. Lineage (NCBI taxonomy): Eukaryota > Metazoa > Chordata > Mammalia > Artiodactyla > Bovidae > Bubalus > Bubalus kerabau. The sequence continues at coordinate 29,705,576 of NC_073632.1, read as the reverse complement.
ATTCCCAGAAGAACTAGAAACAGGTACTCAAATGCCTGTATGCAAAGATTTGTAGTAGTCCTATTCACAAGTCAAAAGGTGGAAACAAATATTCATCAACCAATAAACAGATAAGCAAAATGTGATAAGTATATGAAATGGAATATTACTCAGACACAAAGGAATGAAGTACTATATGCTACATGTTACAGTGCAGATGATTCTCAAAAATCATGCTAAGGAAATCAGCCGCAGAAGGGCACATATTATATGATTGCATTTATATGAGGTGTCCAGAATAGGTAAATTCATAGAGATAGAATGCATCTTAGTGGTTGTCAAGGGCTGGGGATAGGAAAGAACAGGCAACGGCTATTTAATGGATATGGAGTTTTAGGATGATAAAGACGTTTTGGAATGCATAGAAGTGCTGGTTGCATAATTAGGTGAATGCAATAAATACTACTGAATTTTGCATTAAAAATTAAAAGAAATTAATAACATACAGTTGACCCTTGAACCGCATGGGTGTGAACTGTGTAGGTCCCCTTATCTGTGGATTCTTTGTCCTAGTAAACAATACTATAGGATCACAGAACGACAGAAATGGAGGAACCCCAGACATGGAGTACAGGCTTTTAGTTATAGTGGATTTTCAAATGCACAGAGGTTCTGCATCCCTAACTCCCTGCGTTGCTTAAGGGCCAACTATATATATAAGTACCAATGTGAATGAATCTCAGAAATGTTTGGAACAAAGGCAATCACATGTCAAACATGCACCATACTATTTAAAGTTTTTAAAAATTTTGTATATAATTATTAAAGGTTATTTTCTATTTACAGTAATGACCAAATACTGGCCATATTTTCCACATTGTAAAATACATTCTTGAGTCTGTCTTACACTCATTGTCTTGTGCCCCCTCCAAACTGATGACCACTGGTTTGTTCTATATATTCATGTATCTGTTTTTAAAAATTTACTAGTTATATTTTTTAGATTCCATGTATATGATAACACATAGAATTTGTCTTTCTCTGATTTATTTCACTTAGCATAATGTCCTCCAAGTCCAACTATATTGCTGAAAATAGCAATATTTTATTTTCTTTATGGCTGAGTAGTATTCCATTGTATATATGTATCATAACTTCTTTATCTATTCACACATCACTGGATATTTAAGTTGCTTCCTCATCTTGGAAATTGGAAATAATGCTGTTTGAACATTGGTGAGCCTCTATTTTCCAATTAGTGGTTTTTTTTTTTTTTTTTGGAGGGGGATATATACCCAGCAGTGGAATTACTGGCTTGTATAGTAGTTCTATTTTTAGTTTTTTGAGAACTCTCCATGCTGTTCTCCACAATGGCTACACAAATTTACATTCCCACCAACAGTGTACGAAGGCTTTCTTGTGTCTACATTCTTGCCAGCATTTGTGTTCTTTTTGATGGTAGTCATTCTGACAGGTGTGGTGTCTCATTGTGGTTTTGATTTGAACTTCCCTGACTAGTCATGTTGAACATCTTTTCATGTGCCTTTTGGCCATATGTATTTCTTCTTTGGAAATGGGTCTATTCAGTTCTTCTGCCCATTTTTAAATCAGGTTGTTAGTTTTTTTGATATTGACTTGTACAAGCTGCTTATATATGTTGGATATTAATCCTTGTTAGTAGTTTTATTTTCCAATATTTTCTCCCATTCAGTAGGTTGTCTTTTAGTTTTATTTATAGTTTCCTTTGCTGTGCAAAACTTAGGTCCCATTTGTTGATTTTTAATTAGATCCCATTTGCTATTTTAGCTTTTGTCTCTTACTTTAGGCTGCTGCTGCTGCTAAGTCGCTTCATTCATGTCCAACTCTGTGCGACCCCATAGACAGCAGCCCACCAGGCTCCCCCATCCCTGGGATTCTCCAGGCAAGAATACTGGAATGGGTTTCCATTTCCTTCTCCAATGCATGAAAGTGAAAAGTCAAAGTGAAGTCGCTCAGTTGTGTCTGACTGTTAGAGACCTCATGGACTGCAGCCTACCAGGTTCCTCCATCCATGGGATTTTCCAGGCAAGAGTACTGGAGTGGGGTGCCATTGCCTTCTCCAAAAGATCCAAAAAAAATATTGCCATGATTTATGTAAAAGAAGTGTTCTACCTATGTCTTCCTTTAGGAGTTTCATAGTATCTGGCCTTACATTTAGGTTTAATGCATTTTGAATTCTTGTATATGAAATTAGATAATTTTCCAATTTCATTCTTTTACATGTTCAGTTCAGTTCAGTCACTCAGTTGTGTCCGACTCTTTGTGACCCCAGTGAACTGCAGCATGCCAGGCCTCCCTGTCCATCACCAACTCCTGGAGTCCACCCAAACCCATGTTGATTGAATTGGTGATGCCATCCAACCATCTCATCCTCTGTTGTCCCCTTCTCCTGCCCTCAATCTTTCCCAGCATCAGGGTCTTTTCAAATGAGTTAACTCTTTGCATCAGGTAGCCAAAGTATTGGAGTTTCAGCTTTAACATCAGTCCTTCCAATGAACACCCAGGACTGATCTCCTTTAGGATGGACTGGATGGATCTCCTTGCAGTCCAAGGGACTTTCAAGAGTCTTCTCCAACACCACAGTTCAAAAGCTTCAATTCTTTGGCACTCAGCTTTCTTTATAGTCCAACTCTCACATCCAGTAACTGTCCAGTTTTCCCAGCTCCACTTTTTGAAGAGACTTTAATTTTTCCATTGTATATTCTTGTCTCCTTTGTTATAGATTAATTGACTGTAAGTGCATGTGCTTTTTTCTGGGCTTTCTATCCTATTCTGTTGATCCATAGGCCTATTTTTGTACCAGTACCACACTGTTTTGATTACTGTAGCTTTGTAGTATAGTCTAAAGTCAGGGAGCCTGATTCCTCCAGTTCTCTTCTTTCTCAAGATTGTTTGAGCTATTTGAGATCTTTTATGTTTCCATATAGATTTTAAAATTATTTGTTCTAGCTCTGTGAATAATGCCACTGGCATTTTGACAGGGATTGCATTGAGTTTGTAGATTGCCTTGTGTAGTATAGTAATTTTGGCAATATCCAAGAACATGGTATATCTTTCCATCTGTTTGTGTTGACTTCAATTCCATTCATCATAATTTTATAGTTTTTGGAGTACAGGTCTTTTGCCTCCTAAGAGAGGGTTTATTCCTAGGTACTTTATTCTTTTTGATGTGACTGTACCATATGATTTAAGTCAAAGCTGGATGCTGATGGGATGACGGGATTGATCGGAAAGGAGCATTTTCTGTAATAGAAATGTTTCCCCATGTGTTAATTAAGGTTGTGGTAATACAGACGGCTCAGTAGTAAAGAATCCGCCTGCCATACTAGGGACACAGGTTTAATCCTGGATCAGGAAGACCCCCTGGAGAAGGAAGTGGCAACCCTTTCCAGTATTCTTGCCTGGGAAATCCCACTGACAGAGGAGCCTGGCGGGCTACAGTCCATGGGATTGTAAGAGTTGGACACAACTTAGTAACTAAACCACCACCATATTTGTGAAAACACATTGAGGTATGCACCAAGGTCGGTGCATTTAACTTTATGTAAATCTCAATTGCTGACTGTATAGAGCTTCTCCATCTTTGGCTGCAAAGAATATAATCAATCTGATTTTGGTGTTGACTATCTGATGATGTCCATGTGTAGAGTCTTCTCTTGTGTTGTTGGAAGAGGGTGTTTGCTATGACCAGTGCATTCTCTTGGCAAAACTCTATTGGCCTTTGCCCTGCTTCATTCCGTATTCCAAGGCCAAGTTTGCCTGTTACTCCAGGTGTTTCTTGACTTCCTACTTTTGCATTCCAGTCCCCTATAATGAAAAGGACATCTTTTTTGGGTTAGTTCTAAAAGATCTTGTAGGTCTTCATAGAACTGTTCAGCTTCAGCTTCTTCAGCATTACGGTTGGGGCATAGACTTAGACCACTGTGATATTGAATGGTTTGCCTTGGAAATGAACAGAGATCATTCTGTCGTTTTTGAGATTGCATCCAAGTAGCATTTCGGACTCTTTTGTTGACCATGATGGCTACTTCATTTCTTCTAAGGGATTCCTGCCCACAGTAGTAGATATAATGGTCATCTGAGTTAAATTCACCCATTCCAGTCCATTTCAGTTCCTTGATTCCTAGAATGTCGACGTTCACTCTTGCCATCTCCTGTTTGACCACTTCCAATTTACCTTGATTCATGGACCTAACAGTCCAGGTTCCTATGCAATATTACTCTTTACAGCATTGGACCTTGCTTCTATCACCAGTCACATCCACAACTGGGTATTGTTTTTGCTTTGGCTTCTTCCCTTCATTCTTTCTGAAGTTATTTCTCCCCTGATTTCCAGTAGCATATTGGGCACCTATGGACCTGGGGAGTTCCTCTTTCAGTATCCTATCATTTTGCCTTTTCATACTGTTCATGGGGTTCTCAAGGCAAGAATACTGAAGTGGTTTGCCATCCCCTTCTCCAGTGGACCACATTCTGTCAGACCTCTCCACCATGATCCATCCATCTTGGGTGGTTCCACATGGCATGGCTTAGTTTCACTGAGTTAGACAAGGTTGTGGTCTCTGTGATCAGATTGGCTAGTTTTCTGTGATTATGGTTTTAGTGTGTCTGTCCTCTGATGCCCTCTTGCAACACCTACTGTCTCACTTATGCTGGAAACGCTGGGCTGGAAGAAGCACAAGCTAGAACCAAGATTGCCAGGAGAAATATAAATAACCTCAGATATGCAAATAACACCAACCTTATGGCAGAAAATGAAGAGGAATTAAAAAGCCTCTTGATGAAAGTGAAAGAGGAGAGTGAAAAAGTTGGCTCAAAGCTCAGCATTCAGAAAATGAAGATCATGGCATCTGGTCCCATCAGTTCATAGGAAATAGATGGGGAAACAGTGGAAACAGTGTCAGACTTTATTTTTTGGGGGCTCCAAAATCACTGCAGATGGTGACTGCAGCCATGAAATTAAAAGATGCTTACTCATTGGAAGGAATGTTATGACCAACCTAGACAGCATATTAAAAAGGAGGCATATTACTTTGCCAAAAAAGGCCCATCTAGTCAAGGCTATGGTTTTTCCAGTGGTCATGTATGGATGTGAGAGTTGGACTGTGAAGAAAGCTGAGCGCCGAAGAATTGATGCTTTTGAACTGTGGTGTTGGAGAAGACTCTTGAGAGTCCCTTGGACTGCAAGGAGATCCAACCAGTCCATCCTAAAGGAGACCAGTCCTGGGTGTTCATCAGAAGGACTGATGCTGAGGCTGAAACTCCAATACTTTGGCCACCTCATGTGAAGAGTTGACTCATTGGAAAAGACCCTGATGCTGGGAGGGATTGAGGGCAGGAGGAGAAGGGGATGACAGGATGAGACGGCTGGATGGCATCACCAACTCGATGGATGTGAGTTTGAGTGAACTCTGGGAGTTGGCGATGGACAGGGAGGCCTGGTGTGCTGCGATTCATGGGGTCGCAAAGAATCAGACACGACTGAGTGACTGAACTGAACTGAACTGAAAATCTTGATTAAATTTAAAAAAATTCTATGAAAATCTGGGCATAAAAGTGACAATTCATAAGATGGAATATTTAACCATTCATAATAAGAAATGCAAATTAAAACTCCACTGAGCTGTCTCATTTATCAGACTGGTAACACTTTAAAATCTTATATTGTACTCTGACAGAAAGTATGTAGGAAACCACTCAGTTATACATTGTTATGGTGAGGAATTTGTCAATATCTAGCAAAAGTACATATGCATGCACCCTTTAAGTTAGCACTTTCCACTTCTAGCAATGTATCTAGCACTTTCATTTCTAGCAATGTATCTCTCTTCATCTGTTTAGGCTGCTATAACAGAGTACCACAGACTGGGTAGCTTATGAAGAAGAAATATTTATGTCTATTTTCTCACAATTCTGAAGACTGGTCATCCATACTGGGTGTTCAGATCAGATCAGTCACTCAGTCGTGTCCGACTCTTTGTGACCCCATGAATCGCAGCACGCCAGGCCTCCCTGTCCATCACCAACTCCCGGAGTTCACTCAGACTCACGTCCATCGAGTCAGTGATGCCATCCAGCCATCTCATCCTCTGGGGTCCCCTTCTCCTCCTGCCCCCAATCCCTCCCAGCATTAGAGTCTTTTCCAATGAGTCAACTCTTCGCATGAGGTGGCCAAAGTACTGGAGTTTCAGCTTTAGCATCATTCCTTCCAAAGAAATCCCCCAGGATTGATCTCCTTTAGAATGGACTGGTTGGATCTCCTTGCAGTCCAAGGGACTCTCAAGAGTCTTCTCCAACACCACAGTTCAAAAGCATCAATTCTTCGGCACTCAGCTTTCTTCACAGTCCAACTCTTACATCCATACATGACCACAGGAAAAACCATAGCCTAGACTAGACGAACCTTTCTTGACACAGTAATGTCTCTGCTTTTGAATATGTTATCTAGGTTGGTCATAACTTTCCTTCCAAGGAGTAAGCATCTTTTAATTTCATGGCTGCAGTCACCATCTGCAGTGATTTTGGAGCCCAGAAAAACAATGTCTGGCACGGTTTCCACTGTTTCCCCATCTATTTCCCATGAAGTGATGGGACCGGATGCCATGATCTTTGTTTTCTGAATGTTGAGCTTTAAGCCAACTTTTTCACTCTCCACTTTCACCTTCATCAAGAGGATTTTTACTTCCTCTTCACTTTCTGCCACAAGGGTGGTGTCATCTGCATATCTGAGGTTATTGATACTGGGTGTTAGTATGGTTAAATAAAGGTGGAAAATATTGGAAATGAGCTAAATGCCCAAATGTAAGACATAGGCTAAACAAACTATGGTGCATAAAAATAATTGAATACTGTGCAGTTTTGAAAACTGAAAGATCTCTATAATATAGAGTGAGTTCCAAGATATATATATATATATATGTATATATGTATTTTTAATACATATATATATCTTATTGAAGTATAGTTACCTTACAATTTTTCACATGCATAACAAGGTGATTCAGTTATACATATACACATATGTTACTTCTAAAATTATTTTGCATTATAGGTTATTACAAGATATTGACTATAGTTCCCTATGCTATACAGTAAACCTTTGTTGCTTGCTGCATATCTATTTTTAAATTAGAAATCTAGCATTCTATTCATACTAAGTCAAATAAGTAAATCCAAATGTCATACATTTTTTAGTTAGGCAAAAATTCATAAGTTTTCTAATATATATGTATTATACGTATTCCAAGATATATTGTTACATTAAAAAATAAAGTGCCAATAGACTCCTGATTTCATGTTCTGCATGCAAGGAGCTTGGAATCACCGTTCCATCTTAATAAGTTATAAACATGAATAGATTGAAAAGCCAACAATTCTACTTGGATCCCTAAGAGACGTGAGGACACAGGACAAACTGCTGCCACAAAACTTGGAAAGAGAGGTAAATACAGGCATCACAGCTTTCCCCATGCAGACAGTCATGCGTGAAAACCGGTGAGGGAGTCAATGCTGAGGTAGAAAAGCTGACCTATAATTGATGAATTGCTGGAGGCTCAGTGCGATAACTCAGAGTTAAAACTCAGGGAGATCCAGTCATGGGGGACTCCCACAATATTGTGAGATTCACCCCCAGGAGCTTGACCAGGTTCCCACAGTAAATATTAGAGAAAAATCCCCTTGAGCCTCCCGCAGGGTAAGAGAAAAGGAATCACTAAAAATATACCAGAGCACTTTGCTCTTACAGCCTGCTCTTGTTGTTGTTCAGGTCTATGGACTGCAGCATGCCAGGCTCCCCTGTTCATCACTGTTTCCCGGAGTTTACTCAAATTCACGCTTATTGAGTCAGTGATAGCTATCTAACCATCTCATTCTCTGCCACCCCCTTCTCCTTTTGCCTTCAATCTTTCCCAGCTTCAGGGTCTTTTCCAATGAGTCAGCACTTTGCAACAGGTGGCCAAAGTAGTAGAGCTTCAGCTTCAGCATCAGTTCTTCCAATGAATATTCAGGGTTGATTTCCTTCAGGATTGACTGGTTTGAGCTCCTTGCTGTCCAAGGGACTCTCAAGAGTCTTCTCCAGCACCACAATTTGAAAACTTCAAGTCTTTGACATTCAGCCTTCCTTATGGTCCAACTCACATCTGTATATGACTACTGGGAAAACCACAGCTTTGACTATACAAACCTTTGTTGACAAAGTGATGTCTCTGTGTTTTTTTAATATGCTGTCTAGGTTTGTCAAAGCTTTCCTTCTAAGGAGCAAGTGTCTTTGAATTTCATGGCTGCAGTCACCTTCTGCAGTGATTTTGGAGCCCAAGAAAATAAAATCTGTCACTGCTTCCACTTTTTCCCTTCTGTTTGCCATGAAGTGATGGGACCAGATGCCATGATCTTAGTTTTTTGAACATTGAGTGTTAAGCCAGATTTTTCTCTCCTCTTTTACCGTCATCCAGAGGTTCTTCAGTTTCTCTTTACTTACCATAATTAGACTGGTATCATTTGCATATCTGAAGTTGTTTGATATTTCTCCTGTCAATCTTGATTCCAGCTTGTGATTCATCCAGCCTGGCATTTTGCATGATATACTCTTCATATAAGTTAATTAAGCAGGGTGACAGTATATAGCATTGATGTACTCCTTTCCCAATTTTGAACTAGTCAGTTGTTCCATGTAAGGTTCTGATACCAATTAACCAGAGTCTAATTTCTCAGAGTTATCAGAGCCTAACTGACCTGGTGGTGGGGGGAGGGAGAAGGGAAATATCCAACTCCAGTAGTTCTAGCCATTATATCCTACCTAACCAGGAGGGAAGCTGAGAAACTCTTGAAATTCCAAATCCAGAGGCACAGGCTCACTGTAAGACTGAGACCTAATCATAGGACTGTAGAACTCTTCTCTTCCCTACATCTTATCATCACTTTGTTGTTGTTTTTTAGTTACTAAGTCATGGGGAAATAATGGAAACAGTGAGAGGCTTAATTTTTTTGGACTCCAAAATCACTGCAGATGGTGACTGCAGCCATGAAATTAAAAGACACTTGCTCCTTGGAAGAAAAGCTGTGACCAACCTAGACAGCATATTAAAAAGCAGAGACATTACTTTATCCATTACATTTAAAAGAGAGACATTATAAAGGTCCACCTAGTCAAAGCTATGGTTTTTGCAGGAGTCACATATGGATTTGAGAGTTGAGTTATAAAGAAAGCTGAGCGCCAAAGAATTGAAGCTTTTGAACTGTGGTGTTGGAGAAGACTCTTGAGAGTCCCTTGGACTGCAAGGAGATCAACAAGTCAATCCTAAAGGAAATCAGTCCTGAATATTCATTGGAAGGACTGATGCTGAAGCTGAAGCTCCAATATTTGGTGACCTGATGTGAAGAGCTAACTCATTTGAAAAGACCCTGATGCTGGGAAAGATTGAAGGCAGGAGAAGAAGGGGATGACAGAGGATGAGATGGTTGGATGGCATCACCGATCCAATGGACATGAGTTTGAGTAAGCTCCGGGAGTGGGTGATGGATAGGGAGGCCTGGCATGCTGCAGTCCATGGGGTCGCAGAGTCAGACACGACTGAGCGACTGAACTGAACTGAACTACCAAGTCATGTCTGACTTTTTGTGACCCCCATGGACTGTAGCCCGCCAGGCCCCTCTGACATGAGATTTCCCAGGCAAGTATATTGAAGTGGATATTGAAGTGGATTGCCATTTTCTTCTCCAGGGGATCTTCCCAACCAGGGATCAAACCCACATCTCATGAATTGGCAGGCGGATTCTCTGTCACTGAGCCACCTGGGAAGCCCTATCATCACTTTACTAAAGGTTTATTGACAGCAGTTCCTTTACCTGGTACAGACTGTCCGGCTGTCAAACAAGTACATCAAAATCCAAACAATTTGAAGAGACAGAGCAAGTGTTGGCACTAGACACAGCAGAGATGTGGGAATGATCAGGTCAGGAATTTAAAACTTTAAAATTCTAAATTAAATTAAATTAAAATTTAATATGCTAAGGTCTCCAATGGATAAAGGGGATAGCATGCAAGAACAGATGGACTCTGGAAGCAGAGAGAGGAAATCCTAAGAAAGAGCCAAAAATAAATGCTAGAAAAAAACCCCGCTGTAACAGAAATGAAGAATGCCTTTGATGGGCTTAATAGTACATTGAACATGGCTGAGGAAAGAATCTCTGAACTAGAGGATATATGATATAATCCACAACAATTGAAAAAGGGAATAAAGACTAGGAGAAAACAGAAAATCTGAGAACTGTGGGAGAACTACAAAATATGTAATGTGTGTAATGGGAATACTAGAAGGAGAAGAAAAAACAGACTATTTTAAACAAATGACTGAAAATTCCTTAAGTTAATGTCAGACACCAAACCATAGATCTAAGAAGTTTAGAGAACACCTAACATGATAAACACCACAAAGATTATACCTAGGCATATGATTTTCAAATAACAGAAAGTCAAAGATAGAGAAAACTATAACTCCAAAGAAGCTAGGTGAAAAAAATCTTATATACAAAAGAACAAAGATAAAAATAACGTCCAACTTTGCTTCAGTTGTACATCCAACTTGTACATATAGTATGCTACTTTCTATTTAAAAAAGGAGAAATAAGAATACATATCTTTGCTTATATGTATGGTTGAGTCCCTTTGCTCTTCACCTGCAACCATCACAACTTTGTTAATTGGCTCTACCCCAATATAAGATAAAAAGTTAAAGAAATAAATGTATTTGCTTTTGTGAAAGAGAACACAGGGAGTATAACCAGAAACAAATGGAATTCTTACCTTCAAAGGGAAAGGAGTAAAAGGTATACAAGAGGGAGGGAAATTCTGAGAGTTTTGACTTTTGGACTCATACTAATATATTGTATATTCAACAAATAAACTTAAATCAATAAGCATGGAAGAAAAATATCCTAACAATGAATGTAAACAGGAACAAGTGATCCCACCCACATTTCAAATAAACAACAATCACAATGAACCCACTATCCTCAGTCTTAAGGGGGAAAAAATAATTGGGAACAAATCTTTATCTTCTAAAAACTGTTTTTATTTTTATTTTTTATTTTTATTTATTTTTTTTTTAGTTCTACCAGTTTATTGCTACCAACCCGTGACCCTCCACCCTCATGCACACATGCTCAGTCATGTAACCCCATGGACTGCAGCCAGCCAGGCTCCTCTGTCCATGGACTTTTCCAGGCAAGAATACTGGAGTGGGTTGCCATTTCCTTCTCCATAAAAACTGTTTTTAAAAGTATGGTATGAGTATGGCAATTTTGAGACTCACATGATTGTCTTGTAGGCTGAGAACGTGAGCAAATATATGGAGGTTATTGGGAGTCAAGATCTCTCTGTGAAATAAGAGAGATTCAAATATGGAAGGTGAGGCAAGGTAGGAGTAGCTGTGAGGTTGGATTAAAATTTAGGAAATTTATATAAACTCCTGGTATATACATATGTTGGACTGCACCCCCACAGGTCGCTTGCAAGCCTCAGTTGCCCAGCCCTGAGACCAAAGAAAAAACTTGGAGTCAGTGACAGAGACACCCATGATTTACTGAACAGGGCATGTTATATGTCAAAGGCAAAGGCCTGGAGCGATACCCCACTGTGTGCAGTGGCCAATGTCTGGCAGAACCCTGGCACCAACCTTCATGACCAATGGAGGAAGGGGACTACCATTTATAGGGGAAACTGACATCTGATTGGCTCACCAGTTACCAAGGGAACCAGTGGTTGGGGCATGGGGGAAGTAGGCAGTTACTGAGTAAGCCCTATAATTAAGAGCACTGGATAGTCATGTGGTTGAAGCTGGGTCTGCTTGAGCAGGGGATGTACAGAGAGCAAGAGAACAGTCATCTTGAGTGGCCTATCCGCCTGTGTGTCTGTCTATCTATCCTTAGAAGTGATGACACCACAGTTGCCCTGAACAAACCTTAATTACAGGTCCTGGTTTCTAAACATCATTTCCCACCAAAAGCAATCTAGGCAGTTTGGAGAAATGGCTAAGTCTAGGTCTGGGACATAGAGGGTTCAAGATTAATCTGGAATACCTTGTGGCGACTGAAAGTAAGAAAGTCAGAATAAAGTGATGCAGTCATGTCACCCAAGACACCGGAGCCAGTTTGAAATAAATTTGGGACAATTTAAGCATCAGTGGATTATAACCCACTGAATAAATTAAGCATTCTGAGGTCATATACTGATAACAAACAGCTAATTAGGCAAACATGGTAGATGGGAAAACTCTTAGTGAGAATAGAATGTTGCTGTTTAGTCACTAAATTGTGCCTGACTCTTTTGTGAGCCCTCCAGGCTCCTCTGTCCATGGGATTTTCCAGGCAAGGATACTGGATGCTGTTTCCTTCTCCAGGGGATCTTCCTGACCCAGGAATCAAACCCGTGTCTCTGGTATTGGCAGGAGGATTCTTTACAGTGAGCCACTAGGGAAGCCCGAGAATAGAATACTAACTCAGTCAGTTCAGTTCAGTTCAGTCACTCAGTCATGTCTGACTCTTTGTGACCCCATGAACCACAGCACACCAGGTCTCCCTGTCCAACACCAACTCCTGGAGTTTACCCAAACTCATGTCCATCGAGTCGGTGATGCCATCCAGCCATCTCATCCTCTGTCGTCCCCTTCTCCTCCTGCCCCCAATCCCTCCCAGCATCAGGGTCTTTTCCAATGAGTCAAGTCTTTTTTTTTTTTTTCTGTCAAAGAGTTGTGTTTAATTTATGTTAATACTAGTTTAACTGGGGATTGACAGACAAAGTTGTGTCCTATAGAGCAGTTTGAGTAATAGCATTGGTTTCTGTTGTGAGAAGGAAAAGGAAAGTCTATCTTTGCTGTTAGGAAAGTACTAATTGAAGAGAAAAAGCTCTTATCTGTCTGTATATTTGAATCTCTAGACCACGGGAGAAGATTATTCAGAGATGGCTTTTGGGCTCTGATCACACAAGAAATAAAACAATAGTAACTAGATTCTGGCACTGATAAATCACGAGGTTGCCAAAGTATTGGAGTTTCAGCTTCAGCATCAGTCCTTCTGATGAACACCCAGGACTGATCTCCTTTAGGATGGACTGGTTGGAATACTAACTGCTGCTGCTGCTGCTAAGTCGCTTTAGTCTTGTCCGACTCTGTGCGTCCCCATAGAGGGCAGCCTACCAGGCTCCTCTGTCCCTGGGATTCTCCAGGCAAGAACACTGGAGTGGGTTGCCATTTCCTTCCCCAATGCATGAAAGTGAAAAGTGAAAGTGAAGTCGCTCAGTCGTGTCCGACCCTCAGCGACCCCATGGACTGCAGCCCACCAGGCTCCTCCATCCATGGGATTTTCCAGGCAAGAGTACTGGAGTGGGGTGCCATTGCCTTCTCTGGGAGTACTAACTAGTACATATTAAAAAGAACAGCAAGGCATGACAGCCTCAAATTGTATGGATGTCCAAGGATTATAACTAGACTGAGTCTCTATCTTTCTGCTGGGGCCAATCACAATCTCAGGTATCCTTCTGCCAACACTCCAGCTCGCTCTCTGCTCCAACCACAAAACAAGGACACTTTCATTTTTACCCTCCAACCCAGACCAAGTAATTCTCATTTAAGTCAAGTGAGTGCCTCCAATGACATTAGTACTGACGTCTGATTAACTTTGGAATCACTTGGAGAACTTGTGCCTGAGAGTGTCTGAGCTCCTCCCTCAGAGATCCCAATTTAATTGGTCTGGGGTGGGGTGCGGGAGTCAGCATTTTTAAAAAGCTTTCCAAATGATTCTTTTGTGCAGCCAGGTTGAGAACTACAGGAATCAAAAACAATAGCGATTTCAGGATAGAAAACAAAGCACAAGAATTCATTACTATCCAAGATCTTAACTTGGTACATAAAATATCAAAATGTATGCCCTCTCTGGGTATTTAGTTCCAGCCAGTTTCCTATGTGACTACATCTGCTCTGGAAAGGAAGACAGAGGTTTGATCTTTACCCCCATGAGTCAGGGAACTTCTGGTCCAGGGAGGACTAAATGCCTTTAGAATTAGATGCTCCTTTAAGCATTTTGCGGTGTTCCCACCTACTCCCTTTCAGAAAGGTCAGTCATTGGGAATACCACAAAATGATTTTGAGGTCATCTTTCCATTTACTGGCAATGGCAAAACCACTTAAAAAAATAGGTGCATGAGTGAGGCAAGGAAAGGTAAAGGAAAGACAGCACCCAAGTTACATTATCACCCTACTTTGTTAGCCTGTTGGTTTGGCTTGTGTATTGCTGATTTCCAGGTCACAATGTTCTCTTAACATTTTTACTGAGAGCACCAAGGGCATGGAAGTATCAGAGGGTTTTTTAATGACGCAGCTTTGATGCTGTGATTTTTAAAAATTCCCTGATATTAAATTGTAATCAGTATTAAGTTGATGTCATAGGTAATGGAAAAACAATTTTATGAACCTTCAAACACAGTGTCTCTTCAACTCACACACAATCAAATTTAAAACCTCTAAAGTTAATCTTTGTGAACTGCTGTCAGGGTTGATTTGGTTGCCAGTGGGAAAAAAAGGAAAACAACAATGTAACTGGAGAAAAGGGAGGATGCTTTGTGCCTCTGTGTAGTCAAAAGGTGAAGTCTTGTCCTATTTACTACCAGTAACTATCAGTTAACTTTCTAAATTTGTATCTTCATCCCTCTTCAGAACTGTTGGAGGGAGATACATGTGAGTGAGCAACAGTGGAAGGGATTCAGTTCAGTTCAGTTCAGTCGCTCAGTCATGTCCAACTCTTTGTGACCCCATGAAACGCAACACTCCAGGCCTCCCTATCCATCACCAACTCCCGGAGTTCACTCAAATTCACATCCATCGAGTCGGTGATGCCATCCAGCCATCTCATCCTCTGTCGTCCCCTTCTCCTCCTGCCCCCAATCCCTCCCAGCATCAGAGTCTTTTCCAATGAGTCAACTCTTCGCATGAGGTGGCCAAAGTACCAGAGTTTCAGCTTTAGCATCATTCCTTCCAAAGAACACCCAGGGCTGATCTCCTTTAGAATGAACTGGTTGGATCTCCCTGCAGTCCAAGGGACTCTCAAGAGTCTTCTCCAACACCACAGTTCAAAAGCATCAATTCTTTGGCACTCAGCCTTCTTCACAGTCCAACTCTCATAACCATACATGACCACTGGAAAAACCATAGCCTTGACTCGACGGACCTTTGTAGGCAATGTAATGTCTCTGGAAGGGATTGTCACCTCAAAATGCTTCCCTCTATTTAGATCTAAAATATGGATAAGATCTAAAATATAGCCCATCATTTAAGTAGAGGCACAAGTGTTGAAGTTTGCCATGCATTCTGGAAATTACTTTTTCTGTCTGCAGACTCCCTTCTTAGTCTCTATACCTGTTCCCAGCTTGCATACTTTCCATTTCTTCTTTCCATCTGGAGAAATTGTTCAGTCCTACTTTTACACTCCCTACTTTTCCCATGGGGTCTCCCTGGACCATTTCAGCTGTCTTTGCTCCTGTAGCCACCTAAAGATTTTGTAGAATGCACCCCAAAATTTAGAACAAATTTTGGGTTAGTGATTGAGGCTGCTTCATAGGCATGTCTTCTTTTTCTAACAAAACATTAAGCTTTGCTAAACTTTAAGCTGCTTCCAGAAAGGAATAGCTTTCTTCCTGAATCTCCCCCAGCATCTGAGGTGAAGACCTTGGTTAATGAAGAACTAACTTTGAGCCACAGAGATTTTGCATAATAAATTACACAAATTATTTGACTGTGGTGTTTCCTGTTGGGACCTTGATTAATACAAAATGATATCATTCTTTAGGTGTAAAAAGGGATGTAGCCATTTAAAAAATGCTATGACTTTTTCTTTTGTGAAGCCAAGAATCTTTTTGTAAAATAGAAAATCACTTTCTAATTTTTCATTTAAATAACATCTGTAATTTTTGAGTTTATCATGACTTTCTTAATTTTTATTTTTTACTGAAGTATAGTTGATTTACAATGTTTTAGGTGTACAGAAAAGTGGTTCAGTTATACATATATGATCTTTTCAGATTCTTTTCCATTATAGGTTACTACAAGATATTGTATATAGTCCCCTGTGCTATGCAGTAGGTCTTTGTTGTTTGTCTATTTTATATATAGTAATGTGTATCCATTAATCCCAAGTTCCAAATTTATCCCACACCTTCTTTCCCCTTTGGTAACCATAAGTTTATTTTCTATGTCTGTGAGTCTGTTTCTGTTTTATAAATGAGTTCAGTTGTATCATTTTTTTAGATCTCACATATAAGTGATATCATATGATATTTATTATCATAACATTTCTACATAGAACTAAGGAAAAATGAAAAATAGCAAAATCATAGAAAAGGATGACGTTTTACAAATGGTAGCTTTCTGATATGGTCTGATCACAGGTCTAGATGTTTCTGGGTTTGGTGGTTAGTTTATGAGTAGTCCAGTCCTGAGTTTCCCTCTGTTTCAAATCTCAGAGCTCATCTCTCTTCCACCCTTGGCTACCCCATCCTCCTCCCCAAGGACAGGGTTGCTGTTTGAGTTCTGAGTGCATATTATGGACATCAGACTCTGGAACCCCTTTTGGTCTGAATGAATCACCACAGTTTCCACCCTTGGAGAATTTAAGTCCCCGGTGGTCTAATTGCCTTCTGTTCTATGACCATTTATGGCATTGCTCTGCATGCTTCTTTAAATGATTCAAGTCTTCTGAAATTTCTTCCTTGAGTGTTTCCCAATTCATTCAAAACCTCAGAAGAGATTCTGGTCTGTAATGCTGAGTAACCATGTCTGTTTAACTAAGTATAATCCCCAAACTAATAGAAAAAATGGGTACTGTGTATGATTCAGAAATTTATGAAGATAAAATATTGTAAATTGTTCCAGTGGTCACAATTCTTAGATGATTACCATGACTTGCTTGCAAAACAGCTGGAACTGGGATTAGATCTCTGATCTGGAGCTGAGGCGAGTTCAAAGAGAAACATGTGCCAATCTTAATGTTGTCCATACTTTCTCTGTAGCTTCCTAAGATTTTTTTTTTTTTTTTAACATATAAGCCTGCTGATCTGTCCTTTGCAGACTTCTATGTAACGAATGAAGATCAAACAAGAAACTATTACCTGAGAGACCAAGGCTGTGGCTGATCGTCCTCCATGGTAGCTGAGGCGGACAGAGCTAACAGCCATGAGACTGGTGCTTACCTTCAATGTGGGGATCAGGAAGGCGTGAGAGAGACTTAGGCATCAAGTCTCCCATTTTGGGCATTTGCAATATCATCCAGTGACATTTTCTGACACTGAGATGGTCAGAGGCAAGGACACTGGGCCGTGTTGCTGGCAAGGGAAACTGAACACACGACTGTCTCCCTTGTCTCCATCGGAAAGCTATCTAGGGTCCCATGAAATGACCAACTGTTGGCTTTGGGGCAGCTCATTCCCATCTTTGGACTGCTCTAGCTACTGGGAAACATTTCTTTACACTGGATATTTGCATCTGTTGTATTCAAGTTTTCCTTTCCTTTTGCATGTCTACTTGAAACTTCTGTCCAGTTTATCTGAGAAACTTTGAGGACATCCTGGTCTGCAATTTGGTGGATAGAACCTCAAAGGTGATGGGAAAAGGAGATCTTGCCTAAGATTTGATAGCTTGGGAAAATAGAAAGATTATACCTTTTATAAATGGTCATAAATAGTTTATTTGCTATGTAACCAACTTGATTTACTTATTTATGCCCCACCTCAATTTACAAATGATTTAATGTCATCGAATTTATACCAATAATAGGTAAAAGTAAATGATAAAATAAAAATAGAAATAGAAACCCAGGGCCAAGGGTAAGGAAAATACAAATAAGCCACTGTTACAGGTAACAGAATTGCAAGGATAGGGTTTTGAGTTCAACCCTTGGTCAAAAAGGGTGAACACAACCAATTGATGGTTCTCTTAGGAGGAAGCAAAATAGTCCTTCAGCAGAAGCAAAGCTTTGTTTTGTACTAAGATGAAGAGACTCACTCAAGGATTCTATATAGTGAAGGCTGAGTCACGTCATAATCAATATCCTCAACAACAGTTCTAGAGAAAACAAAGACTTTTTTTTTTAATGGTTGTTTCTCTAAGTAGCCTTTTTTTTTTTTTTTTTTTTTTTTAAGTATATATACTCATTTATTTGGCGGCACCAGGCCCCAGTGGCAGCATGTGGGATCTTCAGTCTTCGTGGCTGTGTGTTGGAACCCTAGTTGTAGTGTGTGGAAGTCAGTTACCCCACCAGGGACAGAACCCAGGTCCCCTGTATTGAGAGACTGGAGTCCCAGCCACCAGACCACCAGGAAAGCCCCTCTAAGTAGCATTTGATAAAAGCTACCACATTAATGTTAGCATTTGGTGAAGTCGTTCTGAAAGGAGTTAGACTTCACCAGATGCTTCATTATAGAATCTTTCAGAGATCCTACTTGATTCAAAAATAGTATTCACAGCTTCTTCAATTACTTAAATTAAAAAAAAAATACTTTGACAATAATAAATGTATACACATGCACAGGCAAATCAAATAATCTTAAAACGTATAAAGAACTTCCCCACAACACCTCCTCTCCAGTTAGTCCTGTTCCCCAGAAGTACTCACATTGCTCTTTTGGAACTGATGGTTCTAATTTTAAATTACACTTTAATCTCCTGATTTATCCGCTTTAAAACTGCATTATTAACCCAGGGATTTATGTGATATAAAAAGACTTTAACTTGTCTTTATTTCCTTCTGTTTCCTAAATGTGTTAATTATATTTTTATTTCTGTTTTATTCTGGTTCTTGCCTTTAGGTCTGGACTTTGGTATATATATTCTACATTGCAGCTATTAAATGCACCCAAGGAGTTTTAGCACAGTTGCAATTCTATCTCATTCTCTTGCCCCTGATTCTATTTATTATATTGTTTTTACATTGTCATGGTTTATAACATTTTCACTCTATTCTTTAATCATATTTTTCTTAAGTTTTTATATATGGTTTCTAAATGTTGAAACTGATGACTAATGATTAGTATATATTAAATTATGTGTATGTGTATACATATATTGTTGTTCAGTCACTCAGTCTTGTCTGACTCTTTGGGATCCCATGGACTGCAGCATGCCAAGCATCTCTGTCCTTCACTATCTCCCTGAGTTTGCTTACACCCGTGCTCATTGAGCCAGTGATGCCATCCAACCATTTCATCCTCTGTTGTCCCCTTCTCCTCCTGCCCTCAATCTTCCCAGCATCAGCTCTTTGCATCAGGTAGCCAAAGTATTGAAGTTTCAGCTTCAGTATCAGTCCTTCCAGTGAATATTCAGGGTTGATTTCCTTTAGGTTTGACTGGTTTGATCTCCTTGCTGTCCAAGGGACTCTCAAGAGGCTTCTCCTGCTCCACAATTTGCAAAACTCTCACATCCATACATGACCGCTGGAAAAACCATTATATGTATTTCTGAAAGAACCATAGCTTTGACTAGCTATACATATACATATATATATATATATATACACATATATGTATATGTAACTAAGAAGTTATATATATATATATATATATTAACTAAGAAGTCTAGCTTCTTTCAGAAATACATATAATGGTTTTTCCAGTAGTCATGTATGAATGTGAGAATTGGACTATAAAAAAAGCTGAGCACTGAAAAACTGATGCTTTTGAACTGTGGTGTTGGAGAAGACTCTTGAGAGTCCCTTGGACTGCAAGGAGATCAAACCAGTCCATCCTAAAGGAAATCAGTCCTGGGTGTTGATTTCAAGGACTGATGCTGAAGCTGAAACTCCAATACTTTGGCCACCTGATGCAAAGAACTGAGTCATTTGAAAAGACCCTGATGGCGGGAAAGATTGAAGGCGGGAGGCGAGGGAGATGACAGAGGATGAGATGGTTGGATGGCATCACTGACTCAGTGGACATGAGTCTGAGTAAACTCCGGGAGTTGGTGATGGACAGGGAGGCCTGGCGTGCTGCGACTCATGGGGTTGCAAAGAGTCGGACACGACTGAGCGACTGAACTGAACTGAAGAAGCCTTTGCTCCCTGTATGTCAGCTGAACTCTCCCTGCTCCTAGCCAAGCCCACTTCCTCTCATTCTGCCTCCAATCCCATCCTCTTTTGCAGACGTAAACTCATTGCTCCGGCAATTCCCCTTTTCATTTCTGTTTCATCAACTTAATTTCCCCCCTCTTGAATCTTGCCATTAACCTTCAAAGAGGATGTTCTATTTCATATCAACAAAACATTCTTTTTTGACCTCATTTTCCCCTCCAGCCACCCTCTATGCCTTCCTTACTTTTATCATAAGAAAACTCTAAAGATTTACTAACACTCAGTGTCATCAGTGTCTTCCCATGTTTCCACAGAACAGCTCTAATCCCGATCACTAATTGCATTCGTTTTGCCAAATCCAGTGGTCATTTTACTTGTCCTGTCAGCAGTTTTGATGACTCTCTTCCCTGAAACGTGTTCTTTTTTTGGCCTCCAGGATATGATACTCCCTTGAGTTTTTGCCTGTTGCTGTGGTTGCGACTTCTCAGTTTCATTTGCTCCTTTTGCCATCCTTCTGACCTCTGAACAGTAATACATCCTAGAACCCAGTTCTTGTCCCTTTTTCCATCTCTACTCACTTTGGCTTCATCCAGCCTCATGCTTTAAAATAACACTTCTACCTTGATGATTCATACATACATATGTATATGTTTATGTTTATATATGTTTATGTCTATATATATATATACATACCTTGATGATTCATATATACATATGTATATATATATATATACACACTCACACACAGTATACAAATAGCTCTCTTTCTCTTGTATCCTTTCCTGAAGCCAGTACTTGTTTATCTAACTTCCTTTTCTGTAACTCCGCCTGGATATCTAATATCAAACACAGCGTATCTAAAACTGAAATCTTGATCTTACCCTCCATGTCTGCTTCTTTCAGCCTTCCTCATCTTAGGCAATGGCAGTTCTATCTTCTAGTTTCTCAAGTCACACATATTGCAGTCACTCTTGAGTCCTGTTAGCACTACACCCACAATGTACCTCGAATATGAGCCCTTTTCACCCCCTCCTCTGCTACCATCCTGGTCTGCCCTTCTCTCATACATCTCTTGCCTGAATTTATTTTCACCCAGTTTCCTTGAATCCTTTCTTCACCCCCTTCACGTTTATTTCCAGTACATCGACTCGAGTGATAGATCATGTCACTTCTTCTGCCTGAAACTGTTCAGCAACTTCCTATTTCACTCTGAGTAAAAGCTGATGTTTACCAGTGGACTAATAGGTCCTATGTAGTCTGTTCTTGCCTGGAAAATCCCATGGACAGAGGAGCCTAGTGGGCTGCAGTCCATGGGGTCGCTAAGAGTCAGACATGACTGAGAGACTTCACTTTCACTTTTCACTTTCATGCATTGGAGAAGGAAATGGCAACCCACTCCAGTGTTCTTGCCTGGAGAATCCCAGGGATGGGGAAGCCTGGAGGGCTGCCGTCTATGGGGTCGCACAGAGTCGGACACGACTGAAGCAGCTTAGCAGCAGCAGAAACAGCTATCTCCTGTTATCTGTCTTCCTTGTTTACTTCTGCTACAATGGCCTCCTTGGTGTTCCTGGAACATCACAGCATGCTCTTGCCTCAGGGCCTTTGCACATGATGAACACTGCCCTATGCCCCCACTGGGGCATGTTCTACCGCAGGCATCTGAGAGGCTAATCCCTTATCTTTTCCAGGTCTTGACTGAGATGTTACTTTCCCAGTGAGGCTGTCCTGATAACGCTACTTAAAGCTACATCCCTGCTGAATCACTAATAGTCTAAATATTTCACTTCTTTATCTTGGACATCCCCGGTGGCCAGTGGTTGGGAGTCCACTTGCCAGTGCAGGGGACACAGGTTCAATCCTTGGTCTGGGAGGATTCTATGTATTGCAGAGTGGCTGGGCCTGAGCACCACAGCTACTGAAGCCTGAATACTCTAGAGCCTGGGAGCTACAGGAGAAGCCCCACTGCAGTGAGAAGCCTACACACCACATTGAAGGGTAGCCTCTGCAACTAGAGAAAGCCCGAGCACAGCAGCAAAGACCTAGCAAAGCCAAAAATAGTAAATAAAATGTAAAAAATACATATTTTACTTATTTGTTTTATTCCTTCTCTGTTTCCCTCTAGAATATGGGCTCCATGTCTTTTCTATTTATTGCTGCAGTAAATTCGTATTTTTTGAGGCAATTTGACTTTCTTTATATCCTCGGCTAATATTTTAGAGTATGTATCTAGATTTATGTCTCGAAATCCCCTTCTCTTCCACTTGGCATATTGGATGATCATTTTTTGTCTCTAGCTCAGAGAAGTTTTCTTCTACCTTTTCTTTTCTTTCTTATTCTCTTCCTTCTGTATAGTTCTTGCCACCTCTGTCTCAAACACCTTTTGGTCATATGCTGTGTCTTTTAACTTTTCTTTCCATTTTTCCATTTTCCATTGCTTTCAATTTCCTCTCTTTCGGGGGACTGCCTTGATTTGTCTTTCAGCTCACCAACTTCAGTTGTGTGTAGTTTATCATGCAGTTCTTTGCCTTTTTGCAAATATATTTTTAATTACATAAATATCTTTCTTGTTCTCTAATTGCTCTCTTTTACACAGCAGTTTGCTATGATGAAAATAACTTTCCCCAATGTTTCTGAAGATGCTAATTCAGATTTTTGAAAAGACCTCTTCTATTGTTACCCCACGTTTGGCTACTTTATAATTTCATTTTAGACTCTCATTTTAATGCTGTTTGTTTTCCTTATCATTCCTGATAAGCTATTATGGTCTGCTCTTATTTGGAAGAAATGACTGAAATGCATTTCCTCTGAAATTCAGTTGATTAGGTCTTAATAACACAACACATTGATTTTTATCTGGTTATAAATAAATGCACACTTATGCATTTATTTATTATATATATAAAATATATGTATATATAATTATATTTATTTTTATTATATATTATTTATATAATATATATAAAATATATAAATTGCAGAAAAAATAAAGGAAGGAAAAAGTCATGCACAAGTCATTATCTATAAATAACCACTGATAAACATTTTTGTTTATTTTCTTCCTCACATTTTCTAATACACACACACATACATAGCTACTTCTTGCTATTTAAGACACACAAGCACACTTTGGGAAAAACAAAGTCTCTGCTGTCATGAAGATTATAGTCTAGTAGCAGGAAAAGATAGAACTGAAACAATCCCAGAGATTAGAGCATAATTACAAATTGCTATAATCCAGAAAGAAGAAAGAGATGGCTCTCTGATTTCATAAAAACAAAAGAAAACTGAGCTGAACCGAGATGATAGGAATGCCTTCCTTCAGGACTCAATCACGTCCTGAGTAGGACTTAACTAGGTGAAGAAAAGAAGAAGATAATTTGAGACAGAAGAAATATGGATGTATATATCCATCCCCAAGGCAGAAGAGAAAAGTGGCTTTAAGGAAAGAGAAAGAAGCCAGAGGCTGGCATGTGGGAATGAAGGAGAAGATGGGATAGAGGGACCTGGAAAGGCAGTCAGAAGTGAGATAGTGTCCCGTCTGCTGGCTGCATTTAAGATTTTTGTCTTTATCTTAAAAGCATTTGCAGGACTTAAACAGGAAGACTGCTGTGATTGATTTAAGCTTTGAAAGGGTTACTCTGACTGCAATGGAGAGAAGGCATCAGAGAGACCGTTAGGACACAAGTTAGGGGATTATTACAGTTATCCAGGTGAAACAGGATAATATCTTAAACTATTGTGGTGACAGGGAAGTGGGGAGAAGCACTTAGAGGGAAATGTCAAGGATGCCTCTGGGATTTCTAACACAGCTAGAGGAATGGGGTGTTCTACACCACAGGGAATATCACCATGTTTCTGGGGGCTTTTGAGTTCTGGGCTTCCCTAGTGGCTCAGATGATAAAGAATCCGCCTGCAATGCAGGAGACCTGGGTTCGATTCCTGGCTTGGGAAAATCCCCTGGAGAAGGGGATGGCAACCCACTCCAGTATTCTGGCCCCGAGAATTCCACGGATAGAGGAGCCTGGTGGGCTATCTCAGAGTCAGACACGACTGAGTGGCTAATACTTTGAGTTCTGCAAGGACTGCACATGTTAGATGTGCAGAACCTTTGCGATGGTCAAGTGAAGACAGTTGATTCCTCATGTTTAAAACTCAAAGAGGCCTGAGCCGGATGGATAATATGCACTGGAAACTCATAGGCCAGAAGATGGAAAGTGAAGCTGTGGCCTGGGGAATCACTTAACATATGGGGCTTCTTCCAGAAAAGATGGCACCGGCTTATAACGCATCAATTGTGCAAGAGGGCCTGTTTCCTCACACATTTCTACTTTGCATTACTAAATTAATCTTTTCCAAACCTGTTCTTATCTTTGTTACTTTGGCCTGAATTTTTAAATGAGGTTGAACATCTGAATCTACATTTATTGCATGAATTTTTTCCCTCTTTAACTCTGAAATGTGAAAGTATATTATTCTGGAGAGGAAGTCTATGGATTCATCAGTTCTCAAACTGACCCTGAAATCATCTAGAACCACCAGTGGGGAGTTGTTCTGAACAAGGAAGTTTACTCTTCCCCTGGTCAGCCCTGCAAATATTTAATCACTGCGTTCACCGTCCTTTAAAGCCATCTCTCCCACAGAGTAACCCATCCTCATGCACTAACCCTTTGAGTTTCTGTCTTCTTAAACTGAGTCAGAGTGTGCAGTGGTCATCCTGCCATGGCTCTGGGATCACCAGTGCAGCCCTGGACATGTCGAGCATATTCTACGTTCCTCTTTTCTCCTTTCTAATGTGCAGAGTCTCCCTGCTTCTAATATTTTTCATTTCGCAAAACAAGGAAGATCTGGTGATGCTTTTATTCCACTATGATTGAAACTCATTCCCTCTAATCTGCTAATTTCTAGAGATTCAGCTGCTCGGATACTTCTTTCTAATCACAGAAAGCAATGTCAGTAAATGTGTCAAAGGCAGGGGTGGGGATTGAGGATGCCCAGGTGCCCATCCTGGGCTGGCTGTTTCTCTCTGCTATCCAGGAAGTAGGGCTTAATCAGTGAAAAGCATTCCTGGGGCTGTCACTAGGGGGAGCGTGAGTCAAATGTTTCACTTGGAAAATGCCAGAAAGAGAGGTGGGGTGGGGGCGGGGGCGATGGTTTGGAATGCTGGGACAGAGAAAACACTGAAAAGTTAGGAAGGAATTTGTGGGGCTGTGTCCTGGCTGTTGCACGAAGTGTGGGTCTGGACCTGCTGGAAGCAGAGCCCTTGGTGCAGGATTCATCTGCAGCCAGGAACTCTAGGCAGAACTGACGGAGAGTGCCAGGGAGGGGGGAGGAAGAGCCACATTCTTGACTCTTCCAGGCACAGGGAGGGACATAGGGTTGTAGGATTCCTGCACACACTTTCGAATGTAGGTGCGGGCCACTTTGATCTTGTAGCTGATGTTCAGTGAAGGGAGATCCTTCAAAACATGAGCTCAGGCACCATGACATCAGATGGGAAACAAACATTTAGTGAGTTCTGCTTGGTACAAACCGCTGTTCTGAGAACAACAGAGAGAAAGGAAAAGAAACAAAACAGGAAAAAAGATACAATCTTTGGACTTACAGTTTTAAATCTTCTCTGGGAATCTGCAATGTTTTCATTTCCACCCTTGTCTCACTTCATCAATACCTCCTTTACATTTTTCATCCTTTTGTTACCGTGTCTGTATTCGAAAACAAGCTCGAGTCTGTTTCCCCATTGAAGTGAGACTTTTCTGGATCTGACACTGCTCCTTGACCGCCATCCTGATCTATTGCTCTCCCCTTCCACAACCAGACTTGTTGAAAGTGGTCTCCTGTCCGTCCCTGCTCATTCATCCAGTCATCAGCTACACCTTGAGTTCTGCCCACAACAGTCCATGAAACTCTTTGGGCCAAGGTCATGGAGGATGGCTTTCAATGGAAATGGTCCCTGCTAGCCCCACCTCCAGCCACCCAGTTCCCTTCTGCACAGGCAGTCATGGGGAGGAATGTATTCTGTGTTATTCCACAGATACTGCATACATATACAATTGAACCTATTAATGTATCTTTTAATATCCCCTTTTACATAAAGATACTATGCTAGACACACTGTTTTGTACTTCCTTTTAAAATATGCATTGTATCTTAGTAACCTTTCTGTATAAGGAATATATTTAATGTTTCAAAGTGTCAGGCGTCCATCATATTGAGGTAATAAAATATATTTAGCCAGCCTGTTTTTAAGGGACACTTGGTGACTGCAGCCATGAAATTAAAAGATGCTTACTCCTTGGAAGGAAAGTTATGACCAACCTAGATAGCATATTCAAAAGCAGAGACATTACTTTGCCAACAAAGGTTCGTCTAGTCAAGGCTATGGTTTTTCCCATGGTCATGTATGGATGTGAGAGTTGGACTGTGAAGAAGGCTGAGCGCTGAAGAATTGATGCTTTTGAACTGTGGTGTTGGAGAAGACTCTTGAGAGTCCCTTGGACTGCAAGGAGATCCAACCAGTCCATTCTGAAGGAGATCAGCTCTGGGATTTCTTTGGAAGGAATGATGCTAAAGCTGAAACTCCAGTACTTTGGCCACCTCATGCGAAGAGTTGTCTCATTGGAAAAGACTCTGATGCTGGGAGGGATTGGGGGCAGGAGGAGAAGGGGACAACAGAGGATGAGATGGCTGGATGGTATCACTGACTCGATGGATGTGAGTCTGAGTCAACTCCGGGAGTTGGTGATGGATAGGGAGGCCTGGAGTGTTGCGTTTCATGGGGTCACAAAGAGTTGGACATGACTGAGTGACTGATCTGATCTGATCTAGGAGTTTTTGATATTCTGCTATGCTTGCCTGGAAAATCCCATGGATGGAGGAGCCTGGTGGGTTGTAGTCCATGGGTTTGCTAAGAGTTGGACATGACTGAACAACTTCACTTTCATGCATTGGAGAAGGAAATGGCAACCCACTCCAGTGTTCTTGCCTGGAGAATCCCAGGGATGGGGGAGCCTGGTGGGCTGCCGTCTATGGGGTCACACAGAGTTGGACATGACTGAAGAGACTTAGCAGCAGCAGCAGCAGCTATGACAAACAATGCTTCAGTGAATGAATGCGAATACGTCACTCCATACTGGTGTAAGAGTAACTGCGAGATGGCTTCTGAGAACTGGAATTGCTGGGTTCAGGGCAGATGCGTTTGTAATTTTAATCTATGTCGCCAAGTTGTTATTACCCCTGCCAGAAATATGGGTCAAGTACCCCTTTCTCTACTCTGCTTAAACTTTTTGCTTATCTGATAGGTGAAAAGCAGTCTCTCTGAGTTTTAAATGAGCATCTCTTCCTATGTTTAAGAGCCATGGCAGGGGACCTCCCTGGTGGTCCAGTGGCTGAGACTCCATGCTTTCAGTACAGGGGGCCTGAGTTCGATCCCTAGTCAGGGAGCTAGGTCCCACATGCTGCAACTAAGATTCAGCACAGCCAAATAAATACATAAAAATAAATATTAAAAAAGAGCCATTGCAGATTGACTATTTTCTAACTATGAATCCTCATGTAACACATTCTTGATATTTCTGATAATTCCCATCACCTCTGAGATAAAGCGAAACTCCTAAAATGGCCTTTCCTCTCCCTCCAGACTGTTTGTAATTGCACCTTCTTCCCACTCTCAGCCCTGCAGGCTTACCGAGTGGCTTTCTCTCTTGGAACACTATTCTCTTGCCTCTTGCCTGGCGTCCTCCACCCCAGGTCACGTGTGGTCAACTATTTGTCACCTCAGGGAAGTCTTCCGTGCTTTCTACCTCCAAATGCCCTGCCCTTAGATCTGTTAGGTCCTTGTGATTTCTCTGTCTCTAGCACCACTCTTGACAGGATGTTGGTCATTAATAAATATTTGTTGAATGAATGAGAGGCTGAATAGCCCTACAACTAAACAGATTTTGTAAGCAGGATTTTCAAGCAGGATTTCTGCTGCCACAGGAAAATTTCTAGATGTATTTATTCTATTGCTATCCATGCAATTTTTTTCCCTCTCTCTTTTTCTTTTTTTTTTCCCTCTCTCTTTTTCTTTTTTTTTTCCCCCTTGACTTAAGATACAACCATGGAAATAAATGCCTCTCAGAGTCCATGAATTTCAGAGTCATTTTGCTTAGAGATGTGATGGTTCAAGGGAAGTATGTTCTTTGCGGTGGCTTTTATTAAAGAAAAGATCAAATTTTTGAGACACTGTATAGGTTTAACTTTCTCTTAAGGGGAATGGAAAATAGTTGGCTCTTCATTAGTAGGAGCCATTACTGCCTGATTGGTTTGACCTGAACACGAGTGCTCAGCCCGGCTCTCTCCAGTGCAGGGGTGTTTCCTTGCTCCAGTTTGGCTCCAAGTGGAATTGGCTCCCACACCATTCTTTAGAAGGCACGTCTACTGGTACAGAGAAGGCAACCATCCCAGGGCTGAGCAAGCCTCATTACTGATCAAATCAATCCTCTGAAAAGCATTTTGATACTTAAAAAATTAGTTTTGTTTTTCTGGAACATCAACATATATAGAACCCTTGAAAACCACTGACTATACATTGGGTTTTACTGATGTGCTATTTCTGAATCCTGCTGGGTTTTTACCACCCCCAGCACCGTTTCTTCAGAATTCACATATGTGGTATTGACCATCCCCTTGGGACTCTAAACGAGCGAGTGCTCTAAGTGGACAGCGGCATCTTGACCCACGCTGCGGGCAGAGGCCTGGGGGGGAGAGGCATAATTGCGGTGGTCTGGGAGACACAGGCTGTCTCCTGTGGAAGGGCCGTGGCCATCACTTAGAAATGGCACGTCTCCAGACGTGCAACAGTGTCAAGCACATGGCTGAATGTACTTGCAGAGCGATGTGGGAGGATAAAGGCTTACTCCAGCCTAGGCCAGGGGTGCTGTGTTTCCCTTGGAGGGCTTTACTTTTTTTTTTAATTAAAAAAATTTTTTTGTTTTAAATTTTCTGGCTGTGCCATATGGCATGTTAGATCTTAGCTCCCTGACCAGGGATTGAAACTGCATCCCTTGCATTGGAAGTGTGGTGTCTTAACCACTGGACTGCCAGGGAATTTGGGTTTTATTTCTCTGGGCTTCTGGTATTTGCTTGCTGCAACCCTCTGGGATGTGCTTCTCCAAGGATTTTGCCCCAAATATCACTGAAGTCCCTTTCTGTGCAGTCACTATTTCTTTCCAAAGGAGTTACACTAAGAGAATCTTCTGATCACAAATTTATATTTTTTATTTGAATGACAATTTGTTCATCAAATAGTTATTATAGTTGTCTTTGAGGAGTTAAAACTTTAAAATCTAATAATAAA
The DNA here is from genome assembly GCF_029407905.1 of Bubalus kerabau. Classification (NCBI taxonomy): domain Eukaryota; kingdom Metazoa; phylum Chordata; class Mammalia; order Artiodactyla; family Bovidae; genus Bubalus; species Bubalus kerabau. The sequence continues at coordinate 29,676,118 of NC_073632.1, read as the reverse complement.
CAGTAACATAAAAGCAAATAAATGGACATGTGTATGTATGTATGTATTCACATGTATTTGCTTTTATATATTTTCATACATAGGGGGCTTCCCTGGTGGCTTACATGGTGCAGAACCCTCCTGAAATGAGGCAGACCCAGGTTTGATCCCTGGGGAGAGCCCCTGAAGAAGGAAATGGCAACCCACTCCAGTATTTTTGCTAGAGAATTCCATGGACAGAGGAGCCTGGTGGGATGCAGTCTATGGAGTCGCAGAGTTGGACACAACTGAGCGACTAACACATTTTTTTCACTTTTAAAAAAATTTTTTTCATACATAAAATCAAACTCAAGAGACTTGAGCCTTTCCTCCTATAATTGGAATCTTGGTCTCCAATAAGAAAATGCACCTTCCTATGACTTATAAACCTAATATCTGAATCTGTTCTATTTTGGGAGAAACTAAATTGGAATTCCAAGAAAATTTTTCTGGGGACTGCCTTGCTCACAGGTCAGAAACCTATCAGACCCCACAGAAGAGGGGCAGACACTCCCCCAAAGCCCCTGGATTGCTGAGAATAATTCTAAACCCATGTGTATGGAAGCTGCCAACATCAGTCCAAAGAAACACGTCGATGCTCTTTCAGGATATTTCAATCCAAAAATGTGGTTTCTTTCTGTATGTGGTTTCTTTTAAATGTACAATACATTACTGCAATACAGGTTTGGGGAAGAAAAAAATAAAGATGGATACATGTAATTAAAATAAAACCGGGGCCATAGGAGACTGTTTACAGAACAGTAAAATGTTAAAAAAAAAAATCAGAGATTCTCAGACCCCCCACCCCCAAAGGAGGAGCCATTATTTTACTTCTGTATAATTTATACAGTTACAAAGCTGCAGACGCCCTGCTTATGGGCCTCTAAAGGTGGAGGCAGGCTGCACTGGTCAGTGCCTGGGCGTGTGGACAGTCTTCCGACAGCTCACCTGCTGGAGACGGCTCTAATCCTCTCCCTGCACTCGGTGGTGGGAGCCGTTCTCAACTGACACTGAATGGAGATCCTGAGAATGTACTGCTCAGGGTGTGGTTAGAGGCGTGGGTATTAGAAGTATTTAACAAACCAGACAAAAACCAGCTGCCACTGTCTGAACTCCCATCCCCACCCTCCATGCTTTGATCAATTTAATCCTGAAGTGTCAATATGAAATGAGAAGGAAAGATTAACGTGTTGCAGCAAAAAAATCAAAGATGAGGCCACAGTTTATGTCTCCAGCATCAGAGGGTCAATTTGTTTCCCTAAATGCTTTGAAAATCCAGGAGGCCAGGCCAATCAAAGCCTATTCTTTTGGATGACATATGCTTCCATCATTAGCCAGTTTAGTGGGGGTTATTTTTATAGGGGCTTAGGAAGGCCACCCAAGCTTGTTTGTTATTTTCTAGTAATTTCTTAAAGCATCCAGATAAGCTTCCCTTCTTTCCACCACAGCTCACCAGCTCACATTTTCCAGAACTCTATCCCTACTTCCTCTGTCAAGAGTAAATCATCACTTCCTCCCAAGAAGGAAAGGGTTTTGGACCTCAGGGACCCATGGCATGGCAGGTGGAGTACTTTATTTGAATGTTAAGCTGCCCCTATGGCTCACCTGGTTTCCTCATCTCCAGGATGGAACCCAGAGCTGGCATCATCACATGGGCATTTTCGTAAACTTATGTGAAGCTCTGAGCATAGGGGATATTTGGAGACACTCACAAAGTTTCATCTTGACCCCCATGTGGCCCCCCTCATAAGAATGTTTTCCCTTAAACTTTTCGAGATGAGTCAGAGATAGCAAAAGTAAGAGCTGGAAAAAATGATCCTCCCAGGAGACCTGGCAGTGAAAGTCTGCCTTCAAAGCAAGTTCTTCATGGAAAATGTCCTTTCTCAAGCATATGAATCTACTAATTATGGAAGAAAACTTTGGATTGGCCATTGCTGTCCAAATGTGTCAGCCTGCCAGTGTGTGACTTTTGGAAATGCCATTCGCATGGTCTGTTTTTCTCTTAGGGCTTACTGGCTCACACGGCAGCAACACCATGGCCTTCCCAACTACATGTTAAATATCAGTTCAACTTAATGCTGTCTTGACCACATTCCTATGTGTCTGGCCCTACGTTGCCAAAGGGGAATGTGAACTTGGCCCCCTGTCCCCTGCCTTTTTACCGATGGTGTCACCCCTCAGATTCTTCTGTCCAAACCAAGTACAGACCATTACACACAGCAGGAGGGCTAACTTGGCTCCAGCAACAGTGAGAACGTTCCCACACATGTATGTTTGATTTTCAGTGAGCTGCATAAGGGCACATTTAAGGTACCTCAAGGGTCTTTGAATCCTGGAAGATTTTCTATGAAGTGTATCTTCTGCATTTCCATTCTGTAAATTTTGATGACCCAGGTGTGACAGGTACAATTACTTTCTACTGACAAAGCATTTGATTAACTGGTCTTTGATTGGGCAATACCTTTTACACCCTGAGGGCAGATCTTGTTTTAGAAAGTGGAATTCCTTAGAGCGTTATGTGACGCTTGATTTTACTCTGGGGGGAAAACATCCCTTTCATATTCTTAGAGACAACTCATTAATAAATGAACCCAGCTATTCAGATTTTTTTATTCTCTAAAAATAGGTTTTGCAAATCTGCAGGGACTAGGGAAAAAAAAAAAAATGATACAGAGGTGAGTTAACTTGTCTTCTGAGCATCTCAAACTTGATGTGGTCCAAATTGGACCTTCCATCCCTAAACTTGTTGTTCCTTCTCCCTGACTAGCTCTAGATAAGGTCTGAAATGTCCCACTGATTATCCAAATCCCACCATTTTCATACATAATACCTCTCTGTCCCATCTCTTCCACCACAGCTTTAGTTCAATTCCTTCCCATCTCTTTCCCCATCTGTATCTCACTTTTCCAGCTTACATTCCCTCCTTCCATGCCACACCTGGAATCATCTCCCTGAAATGCCAATGTGAGGGTAACATTTAAAGGCTCAAAAATCTCTCAGAGGCTTTTTATTGTCCATAAGACCTTCGCTACTAGAATAACACAGAAAGCCATTTGTGAGCTCACTGTCTCCTCTGTTCACCTCTTGCTGTTTTTGTCTGCCCTTAGCACTTTGTTTCAGAAATACTTAACCTACTGTAATTTCCCAAATCTTTCATTCTGTTTCTTGCTTTGGTGCCTTTGAATGCTATCTTTGTGCTGAACGAACTCCTACTCATCCTTCAAAATCCTACTCAGATATCACTGTCTCTTTAAGCCTTTTTCTGTATGTTGAATATTCTTATTTTATGGTGTGTACTGTTCTGTACTGTAAATAAATGTTGGTTCATTTATGTACTTCTTTCTTTAGATCTGAAAATCATCCAGCCTGGTCTATAATAATGGAATTGAATATGGTGAAGAATTTTAATGAAATTGCTATTGTGGAAAAATAACTAAGAATTTAATTATCAAGTATGTTGCCCAGAAGGTGACATTATTGGACTTGGAAGCCAAACATGTAGCCTCAAGCTTAGGGGTGTATTTCATTTGAGACTATACCAAGTAATATACTGGGTATGAGTAAGTTTACAGAAATATTTGTAAAAAGTTGCCTAGCAGATGCTCATAATTTCATTGGTAATACAAAGCTGGGTAATAATTAATATGCTAACTAAGTGACTTTCCTTTTATTTTCCATGAAACTCAGTCTTGGTATGTAGGCATCTGGCTTGTTAGCACATTTCCATTTCGTACCCAGTATTATTGTTTTCATCCATTACTTTAGTTCTAGTCTTTCAAGCAATTACACTGGTTGTTTCTTACTTTTGGTCTTTTATAAGTTCAATGTTCTTATGCCTTTATTTTTTAAATTACATTTAAACATTTTAAATTATCTTTTTCCATTTGTGTTTTTGTATTTTTTTTAAATTTATTTTTAACTGCAGGATAATTACTTTACAATGTTGTGTTGGTTTCTGCCGCACAACAGTGAGAATCAGCCATAAGTATACATATGTTCCGTCTCTCTTGAACCCTCTCCCAGCCCCCATCCCGCTCACTCCTCTGGGTCATCGCAGAGCACTAGGCTGAGCCCTGTGTCACATACAACTTCCCACTAGCCATATGTTTTACATATGGTAACGTATATGTCTCAGAGCTACTCTCTCAGTTCTCCCACCCTCTCCTTTCCCCACTGTGTCCATAAGTCTGTTCCCTATGTCTAAGTCTCTGTTCCTGCCTGGCAAATAGGTTCATCAGTACCATTTTTCTAGATTCCATACATATGTGTTAATAAACAATATGCTTTTCTCTTTCTGACTTACTTCACCCTGTATAACAGGCTCTAGGTCCTACGCCTTTATCGTGTTAAAGTGTTTCCTCACTCCCTACCTGTGAGCGTTCATCAGACTCACAATTTTACAGTTGAATGGGATGGTTAACACATCATCTGATTCTTTTTTCTTTTAGGTTACAGATCAAACTGAGAAGCAGAGAAGTGTTTTGTGTGACCGGTGTAGCTGGTTGGTGGCTGAGCCAAGACCAGCTGGTCTTGAGACTTCCTTCCAAGCCCTGTCCACCGTCCACTGCCCAGGTGGTTTCCTTCCATTGGCTTCTTCACTGATCTCTTTCTCCTTCCCAACCTCTTTCAGAGAAATCAGTTCACTTCACCCAACAGTATCCATTCTTCCAGTTTCTTCTAGGCTTCTTGGTGTCGGGGTTGGGAGGTGGGGGGAAAGTTGGTCCCTATTGAATCTTCCATTTCCTATTTGAGAAAGGTTTTTGCTTTCCTTCATTTGATTTTATGGTTTTCCAATATTCTTACTGGGGATATTTTATTTAGACCATCTATACTTTCGGAGAAGGCAATGGCACCCCACTCCAGTACTCTTGCCTGGAAAATCCATGGATGGAGGAGTCTGATAGGCTGCAGTCCATGGGGTGGCTAAGAGTCGGACATGACTGAGTGACTTCACTTTCACTTTTCACTTTCATACATTGGAGAAGGAAATGGCAACCCACTCCAGTGTTATTGCCTGGAGAATCCCAGGGACTGGGGAGTCTGGTGGGCTGCTGTCTATGGGGTTGCACAGAGTGGGACATGACTGAAGCGACTCAGCAGCATACTTTATTTATCCTGTGGTGGCTCAGACGGTAAAGCGTCTGCCTGCAGTGCGGGAGACCCAGGTTCGATCCCTGGGTTGGGAAGATCCCCTGGAGAAGGAAATGCCAACCCACTCCAGGACTCTTGCCTGGAAAATTCCGTGGACTGAGGAGCCTGGTAGGCTACAGTCCATGGGGTCACAAAGAGTCGGACACAACTGAGCGACTTCACTTTCACTTTTATACTTTGTTTGTGTGGTTAAAATATGTGATCCTTTTCATTTTTCTTTCTTTCACATTTTCCTTAGTAGAAAACAATCCTAAGATTTGGTTAGCACATACCATTTCCTTATAAAACATTATGGGTTACTTTGGATATTAATATTCTTCAATTAAAAGAAGGATTCTTTTCATAGAAGGTCAGAAGACTCCTGCTCCAGGCTGATTCCCACTGCTTCCATTCCCTTTAAAACATCCTCCCTCTGTGTCCAACCTTTGCTTGAAGACATCCAAAGATAGGGAGCTTGGTATTTCTATGAAATTCCAACTGCCTCTGGACACACTACCTTTTAAAATCTTCTTTTTAATCCAGTTGAGTCAGGCTCTCTCTCAGTAATATAATTCTGAGTTCAGAGCCATAAAAAACAACTCGAGTTCTACTTTCAGCCAACTAATCCTGTATTTGAAAACAGCTTTCATTTCCCCCTGCGCCTGTTCTTCCTTTGGCTAAACATTCCCATTTCCTCTAAAACGTGATCCAACAATTTGGTTTTAAGTTCCCCCATCATCCTGATGATCTACTAAAGGGCCAGAAACGATTGCAGTTCCCCAGGTGGACTCTGGCCAGAGAGGCTGAGCTCTCCTCCTATTCCTGATCTGTGTGATCATGCTTTTTCACGCAAGGCATCTTTCTGCCAGCTCGCATGGAGCGGTTTGTTATGTGGTGACTCGCATCCTCCGCAAAAGATAGGCTCAAGTCCTAACTCCTAGGAACTCAGAAGGTGGCCTTGTTTGGAAACAGGGTTTTACAGAAGTAACTAAGTAAAAGGAGGTCTTTAGGGCAGGCCGGAGTCCAACCCTTATGAAAAGGGGAAATTAGGACACAGAGGCAGACAGTCACAGAGGAAGGATGAAGTGACGGCACCAGGAGAGGACAGCCACGCGACTGGAGGGATGCGCGGACAAGCCGAGGAACGCCAAGGATGTTTGGCTGTTAAACACCAGAAGCCAGACAGGCAAGGAAGGCTGCTCCCGTGGAGCCACCAGAGAGTGCGTGGCCCTGCCAACGCCTTGATTCCAGGTTTCTGGCTTCCAGGACTGTGAGACAACACATTTCTGTTGTTTGAAGTCACTCCATTCTTGGTACACTGTTGTAGTGGTCCTGGGAAGAGGATGCACCGTCCTTTCACCAAAGCCCCCTGCCTGTTATTCCCCATTCTGTAATCTCTATTTCCCTTCCCTCGAATAGTTCCTGGTCTTCCCAATCCATGTGAAAAGCTCTCTATTTATTTTAAGTTTCATTTTTGTTTGATTTGGCTCATCACCTAAGCCAACTGAGATCTTGTATGTCCTGTTTCCATCACATGGGTATTTGTTATCTGTTTCAGTTTAGAGTCCTGTTAGAGTTGCTGGGAGTCCTTATTCAAACCACTGGGAAAAGCATTGACCGAGATACAATAGATACTCCAGAAATTTTCTTTGCTGTGGTCGTTCAACCTGTTTTAAACCCAGCCAACTTCCTTGATCCAATTTAAAACTTTCTGTCTTGAATACAAGACAAAATACTATGAAAGACATTGTCTAACATCTTGCTGCAATCATGATGCCATTTTATGTCATTCTTTCTTGCCAATTCAGTAGCTCTATCAACAATTAATCTGGGATGATTTACTCCATATTATCCCTATTTCTTTTTTTTTTTAACTTGATTTTCTAAGTCAACTCAAACCAAGTTATTAATAATTTAGTCAAGAATCTTGACTGAAACATCTATCAAATCCTTTTGTGGAATCTGTCTCTTTAATCCAACAATGTAAACCATAATTCTCTTCTATTTTTTCTGGCTCTTCAAGGATTCAGCTCAGAGAACACATTTGCATCCCCAAGCCTCTCCCCAGTCCTCTCCAAATATTCATATGTATTTTTTCCTAATCATGAGACTTAAGTTTTTTTTTTTTTTTACAATTATACTCTTATAATTTCTATGCTTATCTTGGTTTTGATATACTCTTAGCATTATTTCTTCTGACCTTTTCAACCTGAAGATTGTTTTTGACAGGGAAGATGAAATACATAAGTTTGAACTGAACTCTTATGCATATACAATGCATATAATACATGTATAAACATCTGATAATAATTACATCTTAAATTTCTTACATTTTGAAATAATGAAAGCATTTTGATACATACTCCATTCTGTAGGTGGACAGCTATAATTGTCATATATGTTCTCAACTTTACTTGATACAAGGATCAGTCACTGAATATTTTCTTTGAGCATCCTTTTCTCAAGGTTGACCTCAATTTCTATTGCCAAGAAATAAAGATTTGTTTCTTCTTGATAAAATTTCAGAATGTCCTGGAACAGTCTAGTTCATTTTAACTAGATAATTTCTGAAGAGGGCAGTATGTAGGTCAATACCAAAATAGCTTATATGCATTGTTGTACATATTGTCTGAAAGACTGCATACCACACTAGAAAAAGCAAATTCCATATATAATATGGCAAAATACCCAGGGCTTACCTGTTTAAGGAGCATCACATAAAATTTGAGTTGACTTAGGGAATCAATACATGCTTTGTCAATGCTAAAGGCATCTGTAAGAGGCATTAGACCCAGGAGCTGATTGTCCTTGTCACATTTTGGAAATTATTGCCCAGATCTTCCTGTTACTTAAAGTAGGATGTGACAGCCAAATGGATTAAAACCTCACACCTGGCCTTCCGCACTGGAGTTGCAGCTGGGCAAGCAAGGAACGGTAGGTGGGAAGATACGGTTCTCAGACAATCTTTAGGTATATTATCAGAGTTGGTGCCAGGGAACCCACAGCAAGTCATGCTTTAACTCAATCAATGTATACTAGGTAACTGCTCTGTACCAGGCATTATAAGTGTGGGCAGTCCAGGTTGGCAATGGGTAAGACAGACAGTTGGCTGGTGTTTAGTGTCAGATCTTTAGTCCTTGAGAAGCAGTCTTGGAAAGATATATAGGCAGGACCACAGGCATTTCAGGGGAACTAAGAGTCGGACATGACTGAGCGACTTCACTTTCATGCATTGGAGAAGGAAATGGCAACCCACTCCAGTGTTCTTGCCTGGAGAATCCCAGGGACAGGGGAGCCTGGTGGGCTGCCGTCTATGGGGTCGCACAGAGTCGGACACGACTGAAGTGACTCAGCAGCAGTAGCAGAAGCAGGATTCCAGGAAGGTGTCAGAATGAATGGGGAAGTGGTCACATGGAGAAATCTCAGGAAGGAGTGCTCAGAGGAGGGGGTTAGCAGATGAGCTCTTTGCTTGGTAAGCAGGGGTGTGACTTATGCAGCAGAGCAGGCACTTAGGGACAGCCTTTTGTGACCACAGTGCAAGTTTGACCATGACTAGAGAGCTGGGCGGTGCATCTATATTTTGTTTCTGGCCAGACTGCATGCAGGTGTCCTACGGTGGAAGCGACAAGACAATGAGGGAGGCCCAGGTTGTTTCTGTATTCCCTTAACTAGCAACAGGGCTGGGACTGAGCCTGTTGGTGTTTTCTAAGTCACCACTGATTGTTTGCATTATTTCTCTCACATCTGTTAGCATCAAATTGTGGATGAGACGGCTCAGAGCTACCCATTCGAGCTGTATATTCCAGGGATCCTTTTACAGAGACTCTAGAACTAGGGGATAAGTCAAAAGAAATAATATTTGGCCCTTGGAAAATTCTGGAAGATGTTACCTTGGGAAATGTAGGCACCCAATAAAATTCTGAGGTCCCCCCATGATGACTCTGCTCTTATAATCACAGTTATTCCTAGACCCTTTTCCTATTTTTTTTTAAATTGATTTATTTGGCTGTATTAGGTCTTAGTTGCATCGTGTGGCATTTTTTGACTGTTGTGGACTCAGTAATTGTGGCTTCTGGGCTCCAGAGTGTGCAAGCTCAGTTGTAGCACGTGGGTTTTGTTGCTCTGCAGCATGTGAGATCTTAGTTTCCCAACCAGGGATCCAACCTACATGCCCTGCATTGCAAGGAGGATTCTTTACCACTTGGACCACCAGGGAAGTCTCTAGACCCCTTTCCTATTAGCCAGGATCCCTCTGGCCTGGACAAGGCTTTGAATATTGATATAATTTATGATTACTTTCCAATTTCTCTTTTCTTGTCATAAACTTGACTGCTGCTGCTGCTGCTGCTGCTGCTGCTAAGTCACTTCAGTCGTGTCTGACTCTGTGTGACCCCATAGATGGCAGCCCACCAGGCTCCCCCGTCCCTGGGATTCTCTAGGCAAGAACACTGGAGTGGGTTGCCATTTCCTTCTCCAATGCGTGAAAGTGAAAAGTGAAAATGCTGTCGCTCAGTCGTGTCTGACTCTTAGCGACCCCATAGACTGCAGCCTACCAGGCTCTTCCGTCCATGGGATTTTCCAGGCAAGAGTACTGGAGTGGGGTGCATTAAAAAAATCACTCATTCAGTTGTCCCTTTATGCAGATGGTCTGTCATTTGAGTAACTAACACCATTTTCCTCTGAAGAATAAGCTGAGATCATATTTGATAGACAGAGATACATTTTCTCTAGGACTTGAGATTGCTTTAGTAGCTATCAGACATTTCTCAAAGATCTGGTGAGATAGATTTATTTTTGAACATCTTGGTAATGATAGCAAACTGTGCCATTTGTCTCATCATTTTCACCAACAGATTTCTTGATTAATCTGATGTTGCTGCCAGAAACAGACTTCACATCCTCTCAAGATTGAAAACTCTCTGGTCTGGGTGCTTTTATTGACTGCCTTATATGACTTTTCTCTAGTTAATATACAATCAACATGCCTTTTAACTTCTTTTAAAGTAAAGGAGAGATTGGAAAACAGTCCACAGCACATTATTTTCTATTTTCAGTGTGTGGTGGGTATTTATCCTTTGATAAAGGGGAATGCTCTTTCAAATAATAAAAAGGAGAACATCATTATTTGGTTCTAAACAAAAGTTCTAAAAGTCCCACCATCTTCCCCTCTTATCTCCCTCCTTTCTTTTCTTTTTATGAAATGCTTCAGCAATTATTTATTGAGTGCCACCTCTGACTGATGGGTCGCTGTACCCTGCCCTCGTGGGGCTTATGCTTAAGAGGGAGAGACAGTTGCTAAGCAACTGATTATGAAAGTTAGCTTATAAGAAAATCTGGCTCTTGCTTGTTACCAACTGGGTTTTTCCCACTGATGATCTGAAGTCCCTTGTTTTGTGACCTTTGCTGGTACCTGTCTGACAAATTCCTCTGCTATTGGATGAAGGAAGTCACAAACCACAGTGACTGAACCTCCTCTAATTCACAAAACCCTCTTCCATTCCTTGGGACCTTCAGGGCTAATACCACTGTATTGGGTCTCCTAAATGTATAACAGTTCCAAGGCAGCTCTTGCTAAACCTTTCCCACTCTCTTTAATCATGAAAACTCCTCTCTGCACAATCTCCCACCCCCTTTTCTCATGAGAGGTCAAAGCCAACATAATTCTTCAGCACAAGATTTCTGTATCCAGCTCAAGATTTATGTTCCAAAAATCTATTGATTCTTCTGTAAAAAATGTCTCCTTTCTCCTCTTAAAATAAGTCTCATTTCTCTCTGCAGACCTTCTCTCTCTAGCTCATGTCCTCTCATATTCTTTGGACATTTGTTCAAACAAACCTTGTTCTCTCCCCACTCACCCCCAACTCTGATTTTTACCAACCTTTAATTGATTTTTTTCTCTACAACCCATACAGGGGCTCAAATCTCCTTCACACTTAAAAACAAGAGGCAGAAACAAACAATAGCAACATCAGCAATCATTAACACAAAAACAAAAAAAGCCCTATAATAAAAAAGAATGAAATAATGCCACTGCAGTGACATGGATAGGCCCAGAGATTATCATACTGAGTGAAGTAAGCCAGACAGTGAAAGCCAAATATTGTATAATATTGCTTATATGTGGAATATATAAAAAAAGGTACAAAGGAACTTATTTACAAAACAGAAAATAGAAAGCGCAGATGTAGAAAATAAACTTATGGTTACCAGGTGGCAAGAGGGGGGAGAGACAAACTGGGAGACTGGAATTGACATATATACACTACTATATATGTGAAATAGATAGACAAAAATAAGTACTTATTATATAGCACAGGGAACTCTACTCAATACCCTCTAATGTGGGAAAGCAATGTAAAAATGAGTGGATATACAGTGCATAGAATGCCTCACATTAACTAGACTTCAAGAGACAGGAACACTACAACTAGCTGTTGATTTATAGGTATTTTATTTTTACAATTTGCCACCTTTCTGAGTTTACTAAGCACCAACTGGGGCTTCTAGATATAAAATTATTTCACTTCTAAAAAGAAAACAGTGGGTATATGTATAACTGATTCTGTTTGCCACCTTGCTGTATATCTAAAGGTTTTTTGTATTTCCAACGGTATTCTTCACGGAGCTAGAACAAATAATTTCACAATTTGTATGGAAATACAAAAAACCTCGAATAGCCAAAGCAATCTTGAGAAAGAAGAATGGAACTGGAGGAATCAACCTACCTGACTTCAGGCTCTATTACAAAGCCACAGTCATCAAGACAGTATGGTACTGGCACAAAGACAGAAATATTGATCAATGGAACAAAATAGAAAGCCTAGAGATAAATGCACGCACATATGGACACCTTATCTTTGACAAAGGAGGCAAGAATATACAATGGATTAAAGACAATCTCTTTAACAAGTGGTGCTGGGAAAACTGGTCAACCACTTGTAAAAGAATGAAACCAAAACACTTTCTAATACCATACACAAAAATAAACTCAAAATGGATTAAAGATCTCAACGTAAGACCAGAAACTATAAAACTCCTAGAGGAGAACATAGGCAAAACACTTTCCGACATACATCACAGCAGGATCCTCTATGACCCACCTCCCAGAATATTGGAAATAAAAGCAAAAATAAACAAATGGGACCTAATAAAACTTAAAAGCTTCTGCACAACAAAGGAAACTATTAGTAAGGTGAAAAGGCAGCCTTCAGAATGGGAGAAAATAATAGCAAATGAAGCAACTGACAAACAACTAATCTCAAAAATATACAAGCAACTCCTACAGCTCAACTCCAGAAAAATAAATGACCCAATCAAAAAATGGGCCAAAGAACTAAATAGACATTTCTCCAAAGAAGACATACAGATGGCTAACAAACACATGAGAAGATGCTCAACATCACTCATTATCAGAGAAATGCAAATCAAAACCACTATGAGGTACCATTTCACACCAGTCAGAATGGCTGTGATCCAAAAGTCTACAAGCAATAAATGCTGGAGAGGGTGTGGAGAAAAGGGAACCCTCTTACACTGTTGGTGGGAATGCAAACTAGTACAGCCACTATGGAGAACTGTGTGGAGATTCCTTAAAAAACTGGAAATAGAACTGCCTTATGATCCAGCAATCCCACTGCTGGGCATACACACTGAGGAAACCAGAAGGGAAAGAGACACATGTACCCCAATGTTCATCGCAGCACTGTTTATAATAGCCAGGACATGGAAGCAACCTAGATGCCCATCAGCAGATGAATGGATAAGAAAGCAGTGGTACATATACACAATGGAGTATTACTCAGCCACTAAAAAGAATACATTTGAATCAGTTCTAATGAGGTGGATGAAACTGGAGCCTATTATACAGAGTGAAGTAAGCCAGAAAGAAAAACACCAATACAGTATACTAATGCATATATATGGAATTTAGAAAGATGGTAACAAAAACCCTGTGTACGAGACAGCAAAAGAGACACTGATGTATAGATCAGTCTTATGGACTCTGTGGGAGAGGGAGCGGGTGGGGAGAAATGGGAGAATGGCATTGAAACATGTAAAATATCATGTATGAAACGAGTCGCCAGTCCAGGTTCGATGCACGATACTGGATGCTTGAAGCTGGTGCACTGGGACGACCCAGAGGGATGGTATGGGGAGGGAGGAGGGAGGAGGGAGGAGGGTTCAGGATGGGGAACACAGATATACCTGTGGTGGATTCATTTCGATATTTGGCAAAACTAATACAATATTGTAAAGTTTAAAAATAAAATAAAATATAAAAAAAAATAAAACCAACACAACATTGTAAATCAACTACACTATAACAAATTGTTTTAAAAAGCCCTTTCAGAATATTTCAGCCTATGTTGTTTGCTTCTCATCCCTTACCACTCCTTTTTTAACCTCCTCCCTGACCTCATGATTAGCACTGTTTTCTTCTGAAGGTGACATTGAGTGGCTAGCCATTGATTCATTCACTTGTTTAAGATAATTACTTGGTTACTTTTGTATGGCAGGCTCTATGAAAAGTTTGGGGGTGAGCTTCCAGTCCATGCCTTTGGAGAACATTTGCAGTGCAGGATAACTATTAGAACAGACGTGGGATGCTCAAGACATGGCAATTCCCATGTGTCATAGCCCTTTCACTCATTTCTACAGGAACAGATGGTTTTGAATACTTTTGTTCTTGAAACACTGCCTTGTAGATTCCATGGTACTGCACTATCTAGGTTTGTTCTTAACTTGTGGAGGCATTCCTTCTCTGCCTCTTTTATTGGCAATTGAACGTCTCTACCAGTTTTTGCCCTTTCTATGTAAACGTAGCCTCCACGTCTTTTTCTTTAAAAACCTTTTCATTTTATATTGGAGTAGAGCTGATTGGCAATGTTGCGATAGCTTTAGGTGGATAGAAGGGATTCAGCCATACACATGCATGTATCTGCTCTCTCCCAAACACCCCTCCCCTCCAGGCTGTCACATAACACTGAGCAGGGTGCCCTGTGCTGTGCGGTGGGTCCTTGTTGGTTAGCCATTTTAAATATAGTAGTGTGTACAAGTCGATGCTCAAAACCTCTACTTTGCCAGCCATGGCTCTGTTAACTGCAGCTGAAAGATGAAGACTGGGAAGAGCTGAGACTTGGAAGTATGCACCCTCACTGAAAGAGGAGCCTGGCGGGCTGCAGTCCAAATAGTCACTAAGAGTCAGACATGACTGAGCGGGAAGGAATACCCTCACTGAGCACCAGGCTCAGAAGGAAACCAGGGGGGCAAGTCCAGCCAGGCAGGTATAGCGCAGTGTACAGAGAGAGGGCAGGCACTCAGTTAGTACACAGCATCAAGAGAGGTTACACACACAGGACATGAGGATCCTGAGAATTAAGGCCCTTGTCAGTTCTCCTGAACTATCTCGGTCGCCTCCAAACTCTATTCTCTACACTAACTCCAGGTTTGTCTTGGTGAAGCATAGCACTAATCATAGCACTAATCACATCACTGTCTTTTAAAAATACCTTCAGCCCAATCCCCAGACCCACTATTCTGATTTCTAATGCCATAAATTGATCATTTGGGTTCTTTCCTATTATGGCTTTAGAGAATAAAGTACTTTTGAAGATTAAAAAAATAAAAACACCTTCAGTAACTCCTAGCATTGAAGACTTCTTGTGATTGGGTGTTTAAGCATCAGTTCTCCACTTTTCCTGCTTGGGATCATATGCTTTAACCAAACTGTCTTACTCACTAGTTTATGAACACCCTCCATGGTGTTTTCCTCTTTGTCTTTACTTTTCCAGTGGCTCTTTCCCCTATGACCTCTCTCCCTCTGCCTCTATCCCTAATCATTTTATGCTTTAAACTTAGCCAAATGTATGTTTCTACAACATGCTCTTGATTTTATCATCCAGAGGGGATTGCATCATTTTCCAAGTTACTAATGCTAATCTTTAAAAAATTTTTTATTTTATTTTGGGGCATAGCCAACTAACAAAACAATGTTGTAACAGTTTCATGTAAACAACTGATGCTAATTTTTAATATTTCTTTTGACATTTGCTACAGCAAAGAACACAACAAGATATTTATGTATTCATCTTTCTTATTAGGCTGAATATTCCTTAAAGGAAGAAGCCATGATTATAACCACCTTTGTATGCATTTTCAGTTCCTAAGACAGAATTTTGCACATTGGAAATGCTTAATAAATGTATATCGAGTAATCCCTTAAATTGCATACGAAGGAAAGTTGCCATTATTAGTTTATTCTTTGATTCATATAAATTTATATTCTTCTCTGGAAATTATCCCCCAAACTGTGTTTTGAGTTTATATTAAGTTTATGATTCAGTGAATGACAAACTTCTCTGGGAAACATTAAACTGAGAATGCTATGTCCCATCTTTTCAATCAAATATGAATTTCCCATTCAAAAGAAAAAAGCATCCTTTAAGAAGGTTGAACAGGATGGCACTTTTGAAAAAGGTTTTCCATCTGTATTTAGATTAATTCAAGGAAATTCTCTAATTCTGAGCCCATAGTTTTTTTGCCATGTCAACTGGAACATTTTCACTCACTTCTAGCTTCAGGCCTATGATCTCCAGGCCAGTTTTAGAGGAGAAGGTTCATCCAGATCAAGGCTGTTAAGATCAGTAGTGGTGCTGATAGTATGTCAGGGGGATAAGGAGGAATCTCGGAGTAATTCAGTAAGAGGGTCCTGGACGAGGACCAGTTGTAACTGATGAGAGTGAAGCAGGAGATCAACAGCCACCAAAAATATTAGATGTCTCGATCCAGGGATGTCCAGCTGACCATCAAGGCCAAGTTATCATTGCTGGACTTTCTAAACATAAGAGCTAGAGACATACTGGAAAACCAAGATAAGTAGTTCTTGGTAGTCATCTACTAAAAATGAGTGTCTATCATGCTCCTGTCTTTAATTGGCATTGTGTGTGTGTGTGTGTTCAGTCACTCAGTCATGTCCAACTCTCTGTGTCCCCATGGACTATAGCCCACCAGGCTCCTCTGTCCATGGGATTCTCCAGGCAAGAGTACTGGAGTGGGTTGCCATTTTCTCCTCCAGGGGATCTTCTTGACTTAAGGATCAAACCCATGTCTCTTGCGTCTCCTGAGTTGTCAGGTGGATTTTTTTACTACTGCACTGCCTGGGAAGCTCGTAGTTGGCATTAAACAGATATAAATGACCAATGAACTAAAAAGAAGAGGATTCTGAAGTCATTGCTAGTACTTGAATAGTCTCCAGCCTTAAAGTGAGTGAAAATATCCTCTGCTGTCCTGTTCATCTTAACAGCCTTAGTCTTCTCACCCCTCAAATTAGTTTTTAGAGATTACAGGACTCCCAAATGCCATCCACTTCTCAAAATTTGGGCTGTTATGCCCTCCTAAGGTATACTCTCTGTTCTCTCTAGATTAGTATCGGCTCTGTCTATGGGGTCCTCTCCATAGCTTTGGGCTACCCTCCTCGTTTTTGGCTGTTACATTGGAAACTTTAACCCAAGAAGTTCAACTCCTCTTCAAGAAACCCACAATGTCTAATATCAACTGACTTCTCCTGTTACAAATATGCACTCTTGTTATTCAAACTCACTATTCCCCTATCAAAAATCCAAACCAGCTGTTTCAAAACCTCAGTTCTATAGACTCATAACCTAGAAAACTTAGTATTTCATAAGTAAAAAAAAAAAATTGATTGCAAAATCATGACCATTATTTATTATTTAGTTATTATCTCTTGGTGTGCTCAACTGTAAGTCATCTCCTTCTTACTTTAGTTTCATTTTCTGTTTATATAATTTAAAACTGTTTCCTGTGGGCAGGCAGGGAGTATTACTCAGCCATTAAAAAGAATACATTTGAATCAGTTCTAATGAGGTGGATGAAACTGGAGCCTATTATACAGAGTGAAGTAAGCCAGAAAGAAAAACACCAATACAGTATACTAACGCATATATATGGAATTTAGAAAGATGGTAACAAAAACCCTGTGTACGAGACAGCAAAAGAGACACTGATGTATAAAACAGTCTTATGGACTCTGTGGGAGAGGGAGAGGGTGGGAAGATTTGGGAGAATGGCATTGAAACATGTAAAATATCATGTATTAAACGAGTTGCCAGTCCAGGTTTGATGCACGATACTGGATGCTTGGGGCTGGTGCACTGGGACAACCCAGAGGGATGGTATGGGGAGGGAGGAGGGAGGAGGGTTCAGGATGGGGAACACATGTATACCTGTGGCGGATTCATTTTGATATTTGGCAAAACTAATACAATTATGTAAAGTTTAAAAATAAAATAAAATAAAAAAAAGAAAAAAAAAGTAATTTTTCAAATTTAGGTGTAGTTGACTTATAAATACATAAGTTTTAGGTCTACAACATGAGCGACTGAACTGAACTGAACTGAACTGAATAGTGATTCACAATTTTTAAAGGTTATGCTTCATTTATGTCAAGTCACCTTAGTCATGTCCGACTCTTTACAACCCTATGGACAGTAGAGCTCACTGAGCTCCACTGTCTATGGAATTCTTCAGGAAAGAATACTGGAGTGGGCTGCCATGCCCTTCTCCAGGAGATCATCCTGACCCAGGGACTGAACCCATGTCTCCCGCGGCTCCTGCATTTCAGCCAGATTCTTTATCGCTGAGCCACTGGGGAAGCCCGTATGCCATTCATAGTTATTATATAATATAGGCTATATTCCCTGTGTTGTACAATACATCCTTGTAGTTTATTTATTTTCTACACAGTAGTTTGTATCTTTTAATCCCCTACCCCTGTCTTGCCTGTCCTTCTTTCCCTCTCCTTACAGGTAACCACTAGTTTGTTCCCTGTACTTGTAAGTTTGTTTCATTTTTGTTATATTCACTGGTTTTTGTTTCTAGATTCCACATATGAGTGATATCATACAGTATTTGTCTTTCTCTTCCTGACTTGTTTTACTTAGCAAAATGCCCTCCAGGTCCATCCATGTTGTTGCAAATGGCAACATTTTATTCTTTTTTATGGCAGAATAGTATTCCATTGTAATACTAAGTGTCTTAATGGTGTTATCTTCCTCACAACTCTTTGCAAATGTCAACATCAGTAATAATCTATTTTTAGAAGCATACTATCCCTTTAGGGTTGAGTAATCAAGTTGGAAACTATCTTAAAGGTTTTAACCATGGAGTACTAATTGGCAGTCCAAGTACAGAATTTAGCTCTCAGGTTCATTTTATTTGACCTTCATCATGTTATAAAAATGTATAAATTCAAATGTCTTCAGGCACATTCTCTATTCCTCATCATAGTCCCTACCACCTTCTACTGTCTATAGCCAACCTACTTACCTCACTCAGGCAGATGCATTTTTGTCTTCTTCCTAAAGACACTTGAGTTTCTGATGTCTAATGTAGTCTGTGTGCTAAACTATGAAGTTGTTACTTAATATCTTGAGGTTTTTTAAACATAATTTTTGTATTTCTAGTCATTAGGTCTTGTTATCTTACAGAACAGATTATTTAATTTATGAACAATCATTTGAGGATTATATTTCTATCTATTCATTTTGATTCTATCTGTGTTACTCAGAGTACTTCTGATTTTCTGTTTTGCATGGACTTCTTGAATAATTATGGAGATCAAACCTCCTAATTCTTTTCTTTTCCATTATAAATATTTCCTATTAGATGTTTATTTCACTTGATAGTTTCACTGTTTTCATTTGATAGCTTCCAAACATTTCAAGTTTTTCAATCCCCTTCTTATAATGTGGTGACCAGAACTAGTGATACTACTCCAGAGGCGGTCTGATCAGTGTCAGGTACTGACAGGTACTGTCAGGCTCACTTACTTTTTTTTTTTTTTTGCATACTTTTATTGACATAGATAAAATCATCTTCACTCTGCCAGCTTGTAAAACACAGTAGGCTCATATTTTACCTGCATTCAATTAAAATCGGCTTCTCTTGTGGCTCAGCTGGTAAAGAATCCACCTGCAATGCGGGAAACCTGGGTTTGATCCCTGAGTTGGGAAGATCCCCTGAAGGGAAAGGCTGCCCACTCCAGTATGCTGGCCTGGAGAATTCCGTGGACTGTACAGTCCATGGGGTTACAAAGAGTTGGAAACGACTGAGCGACTTTCACTCTCAATTAAAACATCCAGGACTCTCTTGGTCAATATCATCTGTTACACGAATTTCTGGTACTGTAGTTTCCCTCAACTCTAGTTTTGGTTTGTTAGGTAGCAAACATTGATTGACTACTGGCTGCACGCATGACACTGTGCTTAGTGCTAAAGGGTATAAAGTAGAATACAGTATAATGAAGCAGTTCATGGCTCCAAGAAGGAGAAACAGACTGGTGCATATTTTTGGTCCAGAATGAGAAACACAGCAGGAGAGGTATCTGCAAGGCAGACTCCCACCCAATTAAAGAGAAGCAAGTGCTTACCAACGTGCTAAGGACTTTAAGTAGAGGCGGTCAATCATCGAATATTTAGGTTTGGAGCTGATGAGAGGTCTGGGCTGAAGTTAATGATTGGGAGGATAGTAGACTTGTCATTTTGCATCTACTTATTCATTGTTTCTTCTTTCGCCTGGGGGTGTGAACCTTTCCCCCTTGGATATAGCCAAGTTTGGATCACCAATCACCATGTTCTTTTCCTGTCTTCCCTACTAGTGGGGTTGGCACATGTCCCAGCCAGACCAATATGATGCTCACTCTCTGGAATTTCAGTCTTGACCAAGTTGCTGAAATCACTGGCTGCTGATTTGCTCAATGGCTGGGTCCTGACGAGACGGCTCCTTGCTTGGTTCTAACAACTCTGGGACTGAAATCCATCTAGATCTCTTCCTTTTAAAGCCCAATTCTTCAGTTTACCCTTCAATTCTGTAAATTACTTATCCTTACCTCAAATTTCTTTTCAGATTATCCAGTTGTCAAATTCAGTTTCCATTACTTGCAATCATGTAGTTAAATGATAGGACTTACTCCATAGCATTCAGTTCAGTTCAGTCACTCAGTTGTGTCTGACTCTTTGTGATCCCATGGAATGCGGCACACCAGGCTTCCCTGTCAATCACCAACTCATGGAGTTTGCTCAAATTCATGTCCATTGAGTCGGTGATGCCATCCAACCCTCTCATCCTCTGTCGTCCCCTTCAATACTTCCCAGCATCAGGGTCTTTTCCAATGAGTCAGTTATTTGCATCAGGTGGCCAAAGCTGATGCTGGAGTTTCAGCTTCAGCATCAGTCCTTCCAATGAATATTCAGGACTGATTTCCCTAAAGAATTGACTGGTTTGATTTCCTTGCAGTCCAGGGACTCTCAAGAGTCTTCTCCAACACCACAGTTCAAAAGCATCAATACTTCGGTGCTCAGCTTTCTTTATAGTCCAACTCTCACATACATACATGACTACTGGAAAAACCATAGCTTTGACTAGATGGACCTTTGTTGGAAAAGTAATATCTCTGCTTTTTAATATGTTGTCTAGGTTGGCCATAGTTTTTCTTCCAAGGAGCAAGCATCTTTTAATTTTATGGCTGCAGTCACCATCTGCAGTGATTTTGGAGTCCAAGAAAATAAACTCTGTCACTGTTTTCATTGGTTCCCCATCTATTTGCCATGAAGTGATGGGACCAGATGCCATGATCTTAGTATTTTGAATGTTGAGTTTTAAGACATTTATATAGCTATATATAACATTATATATATATATGTACATATAAAACTATATGTAACATTATATATATATAACTATAACAACATTACATAACTATATCATTATATCAGCTTAATTTAGTGGTTAATGCTAGTGAACTAAATAGGAAAATCTTAAAAGCACACTCTGGAATTGGTTTCCTGGGTTTAATGCTAGCTTTTTTCACTAATTACTTTAGCAAACTTGAAGTAAAATACTTTATTTCTGTGACCTTCAGTTTTTATGTCTATAGAGTGGCATTTCCAATAATCCTACCTACTTAATGCAGTTTTTTAAAACCTGAAGGAGAGAATGCATATAAAACACTTAGCATGGTGTGTGGCATGTGCAAAGTGTTCAATAAATGCTAGAATGGGTAGGGATTAAATGTTGCAAAAGCTAGTAAGGATGTGACTATGGAGAGATTTGAGTAGGGAGGGAAGAGATAGCAGAGTGAAGTCATAGAGTCAGAGAGGATGATCATTCCAGTTATAATAGGGAAAAATGCTCCAGAGATATCAAATAAGGGCTAAAGATTAACAATCATCAGCAACCAAAAAAACCAATTCAAAAACAACACAATTCAAAAATGGATAAAGGGCTTAAAAAATATTTCTCCAATATACAAATGGCCAATAAGCACATGAAAGGATTCCTGACATCACTCACCATCCACAGAGAAATGCAAATCAGAACCACAATAAAATAATACTTCATACCCAACAGGATAGTTACTATCCATAAAATAGGAACTAATATTGGAGAGGATGTGCAGAAATTGGAACCTGTGTGCACTGGTGATCAGAATTAAACAGCAAAGCTTCTAAAGAAAACAATTTGGCAGTTTGTAAAAAGTTAAACTTAGAATTACCTTCAGTTCAGTTCATTTCAGTCACTCAGTCATGTCCGACTCTTTGTGACCCCATGGATCGCAGCACACCAGGCCTCCCTGTCCATCACCAACTACCGGAGTTCACTCAAACTCATGTCCATCAAGTCGGTGATGCCATCCAGCCATCTCATCCTCTGTCGTCCCCTTCTCCTCCTGCCCCCAATCCCTCCCAGCATCAGAGTCTTTTCCAATGAGTCAACTCTTAGCATGAGGTGGCCAAAGTACTGGAGTTTCAGCTTTAGCATCATTCCTTCCAAAGAACACCCAGGGCTGATCTCTTTTAGAATGAACTGGTTGGATCTCCTTGAAGTCCAAGGGACTCTCAAGAGTCTTCTCCAACACCACAGTTCAAAAGCATCAATTCTTCGGCACTCAGCTTTCTTCACAGTCCAACTCTCACATCCATACATGACCACTGGAAAAACCATAGCCTTGACTAGACGGACCTTTGTTGGCAAAGTAATGTCTCTGCTTTTCAATATGCTATCTAGGTTGGTCATAACTTTCCTTCCAAGGAGTAAGCATCTTTTAATTTCATGGCTTATGATCTAGCAATTCTATTTCTGGGTATATACCTCAAAGAACTTAAAGTAGAACAAACAGATACTCGTACATTAATGTTCATAGTAGCATTATCCATAATAGCAAAAGGTGGAAACAACTCAAATGTCCTTTAAACAATAAATGGATGAACAAAATGTGGAATATTATCCAATCTTAGAAAGGAATGGCATTCTGATGCCTACTACAACATGGATGTACCTTGAACATTATGGTAAGTGAAATAAGCCAGACACAAAAGAACAAATATTGTATGATTCTACTTAGAGAGCTATATAGAATACATAAATTCACAGCAACAGAATGTGGAACAGCAGTAACGGGGTGGGGGGTGGCTAGGGCAGGGGGAATGGGGAGTTATTGTATACTGCATAGAAAGTTTCTGTTTGTGATGATGAAAAAGTTCTAGAAATGAATAGTGAGATGCTTGTGCAACATTATAAATGCACTTAATGCCACAGAACTGTACACTTAAACAGGATGAAAATGATAAATTTTACACAGCTACCACACAAAAAAAGGGCTTTCTAGATGGCGCTAGTGGTAAAGAATCCACCTGCCAATGCAGGAGACGTGGGTTGGATCCCTGGGTCGGGAAGGTTCCCTGGAAGAGGGCATGACAATCCACTTCAGTATTCTTGCCTGGAGAATCCCATGGACAGTGAAGTCTGGTGGGCTACAGTCCATAGGGTCTCAAAGAGTCGGACATGACTGAAGTGACTTGGCATGCACCACAAGACAAAAATACGTGCAAAAAAGGCTATTGTGAATTAAGGTGTCATAAGGGACCATTTTTAGTCCTTTTAGTTTCCTTTAGGCCTTTTAGTTTCAGGACATAAGGGCAAGAACCACTAGTTTACAGTATGCTATGGGGAAAATAGGAAATAGAATCATCAAGAACAGCTTCCTCCAAAGAAGCTTGGGTGTGAGGAGAAGAATGGGAAGGGTGTAGCTACAGGGAAGACTCAGGGTCAAGAGAGAGTTTCCTGAAGATATTTTGAGATATTCGGGCGTGTTTATGTACTAAAGAGAAGCCAGCAGGAGGAGAAATGTTGGTTCTATCACAGAAAGATGAAGTTGATAGAACCAGGTCCTGAAGAAGTCAGCAGGAAAATGGGGGGAAGGCAGGAAGTTTGAGCAGAAGTGAATGTAACTTTGCAGATTGGGTGGAAGGTTGAGGAAGTTTACATGAAAAGCATTTATTTCTTCTGTGAAGTAGCAGATGAAGGCTGTTCATGGGGGAGAAGCACGTGAAGCTGAAGAGGGAGCTGGATGTTTGGAATAATGGCTGAGAGCAATGAAAGAGGGAGCTGATCAGTAATAAGTAAAAGGAATACCATTCATGGTTGAGGGCATGGGAAGTGAGAATCACAATTTTTTTGTGTGTGATTGAATAATTTTTCTCCATTTATCATCAGTAGCTTTGGGGAGGACTGGAGAAAGCAGATTATTGCATTCACTCTATATTTTGGGTTTTTAGGGCAGAGGACATAAAGATGAGGAATTTGAAATGCAGTTTTGGTGGGAGGAAGACTAAAGTAATTGGGGTCCAGGCTGATAAAAAGGAGAAATCAAGTGAGAAGGAAAACCTGCTAGTCATTGGTAGCTTTCACTGACTAAGCCAGTGGAATTCTGTTACTTCTCATGAAACTGATATTGAAAGATCACTGGTCTTCAACACCAGAGGGCCTGGGTTCTAGATTCAGTTCTGCCATTAACCAGGTCGAACAAATCATTTCACACCACTGGGTCTCAGTTTCCTTAACTGTCAAATGGGACTGAGCTCAGAAGGTATCTGCAGCCCCTTTCAGTTTTGATATTCTGGGACATAGATGATTTTCCTGATTAGTGATTTTCACATTTCACAATTTGAATGAATAACCTCTAAGCCAATATATTATTAAGTGCTAGTCTATGAATTAGAGACAAAAACCCCGGGGTTTTGGCAACAACAGGTTATCACAGATCTGCGGGGCAACTGGGACTTGAACTAGATCCTGAACATTGGGTGAAGTTTGGGGAGAAGTCTCTCTTGACCATAAGCTGGCAGTTTGGACTTGACAGTGCCTTGGTTTGTTAGCCATTTTCTGCTTCTTGCTTCTTTCAGGGGCCAAGAGTTCCTTGCTAGTTCCCTTCTCAGTTCTGTGCAGCCAAGTTCCTCTCATCTCTCCCTAGCTCCTCATACTTTATACAGATACTGGGATGGCTTCTGCTGTTTACAACTGAACCGAGGCTCCTCTTGAGGTCTGAGGGTGTGGCTGGGTGTCAGCGGCTTAGACTGACAAGACACCTGTACCATCCACTCTGTCCCAACCTCTCAGGGATTTGCCCTTTTCTGTTAAAAACAGCTCCCTGTGGTTTTCACAGCACACCTGCTAAGTGTTGATAAGCCTGCATTCCAAAAGAGCATTTCCTCTGCCCATGCCTCTCCCATATGATGCATATCTGAGTCTACATAATGCATACTACACACTACTCGTTTGACTAGAAAAATGATGGGAATGCGTTTCCATGGATGGCGATGTGAAGCTGGGTGGTGGATTATACTTCATGAAAGCAGCCAAATTCTCACTAGAAAGTGACCTCAGATAAATCCAGGACTAGGGAGACTTAAGTTTAGCACCAACTGAAAATTCTCAGAATAGATGAACTTAACCCTATGCTCTGACTTGGAAGATGTACTGCTTAGAACCACTGTGAACTGAGGTGACTATCACTTGACTATTTATATCCTCTCCAATTTTTAATTTCCCTAAGATGTCTAATGTTTCATGGAGAGAGAATCTGTTTGCACAGCACTCTTTGGAATACTATGGTAGAGGAGAAAATAGTTTGAGACAGTTCCCACTTTTATGAAATTGATGGTGGCTACAGGTACACACATGTGAAAATTAATGAAGACTAATAAACTGGGGCAAATCTATTTAGAATAATAATAGTGAATATATGTTGAGCACTTATGATGTGACAGGCACTCTTTTAGGCTTACAGGAGGTAAGAGAGGTGTAGGACTGACAGGAGAAAGTGCAGTTATAAGGCTAGGCCTTCACAGTGCTGTCTTGTAATATTTTCACCTGTCCTTCAGACTTATTCATCCTTCATATCCAACCAGAGAAGGCAATGGCACCCCACTCCAGTATTCTTGCCTGGAAAATCCCATGGACGGAGGAGCCTGGTAGGCTGCAGTCCATGGGGTCGCTGAGGGTTGGACACAACTGAGCAACTTCACTTTCACTTTTTACTTTCATGCATTGGAGAAGGAAATGGCAACCCACTCCAGTGTTCTTGCCTGGAGAATCCCAGGGACGGGGGAGCCTGGTTGGCTGCTGTCTGTGGGGTCGCACAGAGTCGGACACGACTGAAGCGACTTAGCAGCAGCAGCAGTAGCAGCATATCCAAGAGTAATTCTCACTCTCTTGGGGAAGGTGTTCTTAATATCTAGAACAACACTGCTCCAATAGATGTTATGAGCTGAATATTTAAATTTAAGCCAATTAAAATTAAATAAGATGAAAATTGTAAAGCCTCAGTTGCCCCCGCTGTATTTCAGCTACTCAACAGCCACACGTGGCTAGTGGCTAACATACTTGGCTGCATACATCTAGAACATTTCACAGATGTAGAATGCTCTATTGGACAGCTTTGGCTAGAGTTTAGATGTCTACAACACATAACCTCTTTCATAATATCCAATGTATCTGAGTTCCCTGGACAGCCTCTGTCTTCCTCGCTGGATTATACATCCCATACAGCAGAGACGTCCTATCTCCCTAACCATGGTACACTTCTCATCCAGCATAGCATCTAGCATGTCTAGTGTCTGATGCACAGTTATGTGTTTTGGCCATTCACCAATGCATGGGAAGAAATTAATAACTGCCTAGAGGAGTCAGAAAAATCTCCCACAAGAGGTAACATTTGGATTGAATTTTGAAGGATGAATATGAGCTCATCAGCTTGAAAAGGGACAGGCAACCAGGAAAACAGATTTGCATATTAAAAGAGACAGAACTGCTATGGCCTATGTTTAAGGAAAGAATGAGTAAACAACAAGGGCCTACTGAGAGTACAGGGAACTATATTCAATATCTTGTGATAAAGCATAATGGAAAAATATGAAAAATAATACATATTTATTAATATATGTATACAAACTGAGTCACTTTGGTATACAGCAGTAATTGACACAACATTGTGATTCAACTATTTTGTTGTTGTTGTTTAGTCACTCACTCTTGTCCAACTCTTTGCCATAAATGAAAAGATCAAATACCAAGTTCATAATGGTTGGAGCAGAGTTTATTTCTGTGTATTGTGGGCACGATCTGGGAACGAGTGTCTGGGAATAGGTTTAGATAGAAGAGGTACCACTGGAGACAGACAGTGAAGATGTCTTTTTATGTAATAATTTTAGACATTTTGCTGAAGAAAACAGGTGCCAGAAAACATTATGGGGGAGTGCACCGATATGAACAGAGGTATGTATTTATCTATTCATTTATTTCAGTAGCACAATTATGGGAGCAATGAAGAAGATGAACTAGACTCGAAAGAAGCAAGAGCAGAGAAGCAAGCTATTTGGTGGCTAGAGCTGCAGCTGCGACCAGGAAATGGGTCTTAGGTAGAGCGCATAGGATGTGGTGACTTGTTGATGAGGTTGTGTTAACGTTAGTTGCCCAGTCATGTTCGACCCTTTGTGAATGCATGAACTGTAGCTCACCTTTGTCTATGTAATTCTCTAGGCAAGAATACTGGAGTAGATTGCCATTCCCTTCTCCAGGGAATCTTCCTAACCCAGGGATCACATTTCAGGCAGATTCTTTACCATCTGAGCCACCAGGGAAGTGATGAGATGGATAGTGACATAATAACTGATATAAGCAATATGGGAGGAGGAAGAAGTTTGGAAAAGAAAATAATTAACTTGATGTACCTATGGAAAATGTAAATAGGAAGCTGTCAATATGGTTCTGGAGCCCAGAAGAGAAATGAGGGCTGGAAATACAGACTGAGGAGTAGAGTGGTCAGCTTTCAGATTTGGTGGAAACCATGGAAACCACATGGGAGAACTTGTTGCATAAGAAAAGATGGGGGTGAAATTAAGACAGTGGAGAATACTATTATTTAGACTTTCTAAGATGGAGAGAAAAACAACGAAGCCAGTTGAGAAGGAACAATTATAGAAGCCAAGGAAGAGGAAGTTCTAAGAAGCAGAGGCGGGCAATAGAAGCCATAGTTGGCTAAAAGTTGATTGTTATTGTCTAGGGATATGCTAACAACAAAGCATGCCTTCTTTTCACATTCTTTAGCACTGATGCTAAATCCAAGAAGTCACGTTGCCATAAACATTTTCCAACACTAGTGGCACTCCCTTTCTATTTTTTTCCTGATTGGAAACAACTTTCCTGTTCCCTCCTGTCAAAAGGAAAGGCCTTACAACTCATTCTCAGGAAGGTGTACTGGGCTGACAGCAACTTAACACTGTGTTTCTGCCAGAGGCATTTCATGACAATCATTGCTTTGCAGGGATGAATGTCTAAAACTAAATTTACTCTGTGACACCTTGAAAGAGACAACCAAGAAATGAAGGTTAGATCCTAAAGGGAAGATGATAAGGGTTCTAATATCAGACTGCCATTTTCCTGAGAGTAGGATGTTTTATCACCTTTGGATAATGCCTGACTTACAGGGAAGACCTTTAATATCTGTGTTGCACCAGTCAACTGAACTATTTGAAGAATTAATTGAACTGTCCTATGAGTGAATGAGTTGTCCGTCACTAGAGGTATTTGAACAGAAGTTATATATCCCCTAAGTGAGTACGGCGTATGGGCTCCATGTGTTGGGGAAGACTGGGAAGGTCATGGATGCCTTCCTAGTCTGCTACGCTGTGGTCAGACACAGTGAAGATTGTGATGGGTGGAGACTTGACTTGGAACATACTCTGTCTGAACATGCAAAGGCATGGGAAGGAAGAAATGATAAGAAAATGACTTTCCTGGAGATCTGGCATTCATATTCCCCCACCTACCATCCAGGTATATCCAACACATAAAAACTCACCACAGAAGATTAAATTTAAGAAAATATTTCAGAAAGCATCTTCAGTCTGTTGACAGTCTGGGAACATAGCTCAGACTTCCAACAGAGCTCAGAGAAACACTGGTAAAGTTGATTCAGAAACTACGAGCTGTGTCCTGAGTGTTCATCTGAAAAATAAACACCAAAGAAAAGTCTGGTGGTTTTGCAGTTAAGTTTCTGCAGAGTTGACATTTGCTATAAGCAGTCTGGAGTGTGATGACATTGGAAAGGAGATAATTCCTAAGATACCCAGTAATCACCTGTCAGCTGCTGACAACTGTGGAATTCTATCTTTAGTGCCCTTTCCAAGTTGTTAGTTAAAGATACGTAAGAATTCAAGCTGAGTCTTATCCTTGATGCTGACATCCAGGCTCTTTACTAAAAGAAAGCTCTATTAGGGTATTAGTCATAATAGAAAATAGAGAGTGGTTGAAAGTATGGGTTCTGCTGGTTGTCAACTTAGGTTTGACTGAGTCCCAGCATTGTGATTTTTGGCAAGCTGCTGAATCCCTCTTCAAACGTCAATGTTTTTCATCTGTAAAATGGGAAGACTAATATCTGTATCCTAGTTGCTGTGAGAGTGAAATCAGTTGTTAATTCTATACAGAGGAATTCATTTATAACTTGATTCTTGAAAACAGGATATTTTCAGAGTGCTCAGTATGGTACTTTTCATGAAGAGTGAGTAGGTTCACCATATATGGAATGGGTAAAAATATTTTGCCTTTGTCAACAGGGGAGACTGAGAAAGCCCCAGTCACATCTAAGAGCTTCACAATGGAATGAGAGTCCTGCCAGCTTTGTCCTGCTTTCCTGTTGCCAGTGAGATGACAGGGAGAGCCCTGGGCAAGCACATGCTTACTCCTCTGGGATCGATGAGTCAGAGATGGAGACAGAGGGTGATCTGCTGAGCCTCTGTGATCCTGAGCCCTGCCCCTCCCAGGTTGTAAGTGACGCTGGCCCAGTTTTGCGTTATTTTCCCATGGAGACAAATGCTCCTAGGAGGAAAGCAGAGTTTTCTGGGGTTGTTTATTACTGCAATCAGATCTGACAGGTGTTCTGTAGCTGCCTTCTATCCTTGGTCTCCTTTATTTCCTAATGAGCCTTGAGTTATCCCAAACCCTGTTTCCATGGTGGATAGCGGGGTTGCCTCACACCTTGGTCCTTGGTTGCCAGGTGTGATGATACTGCCACTTTCTGGATGTGACTCTGTTATGGAGTGTTCATCCCGTGTGTGTGTGTTCATCCCTTGTGTGTGTGTTCATCTCCCGTGTGTGTGTTCATTTCCTGTGTTCATCTCCTGTGTGGGCATTTACCTCTTGTGTGTTCATCTCCTGTGTGTGTGTTCATTCCGTGTGTGTTCATCCCTTGTGTGTGTGTTCATCTCCTGTGTGTGTGTTCATCCCTTTTGTGTGTCCATTCCCTGTGTGTGTGTGTTCATCCCTTGTGTGTGTTCATCTCCTGTGTGGGTATTTACCTCTTGTGTGTTCATCTCCTGTGTGTGTGTGCATTCCTTGTGTATTCATCCCTTGTGTGTGTGTTCATCTTCTGTGTGTGTGTGTTCATCCCCTATATGTGTGTCCATCTCCTATGTTTGTGTTATCCCCTTTGTGTGTTCATCTCCTGTGTGTCCATTTCCTGTGTGTGTGTTTATCCCTTGTGTGTGTTCATCTCCTGTGTGGGTATTTACCTCTTGTGTGTTCATCTCCTGTGTGTGTGTTTATTCCTTGTGTGTTCATCCCTTGTGTGTGTGTTCATCTTCTGTGTGTGTTCATCCCCTATATGTGTGTTCATCTCCTATGTTTGTGTTATCCCCCTTGTGTATTCATCTCCTGTGTGTGTGTTCACACACACACATCTGGTCTTTGCCTCAGATCCAAGCAAAATTTCTCTCTTAGCACTTGGTACCTACCTATCTTCTCTTAACCTTGACTTCTGCTCCAGGAAACCAGGATAATAGCACCTTGTGTTTGTAGAAACTAGAGGAGATGGTGGTTTTGAAATAAGCATTTCATGTATGTTAGCTTTGAAGATTATTATCATTACTAAAAACATTCTCTGGAGCTTTGCCTCTGCTTTTGGAACAACCACTCTGGACGAGTTCCAGACAGAAGTATGAATTCTGAAAGCTACTGACTTAGGTGCAGGCTAGCTCCGGATTTGTGTACGTGCCTCTTCTCACAGACGAAATGCTCGCCAAACTTAACTGAATGACTATTGTCAGTTCTCTTTTGCTGCATTTATTACTGCTCCTGAGTCTGTGGGCTTGCTCGGTAGCTTTGTTCTCTGCTTAGTTCTGCTGACTTACTAATGCATCACCTGTCTGTTGTTGGATTGACTAGGAGCAGGCCATTTTGGAGGGTCTTGCTCACGAGGTTAGTGACAGTTTGGGCTTGGGTGATGGGAAAGACTGGGCTGTGTGGTTTTTCTCATCCTGTCTGGTTTATCCTTATGCTGGTAGGCTGATTCCAAGACAGAGGGGAAAGCATTCAAGGCCTCTTGAGGCTTGAATGTAGAACTAGCATGCCATCAATTTTAGGGCATTTTATGAGCCAAAGCAAGTCACAAAGCCAACCCAGATTTGGGTGAATTAAAATAGTTCTCACCAACAAATATGAATCAATTCTAGTGAGGTGGATGAACCTAGAGTCTGTTATACAGAGTGAAGTAATTCAGAAAGAGGAAGCCAAATACAGTATATTGATGCATATATATCGAATCTAGGAAAATTGTACTGATAAACCTATTTGCTGGGCAGGAATAGAGACTCAGACATAGAGAACAGACTTCTGGACTTCTGGACACACTGGGGGAAGAAGAGGGTGGGACGAATTGAGAGAGTAGCATTGAAATATATACATTTTCATGTGTAAAACAGTTAATGGGAAGCTGCTCAGTGGGGTGCTCTGCGTCAACCTAGAGGGTTGGGATGGGGTGGGAGGTGGGAGGGAGGTTCAAGGGGAGAAGACATGTGTATACTTATGGCTGATTCATGCTGATGCATGGCAGAAACCAACACAACATTGTAAAGCAATTATCCTCCAATTAAAAATAAATATATTAAATAATCCTCACCTAGTCAAGGGAGGATTGAAAAAGCACAGTGCACAGGGCGTGGATGCAGGGAGCAGGGAACATCTGGGGGCACCAGTCTACCACATTCCCATCCCCAGTTAGTCCTTAGTCCTGGGCTCCAGTGTCCTTGACTCAGTAATCAGTACACAAAGCTGAGCTGCTATGAATCCACTGTATTCCATCCAAGGGGCTGAAATGATTGTCTTTTTATAATATTTCAGCAACCACTTTCCTGGCACCCATGGAAGGAAGGTATACATCGTGTTCCCAACAGGTCAGAGCGTCTGATCTTCCCTTCTTTTCTGCTTTCCTTTTCTTTCTCTCTCTCTCCTGACTTCTACTGAACATTCGTTGAACTGGTGATCTCTTATACTCTGAAGAGTATAAAGCAAATAAAGACAGTGAGCAGGAAAAACATGGGGATGAAGTCCCAATGTGTAAAAGTCCTCTGCTCTCTGTTTGCTTTTGGAGTCACCCCATGGTTGAAATAACGTACAGTTGTCACTTGGTATTCAGTTTTGAGAAATGAGCCTCTTTTCCTTCCCTCTCATACCTATGGCCAATATTTATTTATTTATTTTTTACCACGGAGTGGTGGCTGCAAAAATGTCCCCATGCCGAGTGCTTTTTTGGTCTTTCTGTAGCAGGTAGGCCCACCCACCATGGCCATGACCTCAGGGCTCACTGCCCAGAGGTCATTTTTGCACATGGTCTGTGGATATTACTTAGGTGTCTGGAAATGCAGAGTCAGGAGGAGGAGAAATACAGAGCATCAGAAGGAAAGGTTGTGGCTGCCAAGTCACTGGGAGGGATGTTCCAGGACCAGTGAGACTCAGGCAAAAGCACATGAAAAGCTGCCCTGGAAAGGCCTACTCCATCAAGGGTGAGACTCAGGGGACTTCAGATTACAGAGTGACACGTAAAGGCAGGAGCACAACACCTACAGCCACAGACTCTGTAATTTGGTGGTAAAGACAGGTTCCTTTGGACATACAGACAATGACATAGGAGAAAGGATCATTAGCACAGGGAACTCTACTCAATATTCTGTAATACAGCCACTATGGAGAAGAGTGTGGAGATTCCTTAAAAAACTGGAAATAGAACTGCCATATGACCCAGCAATCCCACTGCTGGGCATACACACCGAGGAAACCAGAATTGAAAGAGACATGTGTACCCCAGTGTTCATCGCAGCACTGTTTACAATAGCCAGGACATGGAAGCAACCTAATGTCCATCGGCAGATGAATGGATAAGAAAGCTGTGGTATGTGTACACAATGGAATATTACTCAGCTATTAAAAATAATGCATTTGAATTAGTTCTAATGAGGTGGATGAAACTGGAGCCTATATAGAGTGAAGTAAGTCAGAAAGAAAAACACCAATACAGTATATTAACGCATATATGTGGAATTTAGAAAGATGGTAATGATAAACCTATATGCGAGACAGCAAAAGAGACACAGATGTAAAGAACAGACTTTTGGACTCTGGAAGAAGGCAAGGGTGGGATGATTTGAGAGAATAGCATTGAAACGTGTATTATCATATGTGAAACAGATCTCCAGACCAGGTTTGATGCATGAGACAGGGTTCTCAAGGCTGGTGCGCTAGAATGACCCGGAGGGATGGGAGGGGAGGGAGGTGGGAGGGGAGGGCTCAGGATGGGGAACACATGTACACCCATGGCTGATTCATGCTAATGTATGCCAAAAACCACCACAATATTGTAAAGTAATTAGCCTCCGATTAAAATAAATAAATTTAAAAAATTCTGTAATAACCTATATGGGAATGGGAAAAGAATCTGAAATAGAATGCATATATGTATATGTAACGGAATCGCTTTGCTGTATACCTGAAACTCACATACCTTCATGAATCAACTATAATCCAATATAACATAAAGATTGAATTAAAAAAAAGGGATCATGAAGTGCAGAGTGAGTAGGAATGGTCTATAAAAAACAAAGAATTAGAAGGATGGTCTGGAGTGGCTATGGAAGGCTGACAAACTCTGGGGAGTTGAAAATGCAGGTCAGTTTCTGAGATGACTCAGAATGGCTGGGTCTCAAGCAGGGGACGAGGGAGCCAGGGAGACTGTACACATGTGTGCTCAGTGGTTCCTGGTTTGCTGATTCACAGCCTGAGCCTCAGGGTTGCATGAGACCTGACATGCCACCTCAGAAACAGGCTCTCTTGCCATCCAACATTTGGAAATGCTGGAAGCTTCTTTCACAAACCTTCCCTCAGCCCTTGATGAGGTTGGCGACACTCCAAACTGTATTATATGGAAGACGGACCGTCTGCTCACATCTCTGGGGACACACCCTGGAGGAGGGAATCTCGAGTCTCCCAAGAAGGAGCCAGTTCACTTCCCTAGTCAGTGCAGACCCATCTCTTTGGCTTCAAAGCTCTCATTTCACATCCGAATCAAAGGCTGGCCTAACCATGGAACACAGCCCTTCCCTTCTTTTTTTTCCCCTGTCAAAGTGAAAGATGGCTGGGTGGGAGCTCTAATTATGTGGAACATGCTG
Source organism: Bubalus kerabau (assembly GCF_029407905.1). Taxonomy (NCBI): domain Eukaryota; kingdom Metazoa; phylum Chordata; class Mammalia; order Artiodactyla; family Bovidae; genus Bubalus; species Bubalus kerabau. The sequence goes on along the minus strand of NC_073632.1, from coordinate 29,642,120 downwards.
GCACTATTTTCATGTCCAAGAAAATTGGTGTAACCACTGTCCTTGAAGCTGAAGAGGTGATGCCATGGTGACCACAGAGATGGGCTGGTTGCTTCAGCAGTAGCAACAAAGCCCAGTGTTTGCGACTCTAAGGAATATTTTCAGATATTATTTCACTTGAATCTTGGTCAATTTAGCACTCTAGACCCAATAACTATGACCACCTGCTCTCATTTCTCAGATTAATAAACTGAGTCTTGAGATTTAAGTAGGCTGGAAAACAAGATGTAGATTGTTTTCTCCCAACTCTCTCAGTTCAGTGTTATTTTTACTCTAGTGTGATCATTTTTTTTCCTGATTAGTTCATCCTATGATTTTTAAAATTTGTTTGCTAACTTACTTTCTATAACAAGGCCCCCAGATAAATAAATCAATGTTATTGATCTTTGTCCTTTTCCTAAGAAGACTGAAATGACTCCAAAGATTTGTCCCACCAAGGTAACTCTAAGCTTGGCTTTGTGAGAACTCGAGGCTTTTTGTGCACCGTGATACACTTAGGAATTTCAAGATGTCTGAAAGAGATCTATGGGAGGGAGACGATGTTAAAATTTGAGCAGCTTTTCTTCTTTTCTACCCTAAAAATATGGGTCTCTTGCTTAGTAATGCTGACAACAGCCCAGTGAAGTAAGGAGGTCAGGCGCACTATCATCTCTCGGTTTTGAAAAGCAAGTACACAGGGAGGAAATAACTTGCCCAAGGACATGGTGACTCAGTCCACAGAGGAGCCAGGATGAAAACAGCCCTCAGTTTTTACTTTCAATACGCACCAAGACCATGATCTATGGGCCACGGTAGGACGGCCCTTTCACAAACAAGCGCCTATTAGTCAGGCATGGAAATAATTATGTCCCTTTCACATTTTGAACAGAAAGTGAACTCTCCAAGATATTGACAAAAGAGGAGCCAATGATTCCCCAAGACTTTTTTTTTTTAACTTTTATTTTTAAGTCACAGATGGCTCGTCTGAAAATGGGAAAAGAGAAAAAAAAAAAAAGCACTTTGCTTGTCTTTTCTCTCAGGCCTGGACTCATATAACACCCCTACCACACCCCTGTGGGAGAAAGGATTATACTTTCCACTATTCCCTAGGGTAGATTTTGTTCTTGTAAAATAAACAAACACTTCAAAATGTTTTTTTTTTTTTTTTCTTCTAATATTAGCTTTGGTCTTAAACCAGAAGTGATTTGGCACTAAGGATCTAGAAAGGATGAATTGTACTCTCAGTGAGCCATAGAGGAGATTCTCTTTTGACAAATTCTCTTTTACAATCACCATCCAGTATGACAGACCATAAGTGAGACCAATTTTGATGAAAAGAAATAATGACGTGAGGTAACCACTAACCACGCACGCCTCTTTGCTGGGGTCACCAGTGATACCAAAGGAGGCAGCTGTCTATACTCTTATTTTCCCTTCACCATGTGTCATGGGCCTGACCATACCAATAATAAATCACTTTAAATTAAAAAAAGTTAAAAAAATATCTTTTGGCCATGCTGCATGGCATGTGGGATTTTAGTTCCCCAACCAGGGATCAAACCCACAATTCCTGCTCTTGCAGCATGGAGACTTAACCACTGGACCACTAGAGAAGTTCCAATAAATTACATTTTTTTTTTTTAAGCTCAAGGAAGTGTTGTTTTTTTCATTTCACATGAAGATTCCGCACAGTGCCTGATGTAGGCCCTGACTCTATTCTTCTTCATGGCCTCTATTTCTTTGCTCCCAAATCAAGTCTTTTTTCTTTCATGTGCTTCTAGGAAAGTTGGATTCAATGGCAGGTGAGTTACCTGCTAAAATGACTCCTTGGTATTTGGTTATCTTGCTGTAACATGCGTATTTCCTTTTTCTCATAGGTGATATGTCATCAAAGACTGTATCTGTAGGATAAATATATAGGAATAGACCTAGTGTGGTAATGAAGTCCTCCTTATGTAGTGATGCTAGACACATAATTGCTGAGAGAACATGTGAAAGGGCAAATAGAGATATGAATTGTCCTTAGTCTTCTGCTGCTGCTGCTAAGTTGTTTCAGTCATGTCTGACTCTGTGCAACCCCATGGATGGCAGCCCACCAGGCTCCCCCATCCTCAGGATTCTCCAGGCGAGAACACTGGAGTGGGTTGCCGTTTCCTTCTCCAATGCATGAAAGTGAAAAGTAAAAGTGAAGCTGCTCAGTTGTGTCCGACTCCTAGCGACCCCATGGACTGCAGCCCACCAGGCTCCTCCATCCATGGATTTTCCAGGCAAGAGTACTGGAGTGGGGTGCCATTGCCTTCTCCCCTTAGTCTTCTAGGGCTGCCATAAGTACACACCACAGACTAGGTGGTGTACATAACTAAAATGTATTTCTCACAGTTTCAGAAGCTGGGAAATCCAAGATCAAGGGGCCAGCAAGGTGCCCTCTTCATCCTGTGCCCTCTTCTCCTAGCTTGTAGGTGGTCATCTTCTCACTATGTGCCTGTGTGACCTCTTCTTGTGTGCGCTCAGGGAGACAGAAGAGACAGGCAAGCTCTCTGATGTCTCTTCTAATAAGGACACTAATCCAGTTGCATCAGGGCCCCACCCTTATGACCTCATTTAACTTTACTTACTTCCTTAGAGGCCCCATCTCCAAATACAGCCACACTGTGGGTTAGAACTTGAACATATGGGTTTTAGGATGCACAGACATTCAGTCCATAACAAGCTCCACATGCAGAAGTCTCATAATAAATCCCTAAAGCATGAACAGACTTCATTCCTAAGGAATAGACAAAAATGTTTCCTCATAATGTCATGAAGAGAGCTTCACCTTCAGACCTATGCCTTTGGATACACCATATACTGATAAATCAGAAATTAATGGGTAACGGAATGTTTCTTATTACCCCAAATATAATTGCTTCCTTAAATTGTTGTAGAAGGATATTAAGTGAGAATTTCCCATAGTTCATAGTCTTAGCTGAAGTTCCAAGCAAAGGCAATGATGCCAAACACCCAAGCTTTCTACAGAGTAATGCTAGACTTTCCATGCAGTACTTTGCTAAGAGATGGGGACAGTGGTTCTGTGACCTTTCATTCTAAGAAAAGGGGTGAGATGGAGGTGATGGATAAGGGGAGAATGTCTTAGAACAAAAGTGTAGGCTCAGCAGGAAGGCCTGTGCTTATTACCCCCGCTCAAACAGCACATAGAGAGATTGTCTAGAAAAAAGTAGGTAACAGTTCACCACCTGGATGGAGTCATGTCTGGGCAAGCCCCTTTCTGGGCTTAAGAGTAAGTGGAAAGATGCTCTTGGAAACTTGTGGGAGGACCAAATCTTGTGACCCAGAATTTAGAATGTCTGGTGCCTGTCACTGGTCTGTAAATAGCCCACAGGTTCAGGGGCTGGCTGGAGCTGCCCCCAAAGGCAAAGAAAGGTCAAAGGGTTGCCTTAGGGATGGTGCGGTACCCCCTACACTAAATGTCCCCATGAGCCAGGTAGATCTCACAAGAGTTGGCTGGGCTACAGCAATATTGAAAGGATGCTTTCCTAGGAAAAGCTGCTGGATGAGGGGACACAACCTCAGCTGAAAGTATATTCAGAGCAGGAGTGTGTGAGAGTCAAGTCAGGCAGCCCAAGAGTGCAGGGTGTGATCTGGGAGAGTACAGTATATTATATATATAGAAGTCTCTAGAAGGCAGGAGGTCTCGGAAGGACACATCGAGCTATCTCGAGAGAGAAAGAGTTAGCATCTGGACATCTTCTGGAAACAATAGCACCAACCACCTCAGACTTTACTTTTCCCTTTTCTAGCCAGGGGTTGCCAGAGGCAGCTATTGAGGGAGAAGATGTGTTTGGAGTGGTTTCTTCAGACGAGAAAATGAGACTGGAAGTGACGGGCAAAGCTATGGAACTGCCTGGGATGTCACCCTTGGGGGCAGAAGAGAGAGCCAAGAGAGATGGATTGGAGGGCCATGTGGAACAAAAGCTGTCTTCTGTCAGAGCCCCACCAAGTCCAGACTACTCCATAAACTGGTAATACTTGAATCTGCGTCATGGGACACTTTCCCGGAAAGATTTTGTAAGTAAAACTATATAAGAAACTTAATGATTCTTACAATTCTCTTAGAAAAATTTACAATGAAGTTGACCTCATCTGAATACTTTTACTTGAAAACAAAGTTTTGGATAAAAGTTACTCTTTGGAAACTTTTTCAAAGAAAAAGTAATAAGCCCTTTTTTCATTAAGAATTGATTCCACTTGACAATGTCCAAAGCTGTCTTTCTGTATTATTAATTATATTGACCAGGAACTGAATCCCAAGTAGAAAATGTAATCTTTATCTCTCTCTCTCTCTGTATCTATATATACATACAGATATATGCATGTGCATACACATAAAATGTATAAAAAAAAATATGTGTGTGTGTGTGTGTAGATATGTCAAATTTAGGTTGCAGTCCCCAGCTACTTAATCAAACACTAAGGTAGGTGTTTCTATGAAGGGAGTTTGCAGATGTAAGTAATATCTATAATCAGTTAACTTTAACTCAGAGTGATTATCCTAGACACTCCACCTGAGAGGCCTTAAAAGTAAAGCTGAGGGTTCCCTGTGAAAAAGAGTTCTGCCTGTAGACAGCAGCCCCACTGGAACCTGAGTCCCACACTGTCTCTGAGCTGTCCTCCTGATGGCCAGACCTACAACTTTTTTTTTCAGACCTGCAATTTTAAACTTGTTCATCCAGCTCCCACAATCACAAAAGCCAATTCTTTGTAATGAATTTCTTAATATATATGTGCATTTATATATACATATGGACCTAACAGAAGCAGGAAATATTAAGAAGAGATGGCAAGAATACACAGAAGAACTGTACAAAAAAGATCTTCCCGACCCAGATAATCACAATGGTGTGATCACTGACCTAGAGCCAGACATCCTGGAATGTGAAGTCAAGTGGGCCTTAGAAAGCATCACTATGAACAAAGCTAGTGGAGGTGATGGAATTCCAGCTGAGCTATTCCAAAGCCTGAAAGATGATGCTGTGAAAGTGCTGCACTCAGTATGCCAGCAAATTTGGAAAACTCAGCAGTGGCCACAGGACTGGAAAAGGTCAGTTTTCATTCCAATCCCAAAGAAAGGCAATGCCAAAGAATGCTCAAACTACCGCACAATTGCACTCATCTCACACGCTAGTAAAGTAATGCTCAAAATTCTCCAAGCCATGCTTCAGCAATATGCGAACCGTGAACTTCCTGATGTTCAAGCTGGTTTTAGAAAAGGCAGAGGAACCAGAGATCAAATTGCCAACATCCGCTGGATCATAGAAAAAGCAAGAGAGTTCCAGAAAAACATCTATTTCTGCTTTATTGACTATGCCAAAGCCTTTGACTGTGTGGATCACAAGAAACTGGAAAATTCTGAAAGAGATGGGAATACCAGACCACCTGATCTGCCTCTTGAGAAATTTCTATGCAGGTCAGGAAGCAACAGTTAGAACTGGACATGGAACAACAGACTGGTTCCAAATAGGAAAAAGAATCACCCTGCTTGTTTAACTTATATGCAGACTACATCATGAGAAACGCTGGGCTGGAGGAAGCACAAGCTGGAATCAAGATTGCCGGGAGAAATATCAATAAACTCAGATATGCAGATGACACCACCCTTATGGCAGAAAGTGAAGAGGAACTAAAAAGCCTCTTGATGAAAGTGAAAGTGGAGAGTGAAAAAGTTGGCTTAAAGCTCAACATTCAGAAAACGAAGATCATGGCATCTGGTCCCATCGCTTCATGGCAAATAGATGGGGAAACAGTGTCAGACTTTATTTTTCTGGGCTCCAAAATCACTGCAGATGGTGACTGCAGCCATGAAATTAAAAGACACTTACTCCTTGGAAGGAAAGTTATGACCAACCTAGATAGCATATTCAAAAGTAGAGACATTACCTTGCCAACAAAGGTTCATCTAGTCAAGGCTATGGTTTTTCCTGTGGTCATGTATGGATGTGAGAGTTGGACTGTGAAGAAGGCTGAGAGCCGAAGAACTGATGCTTTTGAACTGTGGTGTTGGAGAAGACTCTTGAGAGTCCCTTGGACTGCAGTCCATTCTGAAGGAGATCAGCCCTGGGATTTCTTTGGAAGGAATGATGCTAAAGCTGAAACTCCAGTACTCTGGCCACCTCATGCGAAGAGTTGACTCATTGGAAAAGACTCTGATGCTGGGAGGGATTGGGGGCAGGAGGGGAAGGGGACGACAGAGGATGAGATGGCTGGATGGCATCACTGACTCGTGGACATGAGTCAGTGAACTCTGGGAGTTGGTGATGGACAGGGAGGCCTGGCGTGCTGCAATTCATGGGGTCGCAAAGAGTCGGACACAACTGAGCGCCTGAACTGAACTGATCTGATGTGTGTTAGTGGCTTAGTTGCGTCTGCCTCTTTGCGACCCTGTGGACTGTAGTCCACAGTCCATAGACACACAGGCTGTGTTCATGGGATTCTCCAGGCAAGAATACTGGAGTGGGTTGCCATTTCCTTCTCCAGGGAATCTTGCCAGCCCAGGAAAAGAACTGGTGTCTTTTGTGTCCCCTGCATTGGCAGGCAGACACCTTATCACTGTGCCACCTGGGAAGCCCATATATATAAACACATGTATAAAAATGCATATGTATATATGTATATAAATGAGGTATATATGTATATGTATATATGCATGTATGTATACACATGCATATGTGTACATGTATATATACACATGCATATTGTACATGTATATTTGCATACACATGCATGTATGGGAATGTACATACAATGATTGAACCTTAATATATCTCTCAAAATCAGAAGATTAAAGAAACGAGTCTTCCTTTAGTCAGATCTACCCAAGAAAGAGCACCATAAAGCCAAAACCAAAACAAAATCAGGAAAGATAAATAAATAGAGAGTTTATACTTGCAGGGAGTGAAAACTGATAATGTTGGTTTCAGTAAACAACTTCAAGGTGGCAATAATACCTAAGAGGGTAGTTAAAAGAACTTCAATTTCCATAGTTTGGCATACTGGAACATTGAAAAATAATAGATTTGGAAGTTAATATTATGAAACACAGGCTCCAGAACCAGACTTTCTGGGTTAAGTGAATTAATACTTGACAAACTTTTAGGACCAAGCATGGCACATAGGGAGAACAAAATGCTAGTTATTAGTTTATCTTGTATTATTTATGTTTATTATCATAAAAGTACTGAGTTTGAGAAGCCACTTAATTCATGGTAAGCTATTAGCATTGAATACAATATTCCAGTAATGTCCAAATGAAAAGAAAACAAATTTCTTTATGTGCATATTTCAAAGGAGAAAGCTTGTATAGTTTTAAGTGTTAGCCTTTTCTTGTGAAATATCAAATGCCCATTCTCAGAATGTTGTCCTTTATTACTCTGGTGTGTATCCTGTCAACTTAAAAGGCTGCATTCCTTTCTTCCTAAAAAAATGATGTCGGGTGAAGGCTTCATCTTTTGTGCTTAATTTCTAAAATGTCCAGTAACCTTCATGTGGATCTGGTAATGCCCAAAGCTCTCTTCTCATGGTGCTTCTCAGGGAAAAGCTTGTTTGTATGGTTATTTAAGGATCACCATTTCTCCATTATGGACAGTTTTGCCTACTTTTTAGAAAAAAGATAAAATATGACATAACTGAAAAGCATGAATTAGGATTCAGAAGAGGTGAGGACATTGACCCTTTGACCCTTTGACCCTTCTGTGACTTCAGATACCACGGTTGCCTGGCTGCCTGTGGTTTTTGCTCTGACTTCCGCTGCTCTGCCTCATGTCTGGACATCTACTGCGGTGACTGCCTGGGGCTGTCATGAGTTGAATTGTGATCCCACAAAAGATGCTCAAGTCCTAACTCCCAGAACAGTGAAAGTGGCTTTATTTGGAAATAGGGTCTTTGCAGATGATCAAATTAAGATGGTTATGATTAGTGTCCTTATAAAAGGGGAAATTTAGACCCAGAGACACATGGACACAGGGAGAATGCCATGTGAAGACTGCAGTAATTTCGCCACAAAGTCAGCAAACTGCAAGAAACTGGGCAAGAGGCCTGGTGCCCATTCCTCCCTAGTGCCTTCAGAAAGAGCATGGCTCTGCTGACACCTTGATCTTGAACTTCTGGCCTCCAGAACTCTGAGACAAAACATTTCTGTTGTCGAAGCCAGTCAGCTTGTGGTACTTTGTTACGGCCACCCTTGAAAACCAGCACTGGGATATTTCTCAGTGACGGAGGATGAAATTGTTGGATGGCATCACCGACTCAATGGACTTGAGTCTGAGCAAACTCAAGTGAAGAGTGAAGAGACAGTGAAGGACAGGGAAGCCTGGCGTACTGCAGTACACGGGGTCGCAAAGAGCTGGGACTGAGCGACTGAAGAACAAATACTTTTCATGGTTATCCTCTTGAGCCCTCTGTATTGAAAGTTCTATGTTGGGTTATTTTAAAAATAAGTTATGAGGGAACACGATTTGTCTAAGCCACATCCCTGGAGGAGTTTATTCCAGAAAGGGAAATTAAAGAGTCACTCAGACTAATAAATACGCTGTGCCTTTTTGCCTAGGACATCTGTGTTCAATGTGTCTTGTCTGTATTTGATGTGTCTGGCCCAGGCAGGTACCTGTAATTTACAAGATGGGCTGGTAAGTTACCATCTGGGCTCAGACACAACAGGGAAGGGTCCATCACTCATTCGTTTTGATTTTTTAAAAAAATCTTAGCACATCTGATGTGCCAATATTCAGAGTAATAAAGACAGAGCTGTGAGTAAAGTCTGCTGGGAAATGGGTAATGAAAATACTTTTGTGGGCAATGCAGCAATTTCACCCACTCAAATTCTACAGAAAAGTCCTCTTCATAGAGACCAGAGAGCCCAAAGATTTGACACACACACATTTCCTCTTTCATCATAACTGCCACACTGGCTAGTGCGTGGGTATCATTGCTTTGCTTTGCTTTTCCCTCTGGGGAGAGAAGTCTTCCTAAGACAGGAGGAAGAAAGACAGCAAAGTTGTTGTTTGCTTGAGTGTAGAAATGTCACCGTGAATAAAGACAATTTTTAAAATGCCCCAATTTAGGGTACAATCTATAGTTGCAATTCCACAGCATAGTTTAGCTGAACATAGCCAGAAGCAGTCTGATTAAATTACATATATCAGAGTGAAGGTGCCCTTGGCCATTGAGATCCAACAGGGAATGAATTTTATGGCTGAACTGAAGCAAATCTGAAAAGTGAGAAGGCTTGCCTGACTAAATTCTTTTAGCGTGTCATTAAAATCACTGGTGTTAGTTTCTGAACCAACAAGGTATGAGTCATGATTTGAAGAATGAATAAAAAAAGTCTCAACAATATGGACTTGCAAAATAATGTGCATCAATTCCTGTAAATGGGAAAATTTAGCTGCAATACACTTAAGACTTATAAATGGGATGCAAAGTCCAATACTAGTGCACACCTGCTATAAGGATCTCACTAGGCCCTGGGAATAGGGAAGGATAAGGAAGATATTCACTCCCCAAAATCTAAATGTGTGTCTAAAAAGTCAACACACACACACACACACACACACACACACGCAACCCAAGCACACAGGAAGTCAGGACACATGCAGTGAAAATGTACCTAAGGAAAGGTTGGTTAATACACAATCTGAGCCAAATGATACAGTGTGCAGTAAAAGCTACAGTGTATTCAAAAGAAGAATGGGTTGCATTAATTCAAGTATTTGTTCATTCATTATTTCAGTCAGTCAGCAGATATTTAATGAGTGTCTATCATATGGCAGGATGTGGGCTGAGTGAAGAAAAAATATTGTTACGAATACATCCCTAGGACATCACTTTAACCCCATTTTACAGGTGAGAACATCAAGGCCAAGAACACTCAAATAACCAAGCTGACAAATCCAAAGGAGAAGCAGAGCTAGATCTGTGGATCTGAATCACAGTTTCAGCGATAACTCAGGGGTATTGGGCCTGGGTGCTTGAGAGGCCTGTGAACTGGAGAGAAGTCAGGGGAGCTGCCCTCTGGGGAAGATGCGTGCTTGCATTTTCAGTTTCTTGAGTTTGAAGCAATGGTGGGATGTTTGCATGAACCAGCCACCGGGCCTTTGGAGACAGGGGCCTGCATCTCAAGAAGGGAGTTTCTGATAGCTAATGATTTGAAGTCATCTTTGTAGAAATGACAGTTGAAGTATATGAATATTTAACATGCAATTAATAAGAACTGATGGCTTTGTCCAGAAGAGAAAGTATTCATGACTGAGAGAAGGGGCAAAGGTTGCGATCTTGTGAAAAGCCTACATGGGGGAGAAGGAATCGGCAGGGACAGCAGGACAGGAATCCTCGTGTCGCCTCGTCAGGCATTGACCTGTGTCAGTCAGACAGGTCAGGCTCACAGCTGTCCCAGAGGACAGACCTGCTGGACATTGCTGCTCCATGGCCTTTGTCAGCCATCAGTTCTTCCTGCGGCCTGGTTCCCACTGGGAATGTTGAATGGAACATGGATGTGTCAATTGTGGAGATCATGATTTTATTATACGTGTTTCTGGGGAGGATTACTCCCCAAAAGAGGATTACTTCAAGAGGAAACCTGTCGAAAGAAAGCCGCAGGGAATGCAAGAAGAAAGAGCGCTGAACCAAGGGCCTTTGAGGATAGTAAAGAGGAACTGATTTGTGGTTCTGGGGAATGCAGGTTCAGTAACGCAGCCAGAGCTGAACCAGACTGTGTTGAGATGGAATGAACACACTCACACACTATTATCAAAAAGAGATAATCAACAAGGACCTACTGGATAACACAGGGGACTCTACTCAATATTCTGGGATAACCTATATGAGATCTGAAAAAGAATGAATACATGTATAACAATCATTTCGCTGTACATTTGAAACCGACAAAACATTGTAAAAAACTATACTGCAATAAATTTTTTTTTAAAAAAGCTAAATGAGTGGGTAGTGAGAATTGAAAACAAGAGAAATCTGAAAAGTTTAAGTATGAAATCTTTAAAGTGAAAAAAAAAAACAAAATAAAACTCCGTGTAGTTTTTGTGCTTTGTCCAAAGAATCTAATACAATTCATATTATTCTGCTAATGGAATAAAAGCTGTGTTCTACTTTCCCGAGGCCTTTAATTGCTCTTATGGCAAGGTTGACAGACTGCTTGAGTGGATTATCTGAAATCTGATTCCTATTAGGGCCAGAATCAGTCATCATCATGGTACAGAGAGTAAATCATGGCAAAAATCAGACACAGGTCAGGCTCACAGCTGCTGGACATTGCTGCTCCACGGCCTTTGTCAGCCATCAGTTCTTCCCGCGGCGCGGTTCCCACTGGGAATGTTGAATGGAACGTGGATGTGTCACTTGTGGAGATCATGATTTTATTATACGTGTTTTTGGGGAACTTTTTGAGGAGTGACCTAGTGGCATCCTGCATTGAAGACCAGAAAGCAAGATTTTCAACCAGAAGATCAATGTGAATAAACTAACTGCAAGCTTACTACACAAATGAAGACTTCCTGAATTTCATGGCTTTCTGCTACCTCCAACTTAATACCTTTCTGAAGGCTTTTCATATAAATATATGAATATAAATTTATGTATAATACACAGAGGTATGTATGTTTAAATATGACTACATATATAGTTTTAGAATTGAGGTTATCTATGTCTGGATCTATTTATCAATATTTAGTTTTGTGTTAAGTTTTCCATTTAATAATAAATCATGACTATTTTCCCATGAAAACTATTGTTAACAGCTAATAATTGCTTATGTGAATAAGTTAGAATTCATTTTCTTGATTGTTGGAAAATTTAAAGAAAATTTTATTAAGGATATTTTCACTTTCTGATATTTGTTGCAAATATTTTCATAGTTTACGAATTATGCTTTAATCTTTAGTGTTGAAAGCTTTAATTTTTATTTAGTTTATTGGCTCTGTTTATTTAGTTTATTTTGTTCTTGCCTTTAACCTATAAAATCTTTCTCTCAGATTCAGTTATTTATTCAGCTTTGGGAAGCTGAAGTTTAATTAGGCTGGTGATTGCCCTTATTAAATTCTGGGCATGCTCTATGCTAAGTTTCTTCAGTAGTGTCCGACTTTTTGTGACCCTATGGGCTGTAGCCCACCAGGGTCCTCTGTCCACAGGATTCTAGACCTAGGCAAATTATTATTATTAATAACAATATACCAGTCAGAAAGATATTAGTGAAGAGGAAAAGAATAAAATAAAAAGTCTTGCTAATAAAGACTTTTCCCTTTATGTTTTCTTCTTTGTCAATAAACTTATAAATGCCTTCCCTATTCCAAAATTTCTGTTTCTAATTTTTTTTCTAGCTCTTTTATGGTGTCATCTCTTACAGTTGAGTTTTCTCCTTTTGAAGTGTTTAACTTGCTATATGCTGAGATACAGCTTTTTAATAATTTTTTTAAAAGGAGCCTGAATCTCAATGCTACATATTAAGACTTCATCTTTTCTGACCTAGAATAGTAGTTGCTAACACTGATAACATTCGGTTGGTTAGGATTCCCTTCTAGTTCCTTCTTACCAATGTTTATAATCAAAATTGTGCAGCTTTCACTTTACACATTTGTCTCTAATATTTTGTTGACATTTTGATATTGAGAATATATTGGTTTCATTAAATATTAAAAACTATCATTCCACATTTTAAATATTCTAAAATTATTCATAGAGCATGAAAAATATTTGTTCCCTGATACTTGAAAGATCTCATTTATACAACTGTGTAATTCTAGAGCCTTCCTTGAAGACACTTCTTCAAATTTAAAAAATATTTTCCATAGTTATGGACCTATTAAGATATTTTCTTCCCATTGAGTCATCTTGATAATTTATATTTTATTATAAACTGTCCATACCATATTTAGAATTTTTATATTAAAAAATATATATATAAATTTGTATGGACTATTTGTATAAAGTATTCTCTCACAATTTAAAATGTTCCCATGTTTCTTTATTATATATGCTCTTATTATTAATTATGCTCATGCTTTTTCTCTTCTGCTAAATTTCTCAAAGGGTACTATGTTTTTTACATAAGGAACCCAACTCTTGGCATTTTAAAAGCAGTTTCTGTTATTGTAAAATTTATTTAGTTATTTTAATTACTTGAAATTTTCTTTCTTTCAATTTTCCTTAGGTTCTATGTTTTCTTCTGAATTTTTGGGTTTAAATAAAACCTTGAAAACTGTCTTCCTAAATAAATGTTGTAATTTTTCCAAAGTTTCTACTTTCACTTTCCTCCTCATTATTTTCTAAATCAGTGTTTTGCAAGCAATGTGTCTTGACCCACTGAAAACTGTTGATACACTAAACTGTGTCACAGAATTGTGTTGTGTGTGCTTAGAAAATTTGCTGAAAGACATTTTATTCATTTTTTAAATACAGTAAAGTATACTTTCATTTATGTAAGTTTGTAAGTTTATAACTGAATTTAACATAATCTAAGATTCCTCATCTTTAAATTGGAAGCTTCAACTTTCTTATTTTCGTAAGTGATATGGTTGATATCTTCTGTTTCGTGTTAACATTTACTTTGTTTTGTTCTGTTTTTACCTTAGTTGCTTTTTTATGCACCCATTCTTTTTCTGGTTTTTACTACTTTGACAGTATTGTATATTTTAAAATTCAATGATTTTGAAGATTTACCTTGTGTTTTACATTTGACTTCTGGCTATACTTATACTTATTAAAAATATACCCTAAGTTTTCTTTTCTAATCATCAGAATTTAGAGTAATTGCATCCTTTGAGTCATTTCCCCTCTGTGTTAGGTGAGGAATTTAGCATGATCTTAATCATCTTCCCTCTTAATATCATTTGTGTTTCATCCCCTTATTGTTATAATTTCATCACTTTTATGTTATAGCTCCCTTTCAGGAATTCTTGCCTTGTTACAGTTTTATCTTATTTTTAAAAATATTTCAACTCAATTCTATTTTAACTGGTTTCAGTATCACCTGTTAATCTTTTCTTCCTTTCTCCTTTCCTCCTTCCCTTTCTTTCTTTCTCTCTCTCTTTTTCATTTTACCATGGTCTTCTTATTTGTGATTTTAAAATTTGGATTTGTCTACAGATCACAGCATCTTCAAGTGATTTTTTCTCCCAAATTGTGGATGATACATTTTTCTCAGTCTGTCTGTATGTTCTAATAACTTTCTGTTTCCTTCATGCCTGAATAGCAAGTTGGCTTAACATAACCTCTTTAGCTCACCAACATTTTTCCTTCAATATTCTGTGGTTTATTTTTTCATTGCCTCTTGGCTTTTCACATTGCAAAAGAACAGTTAGAAGCCAGCCAAATTTTGATTTTTGTTAGTGACATGTGTTTTCTGGAGGTTTTCTTGTTAGATGGTTCTGTTTGTTTTTGTAAGTCCAACATTTTGTCACTCGGGTTCTTCTCAATATTTCACTCTGGGCCCTTTTCAACCTAAGAGTCATCTTTGATAATTATGTCCATATTTATCTTATCCCAAAGTCATGTTGACTTTTACCTCCTGATCATCTGTGAAATCTTTCTTATTCTCCTCTGCTACCCTCCAAGGTCTCTTGGAGGTCTCAATTGTTATCTCTTACTAGGACTCTCACCTCACGTAAGAGCCTCTGACTTGTTTCTTTACAAACCTACACACTCTAGCCAGAGAAATTGTTTTCTGCCTCAAATTCAAATTTTGTTTACCTCACGCATCTGGTTAAATTGCCTCAGTAGCTTTAGATAAAGAGCAAAATCTCTAACCTGGATTTACCTCAAAAATTTTCAAACACAGGTAGGGATCCACTGATGAGTTATGAAGTCAATTTGTTAGGTTACAAAAGCATTAAAAATCATTATATATATGAAACATACATGTGACTGTGTATATGTATATACACATGTATAAAACATATACAATGAGCATAAATCTAAACCAAAGATTTCACAAACTGTTGCCTACTCTTATAATGAGAAAACCTCTCCAATAGGTTCTATTGTATTCTGTTTGATGGTTCGTTTTTTTAAAAATTGGAATATAATTATTTTACTATGTTTTGTTAGTGCTGCCATAAAACAACATGAATCAGCCATATGAAAACTGTTTTATGATCTAGAAAATTGATTTATATATATGTACATATGGGTATGTGTACTGGGCTATGATGTAGAAAGTATTTCTTACTGCAGGTCATGGTGCAAAAAAATGGTTGAAGTCTCTGCCCTACAGAGCCCTGGATGGTCTCGTCCCTACCTCCCTCCTCATCGTCATCTATGTTTCTCTTATGTCTCTTGGCCCCAGTCTCACTGACCTTCATATAGATCCTCAAGCATGCTGTGCTCACTTATACTAAAGGGCTTCCCACATGCTATTCCTTCTGCAGGGACTCTCCTGTTCCTTGGTTAATTCCCACTATTTCTCAGACCTCGCATGAACCAACCTTCCCCAACCTGCTGGGACCTCCTGACTAGGTCAAATCCCTCATCACATGCTCTCGGAATACAATCTACTCTCTCACCTGGTTGTGATTTCATATTATTCATGTGATTATTTGTCTGTTTCTCCAATCATCCACAAAGGCAAGAATACGGCAAGTGTCCCTTTTTGTTTCATTCATCTTTGTCTCATTTATGTGTATTTTTTTATTATAGAAGTAGGCGCCAATAATGACTTGTACATGTATATAATAAATACATATCTATTCACACATCATTTTGGTTTAGTTTGGGAAGATTGTTTTTCATTATACTTTTGGTTACTGTGTTGTTTCTAACTTCTTGTTTCTTCCTACTGTCTTGTATCTTCCTTGTGAACATCTAGGCTTTTTATAATGGATACACTTTTTTCTCTCTATCTTGACTCAATATTTTAATATCTCTCTTCTTCTCTGCATTCTGAAATAGCTTCTCAAATCTATTCTCACCAATTACTGAATTTAAACTGTGTAAATTCTGTTCTATCCTGCCTCTACTTTTTAATTTATTGCATATTGCTTTCTTACTTGAACCTGATATATTCTTACCTTAGGGAGTATGTGTGAACTCAGTCATGTCCAACTCTTAGTAATCCCATGGACTGCACTCCACCAAGCTCCTCTGTCCATGGGATTTTCTAGGCAAGAATATTAGAGTAGGTTGCCATTTTCTCCTCCAGGGGATCTTCCTGACCTAGGGATCGAACCCGTGTCTTCTGTGTCTACTGCATTGGCAGGCAGATTCTTTAACACTGAGCCACCTGGGAAGCCCTATTCTTACCTTAAACTCTCTTTGTTATCTTTAAATTCCAGTCTATTTTACATATTCCTTGCTGCTCCTTTTTTTCAAAAAAACTTTTTATTTTGTATTGGGGTATGGCTGATTAACAAGGTCATGATAGTTTCAGGTGAACAACGAAAAGACTCAGCCACACATCCAACCTTGTATCCAACCTCCCCTAAATTCCCCTCTCCTTTATCATATACGCCATATGTCCTATTATCTTGCTGAGGACTCCAAGCAGTTTTGCAAACATTTCTTCTGTTTTTTTGATATAATATGGTTTCCAAAGTTTGTTTATTTTAGGACTCAGGAGGATGAGATTGCATTAATTTGAGCTCCAAGGATCTCTCTTTTTTTTCCTTTTTCTCCTTCTCCTTCTCTTCCTCTTCCTCTTTTTCTTTTTTTTTGCCAACACACTGTGCATGCTACTCATTGTCTGATGGGGAGGTGTAGGTTCTTCAGACAGAGGACAACACAATATGCAAAGTGCCTTCCCCAAGAGCTGTTCTCTAATGAGGCTCTTTTGGCATGAGAAGGAAACTTCTTCAGTTTCAGAAGCTATTTCTATGATGCACATGACAATACCTAAATATTTTTATAGATTTACTGGAGGAGAGTGTGGAGAGGGATGGGAACTCATATTGTGCTCTACTCTGAAATTTGGCCTGAATATTAATGGAGAAGCTCTGATGACTTCTCACTGATCACTTCTTAAGTTGATGGACAGTGTGCCTCTCTGAACTGAGGGAGAGTAAATGATGTGTGTCAAAGTTTCCTTTCTGCCTACGTCCACATTGGTGGTTTCATTCTGTTTTATGAGGTATAACATGGATAGGCAACTGCTTTTTCTGAATTTAGCTCCACTGTCTTTGTGATTAAAGTTCCTCCTATATGAAAGCAACAGGCAAATCAGCAATCTTAGTTTTTATGGCCCATATGTTTTCTATTTTTTGTATGTTTTCATATGTATTGTATGATGAAATTAAAATCACGACATTGAATTTTCACAGATTGATTATTCTTTCACAGTTTATAGATTGAATATTCTTAAACTTGAGAAGATAATGGAATTCACTTTTTTTTTTGTATCAGGCAGGAAATGATAATCTCTTTAGTATTAGTTGTATAAACCAGCTTGGGAATGCTTCACTTAGTGATCTTAAGCAGATGCTAATCATATCCATATCAAAAGATCTTTTCTTGGTACATGATCCTCAATGTTCATTGCAATACTATTTACAATAGCCAAGACATGCAAGCAACCTAAATTTCCACTGATGGGTGAATGGATAAAGAAGATGTGATACATATATACAATAGAATATTATTCAGCCATTAAAAAAAAAATGAAATAATGCTATTTGCAGCAACATGGATGGACCCAGAGGTTACTGTACTAAGTGAAGTGAGACAGAGAAAGACAAATATATCACTTAAATATAGAATCTAAAAAATGATACAAATGAACTTATATACAAAAAAGAAACAAACTCACAGACTTTGAAAATAAACACGGTTTCCAAAGGGGAAAGTGGGGAGGGGAGAAGGATAAATTTGGAGTTTAGGATTAACATATACACATTTGCTCAGTTGCTTCAGTCATGTCCAACTCTATGCAACCCCATGGACTGTAGCCTGCTAGACTCCTCTGTCCATGGGATTCCCCAGGCAAGAATACTGGAGTGGGTTGCCATTTCCTCCTCCAGGGGATCTTCCCCACCCAGGGATCGAACCCATGGCTCTTACATCTCCTGCATTGACAGGCAGGTCTTTATCACCAGTGCCATCTGGGAAGCCCATATACACGCTGCTGCAGCTAAGTCACTTCAGTCGTGTCCGACTCTGTGCGATCCCATAGACATCAGCCCACCAGGCTCCCCCGTCCCTGGGATTCTCCAGGCAAGAACACTGGAGTGGGTTGCCATTTCCTTCTCCAATGCATGAAAGTGAAAAGTCAAAGTGAAGTCGCTCAGTCATATCCGACTCTTAGCAACCCCATGGACTGCAGCCCACCAGGCTCCTCTGTCCATGGGATTTTCCAGGCGAGAGTACTGGAGTGGGGTGCCATTGCCTTCTCCGATATACACACTACTATATGTTAAATCAGAGAAGGCAATGGCACCCCACTCCAGTGTTCTTGCCTGGAGAATCCCAGGGTCAGGGGAGCCTGGTGGGCTGCCGTCTATGGGGTCACACAGAGTTGGACACGACTGAAGTGACTTAGCAGCAGCAGCAGCATATGTAAAATAGATACTCAACAAGGACCTACTGTATAGTACAGGAAGCTGTACTGAATATTCTGTAATAACCAAATAGGAAAAAACCTGAAAAAGAATAAATATATGTGTAACTGAATCACTTTGCTGTACACCTGAAACAAATACAGCATTGTGAATTAACTAAGCTTCAATATATTAAAAAAAAATCTTCTCTTGGGGATATCTTTATTTATGAAGTTGCTAATACATTATGTTTGTACTCACCCCCCCACCTCACTTAATGGAGGGGGTTTCTGGAGTCTACAAGATATACACAATTTGTCCTGCATAGTGAAGCCAGATGAATGCTACCACTCCCCTTGGCACATTTATTTACCTGAATTCCCCAAGGTAATTATGCTTTTGGTGTTTAAAATTAGCAGGTGGGCAGGAGGAAACTTTTAGAGGTGACAGATATGTTTATTACCTTGATTATAGTGATGATTTCATGGATATATGCATATTTCAAACCTGTCAAGTTGTATATGTCAAATATATGCACTTTTTTGTATGCAATTACACCTGTTAATTTACAATTAACAGTAAAGCTGTTAAAAAGAAATAAAACTGCCATGTTGGCATATTTCTCCTAACAGTCTTTGGAATAGTTGAAACAATGAGAGATTCTTGTTATTTGTTCACTTATACATAAGGTATATAGGTTCATCACTTAGCCAATGATAGCTGAGCATACAGGAAATTTCCTGCTTGTTTTTCTTATCACTTGTCTTGTTTGTCGTCCTTGTGCTTAGGCTGTGATATCCCACTGTTCTCTAGTATTTAATGGATATTTAGGCTGCTATCAGTCTTTTTCAAAAATCTTACCATGGGCAATAATTTCCCCAGTATTTTTGCTTATTGTTGTCACCACTGAGGCTTCTTTTAAGATCTTTTAAATATCTTTTAGAAATAGATATTTATGAATCATTGGGTGAAAAATGAACTTAATAACTTTAAGGGAGATACTCAAGGAAAAAGAGGAGATTATTTTTCTCTACACATACTGTTACATCAAGACACAGAGTAGGCAAGTTGGTTTCCTTAGAATGGACATGGCCAAGATGGTTATGGCCTATCTCCTATCTGATACTGGATGCTTGGGGCTGGTGCACTGGGACGACCCAGAGGGATGGAATGGGGAGGGAGGAGGGAGGAGGGTTCAGGATAGGGAACACATGTATACCTGTGGTGGATTCATTTTGATATTTGGCAAAACTAATACAATTATGTAAAGTTTAAAAATAAAATAAAATTAAAAAAAACAAAACAAAAAACAAAAGCCTTCTGAGAGAAAAAACAAAAAAACAAAAAACTCCTTTTTCCCCCTGAATGGCAATTTTGAATAAAGTAGTTAATTCTTTCCTTTGTGATTAATCTTTTGTGGTAGAAATGACCATTCTACCCTAACCAGCTTGTGTCTGTTCTATTTTTCTAATAAATATGTGCTGGTACAGTTCCAGCAGAGTTGAAGTTGCAATTAAGTTTTAGAAGGAAATCATTTCATATTTTAGCACTTCATAGGTGAGGCTACTGCAATAGACTGATTTTGAATATTTAAGAATACTGACCCTTTAAAAATATATATGAAATTACATTCAGATTTATCATAGAGATTGCATTTGTAAAGTTGTAATGATGAATGAAATTGACATTTATCATATAACAGATTGTATTTGTGAAGTTATTGTGAAATTATAATGATGAGTGAGTTTAACAACTTGGGCTCCTTTTTCATCCAACTCTGCAGAGAAAGGTCTGGAGAGATGGGCAGAGTGATCTAATAAATTCAGGCTTCCTAAAGATGAAAATCCGGATGAACTGTGGCCATAGCTTGCATTTCCTATGAGCAGTGTGGTATTATCCAATGAATATTCAGAGAACAGAATCTTCAGTTATCTATTAAATGGATTCCCCCATAAAAAGGAATTGTGTCTTACCAGTCAGCATATACACACTGACACTTATTACATTTATGTACTTAGATTGAGAAGTATACAGTTTCTGATATTGATTCAATATCTCAAAAGCTCCCTTTGTGAGGTTAGCTGACATTTGGTGTGCATCAAATTATTGCTTTTCCATTAGCTTGGAATTTAGGGGGGTCTGAGAGATTGAACATGGAAAAATTGTTTTCATGGACATTTTTCATTTGCTTTCAATACTGCCATATCCTTGGACTTCTCTGGTGGTCCAGTGGTTAAGAATCCACCTGGCAATGCAGGGAACATAGGTTCACCCCCTGGTCTGGGAAGATCCCACATGCTGCAGGGCAATTAAGCATATGCACCACAACACCTGAACCTGTGCTCTGCAACCAGAGAAGCCACCACAATGAGAAGCTCACACATAACAACAGAGACCCAATGCATCCAAGATAAATAAATAAAATATTGCCATATACTGAAAAATAATATTTAGTCAGTGAAAAATGTGATCAAGAATACAACCAGGCCCAAAGAATATTCATTTATTTACTTCTTGGGGTTTGGATTATAAAGCCCTACATTATTGATAGGGTCATTGCTATTTCTAGAATTTTCCAGGCCCCATTCATTTGGACTGAGATAAAGTATAGTTTTACTGGGGGGAATTAATGGGTCTCATAGTTCACTG
The DNA here is from genome assembly GCF_029407905.1 of Bubalus kerabau. Taxonomy (NCBI): domain Eukaryota; kingdom Metazoa; phylum Chordata; class Mammalia; order Artiodactyla; family Bovidae; genus Bubalus; species Bubalus kerabau. Next base: position 29,620,932 of record NC_073632.1, on the reverse strand, counting down.
CATCAAAGCAACAGACAGATTTGGAAAGGGATTGCTGAGGCATCAATTAAGTATCATCTACACTTGAAGAAAGAATGTTTAATACAAGTATGTGAAGTAGAGAATGACAAAACAGAGAGGACTCAATTAAAAAATATATATGGAGGAATAGATTGTCTTTGAAGTTCTGTCTCATCAAGAGTACATAAATGGAGTAAAAGTCCTAATCCAGTGTTGTGCTCAAGGAAAATCGGACAGGAGAATGCAGTTATTAGTAGAAACTAATATTCCTCACATCAATTTTCCAACTTAGATCTTACATATTGGTCTGTTTTGTAAGGATTTTGTTTATTTAAGGAACTATTCATTTACTAGATATTATTCTTAGACATAAAAGGGATTCAGAATATACTTTTTTGTAATATCCTTAATAAAAAATAGGGCCTAGAAGCAAGGATTTGAATTGTAGGGGGGAAATCTCATAAAGAGTCTTTGGAAGTATTGATATAACCAGATATTGGGTTCACAGTCAATGGCGAACTGTTTCAGACAGACTTGAATAGCTCCATGGATTTAGAATAGCCTTCATCTTAAAGACCATACCGAAAATTCTAGTCAGTTCTAGGCAATGTCTTTTTTATTTACAGGAGATTAATAGGAGAAAAGTGAGTACTTCACAGAGTAAGAGATTTATTTAAAAGTGCTATTTTGTTGCAAGCTAAGCAAAAAAATCTTTTTCAGGTTTATTCACAAACTGACAATTGGAAGAAGAATTCTAGCAACAGAAATAAAGATCCTATACTATGCCTCATCCTAAATCTCATAGATTGAGGACTACTGTTTATTCTTGCTTCTAAAATCAGATTTGTGAGCCATAACACTGTGGGCTACCCTTAGCCATGCTTCCCACCCACTTCCTTCCGGTTGAATGAGGAGGCTTGGTGATGTAAAAAAGATTTGACTCACTGAGAGGCAAATGAACTTGATATCTGGGTCAAAAACAGTCAAAAATGCCAAGCAGATTATGCAGCCGATGCCCTAAAGTGATTTGAGAAATTAACAGGAATCTCCCTAAAGGCACAAAGGATGGAATTTCTCAACAAATAGCATATTAGTGTCTAGATTCAGAGAAGGCAATAGCACCCGACTCCAGTACTCTTGCCTGGAAAATCCCATGGATGGAGGAGCCTGGTGGGCTGCAGTCCATGGGGTTGCAAAGAGTTGGATACAACTGAGCGACTTCACTTTCACTTTTCACTTTGATGCATTGGAGAAGGAAATGGCAACCCACTCCCGTGTTCTTGCCTGGAGAATCCCAGGGACAGGGGAGCCTGGTGGGCTGCTGTCTCTGGGGTTGCACAGAGTCAGACACGACTGAAGCGACTTAGCAGCAGCAGCAGCAGCAGTGTCTAGATTACAGGCTAGACAATCCATAAATAGGAAGATGTAGGTCAGAGCACTGGAGCTTTTCTTCCTCTTTAAACAAAATGTACCTGAGCTTTGAACCAAAGTCCAGAGGCTTATTTTCCACCTTAAGGAAGACAGACCCTCTTATCTTGAACTGCTATCATCTATCCCCTTGAAAATTCCTATGTCTTCACTCCTCAAAGAAAATTTAAGCATTTGCTCCTCTCAGTCAACTCAGGGCCCTGACTGATAGGTTTATGCTTTGCAATCCACCAGATGTGCTACAGTCAAGGATCAAAAACTCTTTTGGCGAGTGGTACAGCTGAGCTGGGCTTCCCAGTGGCTCAATGGTAAAGAATCTGCCTGCCAATGCAGGAGGCGCAGGAGATGCGGGTTTGATCTCTGGGTCAGGAAGATTCACTGGAGGAGGGCATGGCAACTCACTCCAGTATTCTTGTCTGTAGAAACCCATGGACAGCCTGGTGAGCCTGGTGGGCTACAGTCTATGGGTTGCAAAGAGTCAGACGTGATTGAGAGACTGAGCATGTACTCACAAATGAATTTTCCTACTCAGGAAAAAGTTAAGTCTCCTCTCCACTCAGCTTCGTGCTTCAGCTAATCTTTCTTGGCTGATGAGCACAGCAGAAGCATGTCAGCCAGGGAATTTCATCTTGATGGGTTTTAGCAAATATCCAAGTGAAAAACACAAAATACAAAATACAATAGCACCACTGTAATTAGAGAGGAAAGGCAGAAAAGGGGACACTACAGCTTCTCACATCAGAGGCGGGGCCTGTTGATTGTTTATGGGTTTTATCTTTTGATGTAGCATTTATACATAGTGAAATGCACAAATCTTAAGAGAACATCCATGAGATTTGACAAATGCATGTACTTGTGTAACCCAAACCTCTTTGCCGCCACGCCAGAAACTTCTGGCATGCCCCTTCCCAATTAGTTAATGCCCTGGTTCATCCCTTAGAGGCAACTACTGTTCTGAAGTTTTTTTCCATTATGAAATAGTTTTACCTGTTTAGAATTTCATAATATAATTGGAATAATACTGTATGTATTCTTCTGTGTAGAGCTTCTGTATCAGCTTGCAAGTGCTGCCAAAATTTTTTTCACAGACTAACGGTAAAAACAACAGAAATGCATTTTTCTCACAGTTCTAGAGGCTGAAATTCCAAGATCAAGATGCTGGCGTCTCTCTCGTTGGCTTGAAAATTATTATGTTCTTGCTGTGTCCTCACATGGCTGTCCCTCTGTCTCCGTGTTGTCTGTGTCCTAATTTCTTCTTCTTAGAAAGAACAGCATATTGCATTAAGGCCCACCCATGAGACCTCATTTTACCTTTATTACTTCTTGAAAGGCCCAATATACAAAGAGTCATATACTGAGGTATTACCACTAATAGGGCTTTAATATAAACATTTTGGAGGTGGGGGTGGGGGACACGAATCAGCCCATAATACCTTTTTGAATCATCAAAACGTTTTTGAGATTCACCCATGTTGTTTGTGTCAGTAGGTTGTCCTTTTTTACTTCTGAGTACTATTTCATTATACGAATATACCACAGTTTGTTTACTCTATTAGTGGACACCTGTGCTGCTTCAGATCAAAGTTGCTTCAGTCGTGTCCGACTCTGTGCGACCCTATGGACTGTAGCCCACAAGCCTCCTCTGTCCATGGGATTCTCCAGGCAAGAACACTGGAGTGGGTTGCCATGCCGTCCTCCAGGGGATCTTCCCCAGCCAGGGATCAAACCTGCGTCTCTTACGTGTCCTGCATTGGCAGGCGGGTTCTTTACCATTAGTGCCACCTGGGAAGCCCTGTGCTGCTTCCAGTTTGGAGCTATTATAAATGAAGCAACTTAAACATCATTGTACAAGTCTTTTTGCAACATTTTATATATATATATATATATTTAATTTATTTATTTTAATTGGAGGTTAATTACTTTACAATATTGTATTGGTTTTGCCATACATCAACATGAATCCACCACGGGTATACACGTGTTCCCCATCCTGAACCCCCCTCCCACCTCCCTCCCCGTACCATCCCTCTGGGTCATTCCAGTGCACCAGCCCCAAGCATCCTATATCATGGGTGGATGAAACTGGAGCCTATTATACAGAGTGAAGTAAGCCAGAAAGAAAAACACCAATACAGTATACTAATGCATATATATGGAATTTAGAAAGATGGTAATGATAACCCTGTATGTGAGACAGCAAAAGAGACATAGATGTATAGAACAGTCTTTTGGACTCTGTGGGAGAGGGTGGGTTGATTTGGGAGAATGGCAACATTATATTTTATCTTGACCAAGATCTAGGAGTGAATTTGCTGGTTATAGTAATAGATGTATGTTTAATTTTATCTGAAACTTCCAGAAAAATTTCCAGAGATTGTACCGTTTTACAATCCTACTATCAATTTATGAGAATTCTAGTTGCTACAAATCCTTATTAACATTTGGTGTTATAGGTATTTTAATATATTTATTGGTTTTAGTCATTCAGGTCAGTGTACAGTGCTATCTCACTGTGGTTTTAATTTGCATTTCCCCCAATGATTTAAAATACTTTTGCATGTGCTAGGCTGTTTAATTTACAATAAATGAAGAGCCCCTCGAGGTCTCCAAGAAATACTTATGTGAAGCAAAGGTTCGCAATGTGTCCATCACCAAAATCCTCTAAAAACTTAGTTCTGCTATTGCACCTGGTATTTCTGACCTCTCTGATTATCTGTAGTGTGACTCGAATGTAAGTAGCTATAAATTATCTAAGGGCATGGAACTGGCCTTAAAGAATCAGAGGGATGGGGTGTGTGTCTGACCATATATTTCTGTTTCTCAGTGCTCCATGAAAAGACAACAATATGAGAAGGAGAAGAGAAGAAGGGAAAAAAGAGAAGCTTTTTTTCTGTAATTAAAATTACCCTAGATAACAACTAGATAGGCAGTTGGAAAACTATGATGTTAGATCTCTATCTCACTTTGTTCACCAATATAAATTCCAGATGGAGAAAAGAAAATCTATTTTAATTATTTAAAATCAAACACATACTTAAAATAATTAAAATAGATTTTTTCAAGTATTTCTTCAATGTTTATAATGGAAATATTAGTCCTTTATTCCTCCTCTCTTCTGCCCTCCCCAAGTCCTCTTTCCCCCATGCACCTATCTACCTTCAAGAATTTCAGCTATGCTTAGACTTTCTTTATATTTATTTTTAAACTTAATTTTTAAGTTTTATTGAAATACAATAGACACATAACATTGTATTTATGTAAGGTATACAACATGATTTAATATATATTTAATAAAATGATCATCAGAAGAAGTTTAGTTAACATCTATCACCTCATACATTTTTTTTTCTTGTGATGAGAACTTTTAAGATCTACTCTCAGGACTTCCCTGGTGGTCCAGTGGCTAGGATTCCCTGTTCCCAATGCAGGAGGCCTGTGTTCAATCCCTTGGCAGGGAACTGGATCCCACATGTCACAACTAAGAGTTCGCACACTGCAACTGAAGATGCCAGATCCTGTGTGCCGCAAGTAAGACTCAGTACAGCCAAATAAATAAATAAGTAAAAAAGATACTAAAAAGAGAGAAAGATTTACTCCACTAACAACTTTCAAATATACAATATTGTTAACTATAGTTAAAGGTCCATCTAGTCAAAGCTTCGGTTTGTCGGTAGTCATGTATGGATGTGAGAGTTGGACTGGAAAGAAAACTGAGTGCTGAAGAATTAATGCTTTTGAACTGTGGTGTTGAAGACTCTTGAGAGTCCCTTGGACTGCAAGGAGATCCAACCAGTCAGTCCTAAAGGAAATCAGTCTTGAATATTCACTGGAAGGACTGATGCTGAAGCTGAAACTCCAATACTTTGGCCACCTGATGTGAAGAACTGACTCATTGGAAAAGACTCTGATGCTGGGAAAGACTGAAGGCTGGAGAAGGGGACGACAGAGGATGAGATGGTTGGATGGCATCACTGACTCAATGGACATGAGTTTGAGTAAACTCTGGGAGTTGGTGATGGACAGGGAAGCCTGGCATGCTGCAGTCCATGGGGTCGCAAAAAGTTGGACACGACTGAGCAACTGAACTGAACCATGCTATACATTACATCCCCAGGGATTCTTTATTTTATAACTGGAAGTTTGTACCTTTTGACCACTCTCACTCATTTTGCTCTCACCTGAACCCATCCTGCCTCTGACAATCACCAGTTTATTTTGTTTATGTGGGTTTTTTTTTTTTTCAGATTCCACATATAAGTGAATTCATTCAGTATTTGTCTTCCTCTATCTGATTTATTTCGCTTAATGTAATGCCCTGGAGATTCATATATAGTGTCCCAAATAGCAGGATTTCTTTCTTTTGTATAGATGAAAAATATTACATATCATATTTTCTTCATTCATTTATTCCTCAATGGACACTTGAGTTGTTTTCATGTCTTGCTATTGTAAATAATGCTGCAGTGAACTTGGGGATGCAGCTTATCTGTTCGATTAGTGATTTCATTTCCTTCAGAAGTAACTACAAGTGGGATTGCTGGATCATAATGGTATTTCTAATTTTAATTTTTTGAGGAAACTTCATGCTGTTTTCCATAGTGGCTGCACCAATTTCATTCATTCCTACCAACAATGCACAAAGATTCTTTCTCCACATCCACACCAATGTTTGTTGTTTCTTGTCATTTTGATGATAGTCATTTTAACAGATGTAACATAAAATCTCATGGTGCTTTTGCTTTGCATTTCCCTGATGGTTAGCAATGTTTAACACCTTTCAAATATACCTTTTGATTGTTTTTATGTCTTCTATTCAGTTCCTCTGCCCTTTATAAAATCAGATTTTTGTTTATTCCACTATTGAGACAACTGAATTTTTAAAAATATATTTTAGTGCATTTTAGATATCAACACTTTATCAGGCATATGGTTTACAAAGGTTTTCTCCCATTCCATAGGTTGTATTTTCATTTTGTTGATGGCTTCCTTTGTTAAGTAGAATCATTTTAGTTTGATGTAGTCCCACTTGTTTATTTCTGCTTTAGTTGCCTTTGCTTTTGGTGTTAAATTAAAAAAAATCATTGCCAAGGAATTTATCCCCTATGTTTTATTCTAGGAGTTTTATGGTTTCAGGTTTTATGTTTAAGTCTTTAATCCATTTTGAGTTGATTTTTGTGTACAGCATGAGAGAGTGGTCCAATTATCCTGATACCATTTATTGAAGAGACTGTCCTTTCCCCCTTGTATATTCTTTTATTTCTTTTTCTAGCTACTTTCTCTGGCTAGGGTTCCCAATACTGTGTTGAATAAACATGGTGAGAGAGGGCATCCTTGCCCTGTGCTTGATCTTAGAGGAAAAGTTGTTAGCTTGGTAACATGGAGTATGATGTCAGCTGTGGGTTTGTCTTATACAGCCTTTATCATGTTTAGGTGCGTTCCCTCTATACCCACTTTGTGGAGAATTTTACCATGAGTGAGTGTTGAATTCTGTCAAATGCTTTTTTATACATCTATTGACATGATCATATGTTTTTATCCTTTATTTTTGTGTAGGTGATATCTTGATGGGGAGTGGTATGTTTCTGGAACAGTATCTGTAGAGTAGATTCTGTGCCCAATTTGGAGGCTACAATCTTCCACAGTGTTTCTGTTCCTTATGTTTCATAGGGTAAAGGGAGAGGAGAGAGCAGGTGAAAGAGAAATGTAGACAGGTTAACAGTCATCTGATGATTATGACTAGTCATTCAAACATAATAGGGCTAGACTATATCAGGAAGGCAATATGACCTTCTGAAGGAGGGGTGGCATAAATAAAGTTTTATCAAAATTATGTGGGCTTTGTAGTAGAAGAAGCAACAGTGGAACAGTTAGGAGGCTGGTTGAGTAATTCATTCAAGAAGTGATGCTGGCCTAAAGTATGTAAATTGGAGAGCAGTGCAAGACAGCTTGGAGATATGTAGGAGGTAGAATCATGAGTACCTGGAGACTGACTGGGACCAGGAGTAACAGGAATCCTTCTGTCTTAAGTGACAGGGTACATTGGAGGGTGGTATCATTTATCAAGATGAGGGACATAGGAGGAGTAGATGTGTGAATATATAGAGAGTAAAAGATAATTCAGTTTCACGCAAGTAAGGGATGACTGTGGTGTTACCTGTTGGGATATCTTATTGGTCACTAACAAAAGATGTGGAGCCCAGCAATAAAATAAAGTTTGATAGTCATTGGCCTATAAATCTTAATGAAAGGAATACTAGTAGTTGAGGTCACTTATTTTGTGAAAAGTAAAAAGAGAAGAATTCTAGGATAGGACCCTCAGAAACACAACAATTGAAGAAAACTGCAGCCACCAGAATCCAAAACTGTACACATCTTCCAAAAACCATACAGATCAGGAGAGTAAGTAAAACCAACAGATCTATGTCCACAGTATAACTAAGAGATAAAGAATATCAGAAAGTCATTAACAGAGAAGAAGGGAAATAAATAGCTGCAAAGGCAACTCTGGAACACATATTAAAGTAGAGAATCAGAGAGAGTCTTCATGAAAAAGAGAGGGCAGTAGAAATAGATTTTTAAATTTATATCACCTTGCATATCAGAACACTATCTTCTGCAAGTCAAAAGAAAGTGTTTTGAAAGTGCAGGGGACCTAGATAGTGATCTTGAGAGAGTCCCACTTGTGCGTAATTGAAAAAATTGGTGGTGAGGTAAAAAACAGGGGTGGAGGTGGGGAGAGCAGGGAACAGTGGAAAACAAATATTTAAACAAATAACAGAATCACAAATAAAAAGAGAAACCAATTCTTCTCATCACAATGGTACCCTTTTAAAAGAAATTATAGTCTATTATACCAACAGAAGAGGGTGCTCTTGAACTAAGAAAACTAGTTAGTTACCATATGCCCAACATCTGTCTATATAGAATTATTTCTTTTTGCTAATCCAATAAAATATACAATATTGAAAAACAAAAAAATAGAGGACAACAACCATAAAATCTATAAGAAGACAAAAAATAAGAAAACACTTCTTTTGATGAAAATTCATCTAAAACCATGAAGAGTAGAAAATAAAATTAAATATAATAAAATAAGCACTTATTTAAAAAAATCTCCCCAATAAGAAACTTCAAAAATTCAGAAGAGATGAAGAGGAATATGAGAACTAAGCAAACTCTAGAAAGAAACAGAAGAAAAAGAAAATCATCTCATAAGTGAAGATTAAAATACAAGGAGAATTAATTAAAGATAAAGCAAGGAGTATTGAGGAAATGAATTAAAATAGTCAAGAGCATGAAAATAAAATGGGAAAACAATCAGAGAAATTGATAGCTATAGATGATGGACAAAGATGATCTCACATACATATAATTGGAGTCCTTGAAAAAGAAAAACAAAGTAATGTGAAAGAAATGTTATTTAAAGTAATAATTCAAAAAATCTCCCAGATGGTCAGTTCAGAGACATATCCTGTAAAACTCCTAGACTTTAATCAAAAAAACAAAAAAAAATCTCTGTGCCTTGAGGCAAAAAGACCAAATGACTTACAAGGGAAAAAGTTAAAATCAGAGTTTGTGAAAGCAAGACAACTTTGGAGCAAACATTATTTTTATTTTTTTGGACTTAAAGCTATCTTTATTATTTTATAAATCCTGAATTCTATAAGTTTCTTTCTTCAAAATAATTGTTCTTTGAATTCCCCAATGGTTGTAACTTTATTTTATGTGTTATGTCATTTAAAATCTCTTATTATAATATCAAACCAAATAAACATAATAACTTTTTTTTTAGGGTTACATAATTCTTTATTATTGTTGTCTTTTTTTAATATAAATTTATTTATTTTGATTGGAGGTTAATTACTTTAAATATTCTATTGGTTTTGCCATATATCAACATGAATCTGCCATGGGTATACATGTGTTCCCCATCCTGAACCCCCCTCCCTCCTCCCTCCCTGTACCATCCCTCTGGGTCATCCCAGTGCACCAGCCCCAAGCATCCAGTATCATGCATTGAACCTGGACTGGCAATTCATTTCATATATGATATTATACATGTTTCAATGCCATTCTCCCAAATCATCCCACCCTCTCCCTCTCCCACAGAGTCCAAAAGACTGTTCTATACATCTGTGTCTCTTTTGCTGTCTCACATACAGGGTTATCGTTATCATCTTTCTAAATTCCATATATACGTGTTAGTATACTGTATTGGTGTTTTTCTTTCTGGCTTACTTCACTCTGTATAATAGGCTCCAGTTTCATCCACCTTATTAGAACTGATTCAAATGTATTCTTTTTAATGTCTGAGTAATACTCCATTGTGTTTTTAAAGAAAGAATAGAAAGTGCAAGCCAAAGATTTCTATATTTAGATAAGTTATTCTTCAAGTGAACAGTTTAAAAAATGTGAGAACTCAAGGAGTGCTGTATTCACAAATAAAACTAGAGGGTGAGCTCTATCCAGCCCAAGGAAGACTGGAGAAACCCTGGCACATGGACTAATGGTACACATTAAATACACTTTAGTGTAGATACAAGGTTAAAACAAAGGGCAGAGGGAGAGTGTATAAGCATTATACGCTCTGATGAAGTAGGAATAAACCAACCCCTCAAAAAAAAAAAGTAGAAAGTAAAACAAACTCATCATTGTACAGATAATATGTGCAGTCAAAATATATCAGCACTGACAAACCAAAGAGTAGAAACCACAGAAAGGGAAAAGTAAACTTGTTTTTTTTTTTTTAAACAAAATATGTCAGAATTATTATAACCCTAGAAGAAAAGCAAAGCCTTCTTAAATACCAAAAGAAATAGTTTAAAAAAGAGCAGAAAGATATAGAAATAAAAATGGTAACTATAACTAATATTCATAGGAAATATAGCAAAAAAAAAAGATATGTTGAACCAGGATGTATGTTAAGTGGAGAAAGAAATTTATAAGAAGTATATATAATATGGTAGCATTTGTGAAGAAATATGGGTGCAAAAAGAATAGACATAAATAATTCTTACAAAAAAGAAATATCAGAACCTAATAGTCAACCATCAGGGTTGTGTGCTTTGAACAGGATGTGGTAGATATGGGGGAGTGAGACTTCTTTGTGTTTATCTTTTAATTTGAACCATTAAAAAATTTTTCATGACACAGTGTGGCTGAAATAAAGTGGAAAAGAAGGTAATTGAACATGAGGAGGTAATCAAGAAACTGTGAAACCTGGATATTGTATGAGTAGGTTGTCACCCAGAATGATGGCATAAAGAGGAAGGCCACAGTTAGGTGTGAAAATGTTTACTGAACATGGGAGAATTGTCCATGGAATCCACAGGCACCTTGAGTCCAAGGAAGGGTGGAATGTGATATGGCTGGAACCTTTGGACCTGCAAGGAGAGAGGAATTTTGCTCAAGGATTGGTTTGAGGGGTCACAGGATGTGGAGGACTCGAGCTCTGCTTCCTTGTACCGCAATACCAAGGGTGGAGAGAGCCACATTCTCCATGTTAGCAGACTTTAGGGGAAGCAGTGAGTGTCCTGGGGTACAGCAAGGCTTTAATTAAGGAAAGAATGGGGTGACTTTCCTAGAGCAGGGTCGGCAATCGAGAGCCCCACAATGTCAAATGAAAGTTATGAATGGGAAGATGAAGAGAAGGTGGGGACCCAGGTCACTATCATAATCAATGCACATCTCTAATAAGTTGCTTCAGAGGGAAATCGCTATAGGCTAGTTTACGACCTCCAGCCTCACACAGCTACTTAATGATTGTTTGAAAAGGAAAGGCAGACTAAAACCTGTAAGACTTGACAGTAGTGATATTCAGTCATACATACACCTGCATCACTTTATGTGAAGTTTACTACAAAATAAAATTTTATTTTCCAACTAAAAGTGCACTTAAAGGAAGCAAATACTATAAAACGCAATGTGAACATTAAATGGAATTCAATGTAAAACCCAAACCGATAATAGTTTCTATGGACATATATAAGCTTATTTCTTTTTTTTTTAAATTTTATTTTATTTTTAAACTTTACTATATTGTATTAGCTCTGCCAAACATTGAAATGAATCCACCACAGGTACACCCGTGCCCCCCATCCTGAACCCCCCTCCCTCCCCCCTCCCCACACCCTCCCCCTGGGTCGTCCCAGTGCACCAGCCCCAAGCATCCAGTATCATGCATCGAACCTGGACTGGCGACTCGTTTCATACATGGTATAATACATGTTTCAATGCCATTCTCCCAAATCTCCCCACCCTCTCCCTCTCCCACAGAGTCCATAAGATAAGCTTATTTCAAAATTATCATGGCCAGTGAAATCAAGTGGGCTCTGGGTTGAGAAAATTGATTCCCAGAAAGTGAGTCATAAAGTTGGAACACAATCTCATAGTTACAAAAGGCCCCAGAACTCCCAGCAATCTATAAAGCTATAACCAGGAAACCCAAGTAAATAAGTCTCTTAGGAAATGTGGCTGTAGAGTTTTTAAAAAATTGAAAAGTAATGAAAGCACCAAGAGAAAAATCTGAGGCAAAGTAAACATTCAAATGATTTGTAGTATGGTGCAGTTCAGATTGGAAAACATGAAAAATCCATGCTCTATATGTGTATACATATATAGTTATATAATATGCAGTTATATCTAAGCATGTGTACATGTACAGATATATATATATTCACACACATATATCATACATATATCCTACATATAAAAATTATGTACATATATCCACTTGTTTTAGAAAGGCCAAACTGGTGGAGCACATAGCAGGCAAGGATCCTCTCAGAGATTAGTCAAGACACAGTTGCTATTCTCTGATGGAAGGGTTTATTCAAGCTCTTGATGAACATTTACCTTTAGTAGCATCACTGCATTACAGAAATATCAAACAATTGGCATTTTGAAAGTGAAAGCTTTTTCTTTTAATATAATGCTTTTATATTTAATATAATATAATTTAATATAATACTAGAGGGAAACTTTGTTCTCTAGAAAGTGATTTTCTTAGAGGGGTAAATATCATCATACCACAGGAAACCTATAAATGTTTATTAATTTAATAAACACATAATAATATAATAATGTTCCTTTAATTCTGAACGTTTTTGTAATTTAGCATAACCAGAATCTCTTATCAAACACATTATTAGTACATGTACTCTTTTCCCCACTTTCTTCACTCAACAAATGGTTTTCAAGTGTCTGTTCTGTACCAAATGCTGTTGAAGCACTAGGTGGGAAGCCGCCTTGAAAGCTGGTAGTGCAAGAAAGTGATATTGGGTTGGCCAAAATGGTCGCTTGGGTTTTTTTAATAACATTCTATGGAAAAAGCCCAAAGACCTTTTTGGCCAACCCAATACAAGGTCTTTATGGAAGATCTCAGCTGAGTTCCAGACCCACACGCATGCACACCTGGAGGCAGCCAGGCATCTCAGACTCAGGTATCTAGAAGTGAGCTCAGTGTTTTCTAATCCACACCCCCACTCTACCAGAGAAGCCTGATTCTCTCCTTGTAATTCCCCCTCACTGTGAAAAATCTTTCCAATGTAAACTTGACCACAATGCCATTGCAGCTCTCCATGCCTCTCATGCCTACAGCAATATTTCATAAAAATTTTTTGAAAGCTCTAAAAGAAAAAAACCCCAGTAAAGATGGATTTTTTTTTATTTTTTTTATTTTTAGCTATTAGTTTTATTTTATTTTTTTTTAATTTTATTTTAGATAATTTTACATAATTTTACATAATTGTATTAGTTTTGCCAAATATCAAAATGAATCCGCCACAGGTATACATGTGTTCCCCATCCTGAACATTTTTGAAAAGCATGAGGTCTTTTAAAAATCACATAGTTTACCTTTATATTCATAGAAGTGTGTTTATTAGCCCATGGTATGTTGCAGGTCAAGAAGCAACAGTTAGAACTGGACTTGGAACAACAGACTGGTTCTAAATTGGGAAAGGAGTACATCAAGGCTACATATGGTCACCCTGGTTATTTAACTTATATGCATCATGAGAAATGCCAGAATGGATGAAGCACAAGCTGGAATCAAGATTGCCGGGAGAAACATCAATAACCTCAGATATGTAGATATGCAGATATGCTTTCTGCCCTTATGGCAGAAAGCAAAGAACTAAAGAGCCTCTTGATGAAAGTGAAAGAGGAGAGTGAAAAAGTTGGCTTAAAACTCAATATTCAGAAAACTAAGATCATGGCATCGGTCCCATCACTTCATGGCAAATAGATAGGTAAACAATGGAAATAGTGAGAGACTTTATTTTCTTGGGCTCAAAAATCACTGCAGATGGTAACAGCAGCCATGAAATTAAAAGACACTTGCTCCTTGGAAGAAAAGCTATGACCAACCTAGATAGCATATTAAAAAGCAGAGACATTATTTTACCAACAAAGGCCCATCTAGGCAAGGCTATGGTTTTTCTAGTAGTCATGTATGGATGTGAGAGTTGTACTACAAAGAAAGCTGAACAATGAAGAAGTGATACTTTTGAACTGTGTTATTGGAGAAGACTCTTGAGAGTCCCTTGGACTGCAAGGAGATCAAACCAGTCTGTCCTAAAGGAAATCAGTCCTGAATATGCATTGGAAGGATTGATGCTGAAGCTGAAACTCCAATACTTCGGCCACCTGATGCAAAGAACCGACTCATTTGAAAAGACCCTGATGCTCGGAAAGATTGAAGGTGGGAGGAGAAGGGGATGAAAGAGGATGAGATGGTTGGATGGCATCACCGACACGATGGACGTGAGTTTGAGTAAACTCCGGGAGTTGGTGATGGACAGGGAAGCCTGGCATTCTGCAGTCCATGGGGTTGAAGAGTCAGACATGACTAAGCGACTGAACTGAACTGATGTTCTTATTTATTTTTCTTAGAAGATGTTTTAGAGTTCTTCCCTTTTAACATTTTCTCACCTGAGAATGTTCCCTCACAGGCCTTTGAGCACAACTGATTTACTAGGCAAATGACCACATATATCTCTGACTTCAAGTAGCCCTGAACACCTGTCCTAGTTGGAGATGCACAGACTTGGAGGACAGCAGTCAGACCCCACTGTATAATGTGAGGTGGCAGGAGGCCCTGTAACTGGAAACACTGGCTTTGGAATTTAGTTGCTTATTTGAATCCTGATTCTGTTGTTTGCTAGTTGTGTGATCTTGGGCAGTGTTATTTAATCCCTCTAAGTTTATCAAATAGGGATTATAAGAGTACCTACTTCAGGATTGTTAGGAGGATTATGAAATGGTCCAAGGAAAGGGCTCATCTCTGAGCCTGGCCCAGAGTAAACACTCCATAAATGGCCCTTCATCTCCACTTACAGCTCCAAGGAACAGCTTGCAGTTTCTTGTACATGCCATGATACTTCATGCTGATTTGTGTTTGATTTAGAATACTGCATCATGTCAGCTTCCCAGTTGGCACAGTGGTAAAGAATTTGCCTGACAACGCAGGAGATGCAAGAGATGCCGGTTCAATCCCTGGGTCGGGAAGATCCCCTGGAGGAGGAAATGGCAACGTCTCCAGAATTCTTGCCTGGACAGAGGAGCCTGGTGGGCTACAGTCCATGGAGTCAAAGAGTTGGACACAACTTGGTGACTAAGCACACACGCACTCATAATATTGAATCACCAGGGAAGGAATGGAGGTAGAAACATGTTTTCCCCTAAAGGGAAAATAAAAACACCAAACCTATCCTGTATTTGTTGGAAATATGACAGATTTATTTTAATGTCATAGGTTGAAAGTCATTTTTTTTAGTATCAGTTCAGTTCATTTCAGTTCAGTCGCTCAGTCGTGTCCGACTCTTTGCGACCCCATGAATCGCAGCACGCCAGGCCTCCCTGTCCATCACCAACTCCCAGAGTTCACCCAGACTCAGGTCCATCTAGTCAGTGATGCCATCCAGCCATCTCATCCTCTGTTGTCCCCTTCTCCTCCTGCCCCCAATCCCTCCCAGCATCAGAGTCTTTTCCAATGAGTCAACTCTTTGCATGAGGTGGCCAAAGTACTGGAGTTTCAGCTTTAGCATCATTTCTTCCAAAGAAATCCCAGGGCTGATCTCCTTTAGAATGGACTGGTTGGATCTCTTTGCAGTCCAAGGGACTCTCAAGAGTCTTCTCCAACACCACAGTTCAAAAGCATCAATTCTTCGGCGTTCAGCCTTCTTCACAGTCCAACTCTCACATCCATACATGACCACTGGGAAAACCATAGCCTTGACTAGACGGGCCTTTGTTGGCAAAGTAATTTTTTAGTATAGGTTTTTAAAAAAATTTATTCATTTTAATGGGAGACTAATTACTTTACCATATTGTAGTGGTTTTTGCCATACATTGACATGAATCAGCCATGGGTGTACATGTGTTCCCCATCCTGAACCCCTCTCCCCCCCTCCCTTCCCATCCCATCCCTCAGGCTACTTGAGGTCAGAAGATATACGTGGTCATTTGCCTAGTAAATCAGTTGTGCTCAAAGGCCTGTGAGGGAACATTCTCAGGTGAAAAAATGTTAAAAGGGAAGAATTTTAAACATCTTCTAAGAAAAATAAATAAGAACATCAGTTCAGTTCAGTTGCTTAGTCATGTCTGACTCTTTTCGACCCCATGGACTGCAGCATGCCAGGCTTTCCTGTCTATCGCCAACTCCCAGAATTTACTCATCCCAGTGCACCAGCCCTGAGCACCCTGTCTCATGCATCGAATCTGGACTGGTGATCTATTTCACATATGGTAATATACATGTTTCAATGCTATTCTTTCAAATCATCCCACCCTTGCCTTCTCCCACAGAGTCCAAAAGATTGTTCTATACATCTGTGTCTTTTTTGCTGTCTCACATATAGGGTCATCATTACCATCTTTCTAAATTCCATATATATGCGTTAGTATACTGTATTGGTGTTTTTCTTTCTGGCTTATTTCACTCTGTATAATAGGCTCCAGTTTCATCCACCTCATTAGAACTGATTCAAATGTATTCTTTTTAATGGCTAAGTAATATTCCACTGTGTATATGTACCACAGCTTTCTTATCCATTCATCATCAACCGTTTTTTTGTTTTTTTTTTTTAATTAATTAATTTATTTATTTTTGTCTGTGCTGGGTCTTCATTGCTGCACAGGCTTTCTCGAGCTGTGGTGATTAGGAGCTACTCTCTAATTGCAGAGCACAGGCTCTAGGCTCTCGGGCTTCAGTAGTTGCAGTGCCTGGGCTCAGTAGTCGTGGCTCTCTGGCTCTAGAACACAGGTTTAGTTAGTTGCTGTGCAGTATGTGGGATCTTCCTGAATAAGGAATCAAAAACCCTTGTCTCCCTCATTGGCAGGTGGATTCTTTACCACTGAGCCACCAGGGAAGCCCAAAAGTCACCTATTCTTCATCAAAAAAGAAAAACTGTGCTAAGCATTAGCAGGATCATAGTATTCCATAGAGCTGAGGATGACAAATATCAGCTCACAGGCCCACAAACTGCCTGTCTTCTTCTCTACCTTCTCCAACTTTATTCAGCTGTTGAATTTCTGGTCTGCTGTTTCTTTTCTACTCCTTTTCTATCTTTTTACTATTGAATACCTACCTTGCTTGTTTTTTTCTTTTTTTCTTAAAATTCTGCCCAACCTTTCATGCATCAGCTGCTTTCCTGGAGCTTTCACTGGCATTGCAAGATAATGCTACATTGAAATAAATCACCCATTAGGGCCCCTCAGCTTGAGAAAAGTTCTTCTTAGCTAAATAATGTTGGCATTTCCAACCTGAAACTCAGTGGTCATGCTCCTTTATACACTCTCATTACAGAGCCTGTATTCCAAATGCACACTAAACCTTGGGACCCCTGTAGCTCAGTCTCTGCAAAAAATCATGCATAAAGAAGCCTGGCCTGGCTGACCCCAAATGATTTATAATATATTCTAAGTTTACTCTTCTCCCTCAACCGAACAACAAAGGAGATGCCACGTCCTACCTCAGAATAACTGTTCTCAGAATTATTTTCTCCATTCTTCTGTTTTCTTACCCTCCACATGATAAACTCTTGTATTTCAGAGTTGCTCACATATCAGCCTCCAAAATGCTGTCTTCAGCTTTGGTTCCCTGTGACTTTTTTCTTTGTCCCTTTGTTTCACCCTTGCTCTTTCAGCAGTCTGATTTAGCGACTTTATTCCCTTCATCTCCTTCTACCATTTCCTTGCCAGTCTCTTCTTTCTCCCTAGTTTTCTAACTTGCATCTCCAAAGGATGGGCAATCAAGTTAGCAAGTACTCTTTCAGTTCTGAAGAAGACACATGTGACTCAAACAATTGTGAGTTGAAGGGGGATTAAAAATCTGGTTCCCTTTAGCATATTTATTTAACTGTTTATTCCTTCACTGAACTTGGAGGTTCTAGAGAGAGAGTCATATTTACCTTCATGCCTGCAGCACCCAACACAGGGACTGGCATGGAATGGCACTCAATAACTGTTGACAAATGATGAAAGTCTAAACTGTTGGTTAAATCCTACTATTTCCTAGGAAGGAAAACTAATACAATTATGTAAAATTTAAAAATAAAATAAAATTAAAAAAAATAAAATAGAAACTCCTAAAAACAAGGAACTTGGTTTAATCAGTAACACAACCAAGAATATAAATAAACTTTAAGAGCCCTGGGAAAGTCTAAGTCCCCTTTTCTGTAGGTGATTTGCTGTGATATTAACTGGCCAGAGGGTCTTACCACTTAGGTCTCTTTCTTCATCTCAGTCTAGATACCCGTGTCTGTGGTGTGTCAGATCATAGGTCACCACGAAAGTGAAAGTCACTTTCACTCAGTTGTGTCTGACGTTTTGTGACCCCATGGACTTAGCCCGCCAGGCTTCTCTTCATGTAATTCTCCAGGCAAGAACACTGGAGTGGGTTGCCATTCCCTTCTCCAGGGGATCTTCCTGACCCAGTGATCAAACGCAGGTCTCCTGCATTGAAGGCTGATTCTTTACTGTCTGAGCCACCAGGGAAGCCCATAGGTCACCATATAAAGATATAAAAGAAGCATTTAGTTGATGGCTTGCCCAAACTTTGTGAAATATTTGAGTTATGAGTTAAACTTTGGATTCTTTGGATTCTGAGTTTGGTCGAGTTCAAAAGGCAGAAAAATCCTGTGTGAATGAGGCAATACCTCACTCTGGTCAGAACCGCCATCGCTATAAAGTCTAACAAATAACATGCTGGAGAGAGTTTGGAGAAAACTGAACCCTACTACACTGTTCGTGGGAATGTAAACTGGCACAACCACTATGGACAACAGTATGGAGGTTCCTCAAAAAACAAAAAATACAGTTGCCACATGATCCAGTAATCCTACTCCTGGGCAGACAAAACTATATACCCAGACAAAACTGTAATTCAAAAAGATACTTGCACCCCTGTGTTCACTGCAGCACTATTCACAAAAGCCAAAGACATGGAACCAAATGTTCATTGACAGAAGAACGGACAAAGAATCTGTGGTACATATGCACCATGGAATACTCCCCAGCCATTAAAAAGAATGAAATAATGCCATTTCAGCAACATGGATGCAACTAGAGATTATCATACTAAGTCAGAAAGACAAATACTGTACGACATCACTTATATGTGGAATCTAAAATATGACACAAATGAACCTATCTACAAAACAGAAACAGAGTCACAGACATAGAGAAGAGACTCGTGGTTGCTAAAGGGCAGGGAAGAAGGACAGACTGGGAGTTTGGGCTTAGTAGATGCAAACTACAGAATGAATAAACAAGGTGCTACTGTATAGCGCAGGGAACGATATCCAATCTTTTGGGATAAACCATAAAGGAAAAGAACATAAATGTGCATATGTGTATAACCGAGTCACTCTGTGGCACAGCAGAAATTAACACAACATTGTAAGTCAACTGTATGTCAATAAACATAAAAGAAAACTCTGTGTGATATAGAGCTACTCAAGTCTGCCTTTCAATATAGACATAGATGCAGAAGGACATGGTCAATTCCTGCTGTCCCCCAGGCTCTTCCTTCACCTCCAGTACTGCCTGGGTAGACCTTTCCCTTCCCATCCTCTGTCATCTTTGTAGCCACAGTTCCTTGAAGACACTTAAGAGGGAACCAGCGTGTGATGTTGTATGGAGAGAACGTTACAGAAACATTTGCTTATTCAGTGAGGCCAAAGTCCCTCAGCATCTTCAAGCCAAGGCAGTATCTAGTGATTTAGTTTAATTCAACAAATGAAAAGGTGCATATGATGAGGTAAAAAAAGTGGGCTCCTTGAGAAGGCTCGGATTCTTCTTTATATCCTCAACCAGTAGTCTACTGCTTGGTCCACAGATGCCACTCAAATGCTTGTTGAATGAAAGAGTAAATTATATTTACTCCTACCCTCATAGAGCAGGTTATATAACAATGAACACACTAAAATCCTAAAATCGGTATATGCAGTAATGGAGGTGGAGTTTCATTGTGATGGGAACAAAGAGGAGGAGGAGTTAATGGTTGGCATGAAAAATGTTCTCTATCCTCCCATATAATATGCCCAAGTTCAACAGCAGCACTCACAAAATGAAAAGCCCTGTAATATATTTATCTGCCAAAATTTTGATTGCAGGTTGCTGTTCACAGAGGGAAACTAAAATTGGAAAAAAAAAAAAAACTGCATGGGTTTTGATATGAAGGAAGAATATAGTTTTTACAATATACTTACTGGAAAAACCAAACCCAAAAGACAGAAGCAACCTCCATTCTCCAAAGGCACTGGGTGGAGGAGGCTGAACTAAATGAGGTTCTCATGCAGATTATAATGGAGCAGAGGAAAGAAAGGACAGAACAGGGTCGAGGGAGACGGCATACGACAGGAAGAGAAATGATCAAAACTGAGAGGTGTTCTGTCCAGAAGAAATGCCTTTACGTTTCACTTGCAGGTCTGCAAATTACCTTCGCAGAAGGCATTTAACCTATATTTGATGCAGCAAAACAGACAAAAGAGATTCTACTGCCTCAAATGCTTTTTTGGCTTAAAACCCATTCCTTGGATCATTCCTTCATTTAGGTCCTCTAGTGTGTGAAACCTTTTCTTGGTGAGTTCACATATGGGAGAACCTTTGGATATTTAAGTAGGTTCAGAGCGATTGAGGAATCATACAGATCCATTTCTGAACTGAAGCAGGTTTTTTCCCTAGGTCTCACTATCCAATTGCTTTTGGTGTTGGAAACACTGTTTCACACTTTTACGGCATTGACATAACCTATGATGAGTCATATTGACGGAGTATCTTGATTTTCACTTCTTTTCACTGTGGGCTTCCCTGATAGCTCAGTTGGTAAAGAATCCGCCTCAAATGCAGGCGACCCTGGTTGATACCTGGGTCAGAAACATCTGCTGGGGAAGGGATAGGCTACCCACTCCAGTATTCTTGGGCTCCCCTGGTGGCTCTGCTGGTAAAGAATCCGCCTGCAATGTGGGAGACCTGGGTTTGATCCCTGGGTTAGGAAGATCCCCTGGCAAAGCGAAAGGCTACCCACTCTAGTATTCTGGCCTGGGGAATTCCATGGACTGTATAGTCCATGGGGTTGCAAAGAGTCAGACATGACTGAGAGACTTTCACTTTCACTTTTCACTTTCTTTTCACCGTAGTCAACTCTTTACAGTCAGTAACAGCAGCAGGTCAGATGTATTTGGCTACTTTATAAAGGACTTGTACAATTAACCATGCAAGATTCAGTATTATCTTAGGCTTAAGACAATTTTCTTTTTTTAGATTAGTGAGAAACAAGTATAATGAGATTTTTAATGACTCTTGAAAGTGTCTTAACGCAGAGAATTAAGACTTCTCCCCAGTCTTAAGCTTTGCTGAGTTCTTCTTACTCTAGCTTTTGGATATTGAAATCTGGATTCAGACTTGATATAAAAAAGTTTCATCTCTTCTGCCCTCAGGTTGGCTCATTAGTTATCAGGAAACCAGCAGAGGAGCACACCCCTCACTACTATTTTGCAGTGGAGATGTTCTGACCTAAAATTAGAAGAACTTCCCTGGTGTCCAGTGGCTCAGACTCTATGTTCCCAATGCAGGGGGCCTGGGTTCCATCCTTGATCAGGGAACCAGAATGCCACAACTAAAGATCCTGCCACAACAAGAAAAAAGATCCTATGTGCTACAGCTACAATCAGTCAAATAAATTTTAAAAAAGTATTAAAAATGAAAGTACAATGACTAGCTGGGTCAGGGTTGGGAGCAAGTACATAGGAAGGTTGGCAATGTCAGGAGGTGTAGGTGAAGCAGACACTGGTCGGGCAGGTGATATCCAGAAAGCAAGAGAACAGCCATCTTGAGTATCCTGACCACACCCTACACACCCTGCACAACCCTTACAATCTTGGTCCATCCCCTCTTCTGCCATATCCTTGGGGTCAGGTACGTAGCAGGCATTGCAACCAGATACCCCAATTACGATACAGACGTCAGCAGCCAAAGAGTATCAAGAGTAAGATACCTAGCGTGTTCAGAACAGTTATTTGCCAGGATATGGGCAAACTTTGGAGCCAAGCACTTACCGGGTTCATGGAGAGAGAGATGAGGCAGCAGTGCCCTGTCCAGTTATAAGGAAGGTCTAAGGCCACCCCTGGACTTCCCTGGTGGCTCAGATGGTAAAGAATCCACCTGCAAAGCAGGAGAGCTGGGTTCAATTCCCGGGTTGGGAAGATCCCCTGGAGGAGGGCATGGCAACCCACTCTAGTATTCTGGCCTGGAGAATCCCCATGGACAGAGGAACCTGGCCAGCTATAGTCCATGGGGTTGCAAAGAGTCAGACATGACTGAGTGACTAAGCACACACACACACAAGGCCACCCCTGGGTTTACAAGTCCAGAGCCACCCTCACAGGAAGGGTCTTCAACTCTAGAAGAAACATTCTGGTGACCAAGCATTCAACTTAACGTTAGCCTCTGCTGTTAGCGCAGCCTCTGTGGCCTTTCTTAATAAAAAAGGCATCGGTCAGCCCACAACTGACCACTCACTTATTATTGAATGTTTTCTCCCCACTGTAGTGGCGACCAGTATCTGTACAACAGCCTTGGCCTGTCTGTGAGTTCTCTGGATTCTCTTGGCGTCCCCCCATTCATCAAGGACAGCCACCCCAGGGCCACACACACTAGTGAATGGCCACCCTGGGACTCCCCCACAACTTTTGGGATCACCCCTGGGACTTTTCTAGGCCTCACAAGTTAGTGGGCGGCCACCCCAGGATCACTGCTGAAACTTTTGGGGTTACCCCTCCTCCACTTTCAGGGCCCACATTAGTAGGATGGCCACCCCCTGATCACACCCTCAATTTGCTATCCCCAAGCCTGATTTCTCTGACGTCTCTGTGCTCAGGGGAGTTTCCTCGGTCTCCTGGCTGCTCTGCCAAGTGCTGGGCTGCACCCCAAAGTCCTGTATGGCCTGTATTTGCCCAGCTTCAAGGACGAAGAAACAAGCTGGAGGCAGCGACAGAGACATAAACAGTTTCATGGACAGGGGAGCTTACCTGTCCAAAGCAAGGTCCTGGAGCAACACTCCATGTGTGCAGCTGATGGCCGGCGGGATATGGCAGCAGGCTCCTGGGGCGGAGCGGAAGTTGCTAATTACAGGGGGAATTGACAGGTTACCAGGGAAACCAGCAGAGGAGCACCGGCCCCTCATCACCTCTTTAATGAACTATGCCGGTGGAGTTCTGATCTAAAGTTAGAATCACCAGCTGAGGCAGGAGGCAATGATGTAGGAAGGTCAGTCATGTGAGGAAGGTATGGGTGAGGCAGGCACTAGTTGGGCAGAGGTTGTACAGAGAGCGAGAGAAGCTCGCTCACCTGGGGTGAGTTGACCATATGAGGAGGCCATGTGGCTGCGGGGGGGCAGTGGAGAGAGTGGCCCAGGATGTGGGGGGTTGGAGGCTGGCAGGGGCTACATCATACAGGGCCTCAGAGCTCTTTTAATTTCATGGCCGCAGTCACATCTACAGTAATTTTGGAGCCCTGGAAAATATATGCGGAATCTAAAAAACAAAAGAAACAAATGAACTTATTTACAAAAGAGAAATAGACTCACAGACAGAAAACAAGTTTATGGTTACCAAAGGGGAAGTGTGGGGAGGGAGAAATTAGGAGTTTGGCATTAAAATAGACACACAACTGTATATAAAATAATCAACAAGGACCTACTGTATAGCACAGGGAACTACATTCAATATCTTACAATAACTGATAATAGAAGAGAATGTAAAAAAAGAATTTTTAAATATAGTTTTTTTTTAAATTTTATTTTATTTTTAAACTTTACATAATTGTATTAGTTTTGCCAAATATCAAAATGAATCCACCACAGGTATACATGTGTTCCCCATCCTGAACCCTCCTCCCTCCTCCCTCCCCATTCCATCCCTCTGGGTCGTCCCAGTGCACCAGCCCCAAGCATCCAGTATCCTGCATCGAACCTGGACTGGCAACTCGTTTCATACATGATATTTTACATGTTTCAATGCCATTCTCCCAAATCTTCCCACCCTCTCCCTCTCTCACAGAGTCCATAAGACTGTTCAATACATCAGTGTCTCTTTTGCTGTCTCGCATATAGGTTCATCATTACCATCTTTCTAAATTCCATATATATGTGTTAATATACTGTATTGGTGTTTTTCTTTCTGGCTTACTTCACTCTGTATAATAGGCTCCAGTTTCATCCACCTCGTTAGAACTGATTCAAATGTATTCTTTTTAATGGCTGAGTAATACTCCATTGTGTATATGTACCACTGCTTTCTTATCCATTCATCTGCTGATGGACATCTAGGTTGCTTCCATGTCCTGGCTATTATAAACAGTGCTGCAATGAACATTGGGGTACATGTGTCTCTTTCCCTTCTGGTTTCCTCAGTGTGTATGCCCAGCAGTGGGATTGCTGGATCATAAGGCAGTTCTATTTCCAGTTTTTTAAGGAATCTCCACACTGTTCTCCATAGTGGCTGTACTAGTTTGCATTCCCACCAACAGTGTAAGAGGGTTCCCTTTTCTCCACACCCTCTCCAGCATTTATTGCTTGTAGACTTTTGGATCGCAGCCATTCTGACTGGTTGAAATGGTACCTCATAGTGGTTTTGATTTGCATTTCTCTGATAATGAGTGATGTTGAGCATCTTTTCATGTGTTTGTTAGCCATCTGTATGTCTTCTTTGGAGAAATGTCTATTTAGTTCTTTGGCCGATTTTTTGATTGGGTCATTTATTTTTCTGGAGTTGAGCTGTAGGAGTTGCTTGTATATTCTCAAGATTAGTTGTTTGTCAGTTGCTTCATTTGCTATTATCTTCTCCCATTCTGAAGGCTGTCTTTTTACCTTGCTAATAGTTTCCTTTGATGTGCAGAAGCTTTTAAGGTTAATTAGGTCCCATTTGTTTATTTTTGCTTTTATTTCCAATATTCTGGGAGGTGGGTCATAGAGGATCCTGCTGTGATGTATGTTAGAGAGTGTTTTGCCTATGTTCTCCTCTAGGAGTTTTATAGTTTCTGGTCTTACGTTTAGATCTTTAATTCATTTTGAGTTTATTTTTGTGTATGGTGTTAGAAAGTGTTCTAGTTTCATTCTTTTACAAGTGGTTGACCAGATTTCCCAGCACCACTTGTTAAAGAGATTGTCTTTAATCCATTGTATATTCTTGCCTCCTTTGTCAAAGATAAGGTGTCCATATGTGCGTGGATTTATCTCTGGACTTTCTATTTTGTTCCATTGATCTATATTTCTGTCTTTGTGCCAGTACCATACTGTCTTGACAACTGTGGCTTTGTAGTAGAGCCTGAAGTCAGGTAGGTTGATTCCTCCAGTTCCATTCTTCTTTCTCAAGATCGCTTTGGCTATTCGAGGTTTTTTGTATTTCCATACAAATTGTGAAATTATTTGTTCTAGCTCTGTGAAGAATGCTGTTGGTAGCTTGATAGGGATTGCATTGAATCTATAGATTGCTTAATGGAATCATTTTTCTGTACATATGAAACTAACACAGATAAAGTATATCAAGTGTATTTCAATAAAAACTGAAAACAAAAGAAGTAAATGATGTCAGCTTTACACACATAAATTTACACTGCAGTGGCAACAGGACTTGTAATAATCACAGTACACCAATTCATAAACTAATCTTCTTTTTGAGCTTGAGCATGTAAGTGTGAACAGAATTCTGAAAACAAAGATTCTGTGGGTTGATTAGGGATGAAAGTTTCATGGGGGAATGAAGTCTCTGAAGGAAGTACAAAGCCCAGATGGACAGACGGGAAGAGCCAGAGGCCATCCCAAGGACCAGCAACCAGAAGGCCACAGATTCTGTTTGGAGAGTTGCAATGTAGAGTGGACAGGAAGGCAATGCAGAATCCCTGGCTGGACGTTAGTGGAGGGGATGGCAATTATCAGCAGTATCATCAGAGCTTTGATGTTTAGCAATTTACAAAGTGCTTTCTTTGCTTCATTTCACTCAGTTCTCATTGTAGAATCGATAAGACAACAAACAGTACTGTTCCCTTATTTTATCAACTGAAGATGGGGGATTTAAATGGTGAGGTTTATATGCTTCTCTTTTCACTATGGAACTGGTTTTGCTGAGGTAGGATTAAGATTAGTGGTTTGGGTGTATATCCTATTTAGGGGAAAAGAGGGTCATGAATGATAAAAGACTATAATGATTTCATTTAAAATTGATTCACTTTGCTGTAGAACAGAAACTAACACAATATTGTAAAGCAACTGTACTCTGATACAAATTAATTTAAAAATAGAATATGGGAGGGAGGGGACATATATATACTTCTAGCTGATTCATGTTCTTTTATGGCAGAAACCAACACAACATTGTAAAGCAATTATCCTCCAACTAAAAATAAATTTAAAAAGATAAGAATCATTAATTGATATTTCATCCAAATAAAATTTTATTAATTATAGCCCTTTAAAAAATATGGGAAAAAAAAAAGAAAGCCATGTCAGGTTGGGCTTGAGGATTTGTATCATGTTGACTTCCAGAATCTGTGGTTGTGTGTGCTCAGTGGAGCCCAGCTCTTTGTGACCCCAGGGACTGTAGCCCACCAGCCTCCTCTATGGGATTTCCCAGGCCAGAATACTGGAGTGAGTTGCCATTTCCTTCTCCAGGGAATCTTCCTGACCCAGGGATTTAACCCAAGAATCCTGCATCTCCTGCATTGTCAGGCAGATTCTTTACCACTGAACCATCAGGGAAGCCCTGACTTTCAGAGCCTTGGGGAATATGTCATTTTCCCTTCAGCACTATTTGGATACATAGAAGCCAGAGGCCAGAGTTTCTAAAATAAGAAGGCTTTACCAGTTACTCCCATCCTGACCCAGTGCTTTAAGTTATTTACAAAACTACTACTGAGGAAATAAAACAAATCTTCCCATTGAGATTTCCTTCTGAATTAACCTGCATGACTTGCTGCTGCTGCTGCTAAGTCGCTTCAGTCATGTTCGACTCTCTGCGACCCCACCAGGCTCTCCCGTCCCTGGGATTGGGATACAGTTAAAAAAGCTGCTGGTTATGTTTAACTTCAGTAAACTTCACCAGAATGACTAAATGGCCCACCTATGATTTTTATATGATTTCCTGATTAGCTCAATTCTCTCATCTGAACTACATGGTAGTTTTCATACAAATTCTGAAAGCATCTTTCAGATAGGAGTCTTTTCAAGAAGATAGTGGTTAAAAATCAAATTTTAGAAGACTGAAGATACACTTTATGTGGTAACTTCATGGTTCTGTTAGCTTTGAATCTCTGTACTTTTTCTGTGGAGTCTTAATGTATGGATATCAATATTTGTTTATAATTCTGAATTTCTTAATTTAGTATAAAATACTGTTGTGCATAACATATGTGTGCATGTGTGTGTGTCTATGCACATAAGAATCATGCTTGTTTCTTTTATTTTTAAAATTTTATTTATTTATTTTTTTTGGTTGTGCCATGCAGCATGCAGCTCCTGGAGTTGGTGATGGACAGGGAAGCCTGGTGTGCTGCAGTCCATGGGGTTGCAAAGAGTCGGACACAACAGAGCTACTGAACTGAACTGAACTGAACTGATGCAGCATGCAGGATCTTCATTCCCTGACCAGGGACTGAACGTGTGCCCTTGCACTGGAAGCATGGTTTCCTAATTATTGGACCTCCCCAATACGTGCTTCCAGAGAAGGCACTGGCACCCCACTCCAGTACTCTTGCCTGGAAAATCCCATGGACGGAGGAGCCTGGTGGGCTGCAGTCCATGGGGTCATTAAGAGTCGGACACAACTGAGTGACTTCACTTTCCCTTTTCCCTTTCATGCATTGGAGAAGGAAATGGCAACCCACTCCAGTGTTCTTGCCTGGAGAATCCCAGGGACAGGGGAGCCTGGTGGGCTGCCATCTATGGGGTTGCACAGAGTCGGACGTGACTGAAGCAATTTAGCAGCAGCAATAGCAGCATACGTGCTCCTTTTTAAATTCAATGAACAATTATTAAAGAATCGCTAGGAACAAGTCCATAAGCATGGACACAAAGTTTTTAACCTAACACAGGACATGATGAATATAGTAGACTGGCCAAAAAAATTGGGTTTTTCCATAAGCTGGTATGCTGCAGTCCATGGGGTCTCAAACAGTCAGATACAACTGGCTGACTGACTTCCATAGATGTAATGGAAAAACCCAAATGAACTTTTTGGCCAACCCAATAGTAAGCATATATTAATAGTAAGCATGAGAGATTGAGAGCTATGGAAAATTTAAGAGATAAGGAATCCTCTGTGGGTGAAAGGAAATGCTTTACACATTCAAGCAGCACCTAGAAGAACGGGTAGGTTCTGCCAGGTAGAGATGGCGATAGAGCAGTGAAGACTAAGGCCCAGAAGGGAGAAAGGGATGAATGTATTCAGAAAACCAGGAATAGTAACAATTTACAGATTCTCTGGGGGCAGGTTGGGTGGCGAAAGGAAACACAATTGTTGTTGTTTAGTCACTAAGTCATGTGTGACTCTTTTGCAACCCCATGGACTGTAGCCCACCAGGTTCCTCTGTCCATAGGATTTCCCAGGCAAGAATACTAGATTGGGTTGCCATTTCCTTCTTCAGGGCATCTTCCTGACCCAAGAATTGAACCTGCATCTCCTGCTTGTCAGGCGGAGTCTTTACTACTAAGTCACCTGAGAAACCCTGGAAACATGATTAGGTCACATTAAAAAAAAAGTGAACTTAATTCGGCAGGTGATATGGAGCTACTGAAATATATGGAATAGCAGAGTTGACAAAAATCACAGTTGCTTTGATATACAGAAAGGACTGGAGAAGGGAAATCAACTGCTATGGGATTGACTAAGAGAGAACTAAGAAGCCAAGTTAGCAATAACAAGACCTGATGGAGGATAAAGGCAGTTAAGAGAGAAGAGGGACTGGATGCGAGAGATTATTTTTAATGACAGCGATGGATACCTGTGGCTCATGGTCAGCTAAGGCTACCCCTGCCTCAAGCATGTTTAGTCAGGCATCTCTACCTTTTATCAGTGCAATGTGGTTTCTTCCTCAAGCGTGCTTTCCTAATCTGGCTGCCATCCAGTATGAGATCAAAGCTGTCAAACTCTTTAAAAAGTACCTAGCACATGCTAAGAATTTTATGCATACATTAAAAAAAAATTGTTGTTGTTCAGCTGCTCAGTCATGTCCAGCTCTTTGCGACCGCATGGACTGCAGCACACCAGGCGTCTTGTCTTTCACTATCTCCTGGAGTTTGCTCAAAGTCATGTCCATTGAGTCAGTGATGCCATCTAACCATCTCATCCTCTATTGCCCCTTCTCCTGCCCTCAATCTTTCCCAGCATCAGGGTCTTTTCCAGTGAGTTGGCTCTTCACATCAGGTGGCCAAAGTATTGGAGCTTCAGCTTCAGCATCAGTCCTTTCAATGAATATTAAGGGTTGATTTCCTTTAGGATTGACTTGTTTGATCTCCTTGCAGTCCAAGGGACTCTAGAGAGTCTTCTCCAACACTGTAGTTTAAAAGTATCAATTCTTTGGTGCTCAGCCTTCTTTATGGTCCAGCTCTCACATCCATACATAACTACTGGAAAAACCATAGCTTTGACTGTATGGACTCTTATGGGCAAAGTGATGTCTCTACTTTCTAACATGCTGTCTAGGTTTGTCATAGCTTATATAAATTTAATTAGTAAAACTGCCTTATCTTGTTGCCTATGACATTAAACTGTGGATTTTTCATCCTTTAAAAAATTATTTTATTGAAAATAAAAAAGCTGTAGAGGTAAGACAGCTTCAATATTTTCCTCTGCTCACTGGGATAATTTTGTGAGCATTTGCTTCCCTTTCAACTTTTGAAGTTCTTCTGAAGATGGACAAAGGGACAATAGTAACCAGCAATCCACCCCTTAATTATGATTATTATAAATAGAGAGGATGAATTTGTATAGAAAGTAAAGCCCTGAGGCCAGGGCAGAAAACTCTGATGAACATCATGAAATTAGAGAAAGGTCCAGAAATCAATTTCAAGCCTCAACCTTCCCCTCCTCTGCAAGTCTGGTGTCTCTAAACCCATCTCAAGACCCAGCACACCCTTTTCCTGATCCTCATGAGCCATTTAGACCAATTTGTGGTCCAGCATGGAGCCAACAGTCACCCAGTATGGATTCCAGCTCAGCTTGGCGACCTGCTCCCAACTTTATGTTTATTTTCAAGGCTTTATTCTAGAAACCTTTTTGTAACCCCCTCCCCTTTCCTTTTGCCCAATCCCTGTCTTCTTGTCTGTTCTCTTGAGTCCCTGACTTTGAATGTGAGTCTGAGTGCCTGACACAGTACCTGATGGGTGGCCCGCCTGGATGGCCAGCATCACCCAGCCTGCTTTTCCTGAAACTCTTCTCTTGTCTCCTGCTTCCAATGGCCTGTTATCAGCCTCTCATTCTGCCTCTCCCGATGCTTGGACCATGACTAGAAGTGCCATATTCTCTAGGTCACCTCTAGGCACACGTGGTCATTCTGCCTTCCATAGGGTGAATTTTCTCAAATCTGAGCCTGTCAAAGGACACCTCTGATCCTGTTGGCTTTGCCTGATGATTCTTTTCTAAAGAAATTATTGGTTTTGTTTAGTGCAGTTCAAGGTTCAGAGAAAAAATGAAGGAAAGTGAAGAGATTTCCCATAGGCCTCCTCTCCCCACACAGGCATAGTCTCCCCACTTATCTATAGCCCACACCAAAGGGGTACGGGTGTTGCAGCTGATTAACCCGCACGAACACATCATGAGCCTGAGTTCACACTTGGTGTTGTACACTCTGTGGGTTTGGAGTTTAATTTTTTTTTTTAATTAACTTTTATGGGAGTAAGTTGCTTTACAATATTGTGTTAGTTTCTGTTGTACAACAAAGTGATTCTGCTATGCATATACATGTATCCCCTCTTCCTTGAATTTCCTTCCCATTTAGGTCACCACAAAGCATTGAGTAGAGGTCCCTGAGCTATGTAGTAGGTTCTCATTAGTTATCTATTTTATACACAGTATCGGTAGCGTATATATGTCAATCCCAATCTCCCACTTCATCCCACCCCATCTCCCGTTGGTGTCCATACATTTGTTCTCTACGTCTGTGTCCCTGTTTCGAAAGTACGATCATCTCTACCACTTTCTAGGTTCCACAAAGATGGGTTGATATATGCCTGATGATTCCCGAGTTGAAATGAGAAAAGACAGTTTCAAGAAGTCAGGCACAAGCAAGGAACTATGGCGGTGATGCAGTGCTATGTGAGAGAGAAGGGAACTAAGCCATCTTTGCCAATTTTGTCATTTGTTCATTTTTCTTAATATCGGAAGCTCAGCCTTCAACCAGGCCTCTAGATATGAGTGAATTCCAAATAATTTTTGGTGTGTTTATTTTGCTTTATTAAAATAGAACAGGGGTGTATTTTCATAGTTATATAGTTTGTAGCACAGTGTTCATTCTTAAGGGCTTCCCTGGTGGCTCAGATAGTAAAGAATCTGCCTGCAATGCAGGAGACCTGGGTTCGATTCCCTGGGTTGGAAAGATTAAATTCAATATATTTTATGAACTTAGAACTGAAAAAAAGGGATTATTTCATTAAAATGATAGGGAGGGAGTAAGGAGTAGGGAGTAGTGGAGGGTACCATTCATTGTGATGTGATGTGGTTACGAGTCTATGCATACCTGACTCCTCCATTCTCCTCCATCAGACAGGTATGTAAGAGAGTTTCCATCACTGATACTCACTATGTAAACGGTTTGCACTATATGTAAAGGTAATGGGGCCTCCCAGGTGGCTCGGTGGTAAAGAATCTACCTGCAATGCAGCAGACCCAGAGGCATGGGTAAGATCCTTGGGTTGGGAAGATCCCCTGGAGGAGGAAATGGCAACCCACTCCAGGATTCTTGCCTGGAGAATCCCATGGAGGGAGGAGCCTGGTGTCCTACAGTCCATGGGGTTGCAAAGAGTTGGACATGACTTGCAACTAAACAACATAGAAGTCATAACTGTGAGTGATATGTGTGTGTGTGAGTGGACTAGTGTTATTTTTGAGGAAATGTATTTTAACTACTTGGAGCAGACTGGTCAAATACTACTTGCCATATTCTTCTTTTTCAAAGGAGGAAGAAACAATTTATTTCTAAGTATGACACTGAATCAGATCATCTCTCAGATACTCTTCTAGTTAGATATTTTGATTTTCTCCAGAAACTGTCTAGGTGAAGATGTATACATCTTTTCTGTTTTTCTCTTTGAGGAATAATGTTGAAACCCAGCCATGTTTCTATTGTGGGAATCAAGAAGGACTTTTATGTGGTTGAAAACTAACTTGTTTCAAGGAAGCTAGATATCACTGAAATTCAAAGCTGCAAGTCTGAAAACACATGCAATAGCCTAGGAATTATTTATTCAGGACAGTATCTAAGAGGGAAAAAAAATCCTTGATCTTCAATAGGCAAAGTTATCAATATTAACAGTAGCAATGATTGTTATAACAAATATAATAATTTCCCCCCTGGGTTATGATTTTAACAGATTCTAATTCTAATTATAGATATTAATATTAACATCACATTAACCACTATGTGAAGGACAGTGTATTACACTTAATTGCTACTCAATATTCCAAATTTTTTTATTCAGTACATGTTTATTGGGGCTTCCCAGATGGTGCTAGTGGTAAAGAACCCACCTGCCAATGCAGCAGATATGGGTTCAATCCCTGGGTTGGGAAGATCCCCTAGAGGAGGGCATGGCAACCCACTCCAAGATTCTTGCCTGGAGAATCTCCATGGACAGAGAACTCTGGTGGGCTACAGTCCATAGGGTTGCAAAGAGTTGGACACGACTGAAGCAACTGAGCACACACTCAGGTTTATTGAGTATCTGCTGTGTGTCAGGTATGATATTAGTTTTGGAGATGTATGTGTGTGTTAGTCACTCAGTTGTGTCTGACTCTTTGTGGTCTCATGGACTGTAGCCCACCAGGCTCCTCTGTCCATGGAATTTTCCAAGCAGGAATACTGGAATGGGTTGCCATTCCCTTCTCTAGGGAATCTTCCAAACCTAGGGGTCAAACCTGAGTCTCCTGTGTTACAGACAGATTCTTTACTGTGTGAGTCACCAGGGAAGCCCAAATGGAAAGGACACGTTCTCTTCTCCTTTGAATTTCCCTGCAATGACAGTAATCACGTAGGCACTTGTGGTTGTTAATCACTATGGAATAACCGTTGCAACAGAAATAAACAAATGGGACCTAATTAAACTTAAAAGCTTTTGCACAGCAAAGGGAATGGTAAACAAAAGACAACTAACAGAACTGGAGAAAATATTCGGAAATAATCTGACTGACAAGGGATTAATTTCCATATACATACAGCTAATACACCTCAGTGAGAGAAGGCAATGGCACCCCACTCCAGTACTCTTGCCTGGAAAATCCCATGTATGGAGGAGCCTGGTAGGCTGCAGTCCATAGGGTCGCTGGGAGTTGGACATGACTGAGCAACTTCACTTTGACTTTTCACTTTCATGCATTGGAGAAGGAAATGGCAACCCACTCCAGTGTTCTTGCCTGGAGAATCCCAGGGACGAGGGAGCCAGGTGGGCTGCCGTCTATGGGGTCACACAGAGTCAGACATGACTGAAGCAACTTAGCAGCAGCAGCAGCATACACCTCAATATTAAAAAATCCCCAAACAACCCAATCAAAAAAATGGGCAGAAGATCTAAACAGACATTTCTCCAAAGAAAACATACACACACGGACAAAAGCACATGAAAAGATGCTCCACATTGCTAATTACTAGAAAAATGCAAATCAAAACTATAAAGAGGCACTACCTCATACTGCTCAGACCAACCAACATCAAAAAGGCTACAAGTAATAAATGTTAACACGTGTGGAGAAAACACAGTCCTCCTATATTGTTGGTAGGAATGTAAATTGGTACAGCCACTATGGAGAATAGTATGAAAGTTTCTTAAAAAATAAAAATTGAGCTACCGTATGATCTTGCAATCCTACTCCTGGGCATATATCCAGAGAAAAACAGAATTCAGAATTCAAAAAGATACGTACACCTCAGTGTTCATAGCAGCACTATTTATAATAGCCTAGATATAGAAGCAACCTGAGTGTCTATCAACAGATGAATGGTGGTGGTATACATATATGGTGGTATACATAGATGTGGTATACATGTACAGTGGAATATTAGCCATAAAAAACAATGAATAGACCTGGAGATTATCATACCGAGGGAAGTAAGCCAGGCAGAGAAAAACAATTATCAGTTGATATCACTTATGTATGGAATCTTTAAAAAATGATACAAATGAAATTATTTATGAAACAGAAATAAACTCACAGATGTAGAAAACAAACCTATGGCTACCAAAGGGTAAATGTGGAGGGGATAAATTAAAAGTTTAGGATTAAAAGATATACACCACTATATATAAAGTAGATAACCAAGAAGGACCTACTATATAGCACAGGGAATTATACTCAATATCTTATAATAAATAACCTATAGTGCAAGATAATGTAAAAAAATAATATATTTATATATTATTTTATGTATATGTATATATATATATGTGTGTGTGTATGAATCACTTTGCTATACACCTGAAACTAACACACTGTAAAATTTCAATAAAAATTTTTAAAACATTAAAAAGTTTAAAAACTGAAAAAAGTCAAAAAGGAGTAATGTTACAAGAGCTTAATTTATTCATTGAGTAAACAAATGATTATTTTATTAACTTTGTATTTTATATTGGAATATGAACTGAACTCAACTGAATAGCCAGCTAGCAATGTTGTGATAGTTTCAGGAGCACAGCAGAGTGACTCAGCCATATATACACTCATATCCATTTTCCCCCTGACTGCCCTCCCATCCAGGCTGCCACATAACATTGAGCAGAGTTCCCTGTGCTTTGCATGTATGCATGCTCAATCACTTCAGTTGTGACCAACTCTTTGTGACCCTGTGGACTGTATGTAGCCCACCAGGCTCCTCTGTTTATAGGATTCTCCAGCCAAGACTACT
Organism: Bubalus kerabau; assembly: GCF_029407905.1. Taxonomy (NCBI): domain Eukaryota; kingdom Metazoa; phylum Chordata; class Mammalia; order Artiodactyla; family Bovidae; genus Bubalus; species Bubalus kerabau. The sequence continues at coordinate 29,585,895 of NC_073632.1, read as the reverse complement.
GGAGTGGGTTGCCATGCCCTCCTCCAGGGAATCTTTCCAACCCAAGGATCAAACCCTGTCTCCTGTGTCTCTTGCAGTGGCAGGCAGATTCTTTACCGCCGAGCCAATGGGGAAGCCCTGTCTGTGCTAAGTAAATGATTGTTAACGGGTAAGCAGTATGCTGAGGACACAGCATGTACAGAATGAACACAGTCCCTGCCCTCAGGAAGCCGACTGCCCGTTCTTAGAGAGCGACAGGTGAATGGACTCAGCATATGTGGTTGTATGTGTTGCATGAGGAAGCACCTGGGGTGGGGGAACATGAGGGTCCCCTAACCATACCTTTAAGACTCTGCAAAGGTTTCCCAGAAAAAAAAAAAAAAGGTTCAAGCTGGGAGCCCACTCCTCCCCGTCAAATATATAGGGATTTGTCAGAGTTTGGGATAAAGAACACCTTGTGTAAAGGAAGGCCTGGAAACAAGATCACTGAAAGAAATGCAACACGACTAGCACAGAGAATGTTCGAGAAGTGTGCTAGGAGTGACCGGCAAGGCAGGAGTAGCTGGGCCACTGGGGCTTTGCAGGCCATTCTGAGGCACTGGACTGGATCCTACAGTGTAATTGGAAACAATTGCCTTTTAAACATGGATGAGACGTGATCAGAAACAGGTCTGTGTAAGGAATATACTTACATTCCCGTTCTATCTCTGAAAGCTTTGTAACCCCAAAGTATGGTTTTTATGTATGTTTTAATTTGGCATGGGACTTGGGCTCAGATGTTTCAACTTATCTGAAGTCAAATGTCAATTCAAAATTACTGTTTACAGAGTAAGCTGCCTTTTTAGTTGGGATGTTTTCCCTTGCTGCCGTGCCCTAGGAAGCACCATAATCTCAGGTCTCTATTTAGACGTTCTGTAGCGGATGCCCTCCTCGTTTAGGATGTGAACACAGAGGTTCAAGTGATCCCACAAAAGGCAAATGCGCAGAATGTTTGTTCCTGTCACAAAATGTATTCCAGAGATGTGCAACTGCTGTCCAAAAATGTTTCTTAATTTCTTCTGTTGACATCTGCATGAGATCCTCACAGAAATACCGTGAACTAAAATGTTGTCTGCCATATCACTAAACAAAAGAGGTTGCAGCCATGGAGCCGTCACATTATAGCCACCTGGATGCTAAGCCCTGAAGGAGCTCAGGTTGGAGGCAGGATGCCCTCCATCTAGCAGTCAGCCACTGCAGCCACCCCTGATGATGCCCCTGAGGAGACGCAGGGTGAGAATGCACAGCATTCTGGATAGCTGAGATGCATATCAAAGAAAAAATTTCAATGAGCCCAAATTCTTGGATCTTCCCATACATGTGTGTATGTTGGTCCGACTCTTTTGGGACCCCATGGACTGTAGCCCACCAGGCTCCTCTGTCCATGGGTTTTTCCAGGCAAGAATACTGGCGTGAGTTGCCATTTCCTTCTCCAGGGGATCTTCCTGACCCAGGGATGGAACCTGGGTCTCCTGCATTGCAGGCAGACTCTTAACCACCTGAGCCATCAGGGAAGCCATACATGGGAAACGCCCCCCTACATGGAAAAGTGATAAATTCCTTAACTTGAGATATCTACTTGTCTTTTTATTAACATTAATCTTTTGATATTCTAACTACCTGGTCTTTTATTGCAAAAACTTCTGTATATCCTGGCTCCCACTTGCCTCTTCAGAGAAGTCTCCCAGAATTATCTAAGAGGCTGTGTCCAAGTCTTAAGTCCTCAGATTTGTCCACTGAATAAAACATAACTCTCAGCTTTTAGGTTGTGCTTTTTTTTTTTTTTCTTTTTTCAGTTGACAATGCTAACATGTCTATAACACTGATGGTCCCCATTTTAACAGAGAAGGTGGACCTTAGACTTGCTCTGTCTATAGGCAGCCCCTGAGGGAGAAAGGGAGCTTGCGGAGACTTCCAGAAAGGGAATCCTGAACCGGCCAAACCGGAAAGTTACAAAATGAGGAACTCAGATCTTTAAAGTGATATTCATCACAAGGGGGTCAGAGTCCCTTGTCTGTTCCGCTAGTGTCCTAAGGATTCAGTTCTCTAGGTTTCTTGGTTAAAGTGATTTATGGCAGTGCCTCTGTGGGGAGAGAGAGTTTCTGGTTTTCCTGAAATACGAGATGAATTTCTAGGCTCATCTACTACAATAAAGTCTTGTCTTGAGTGTGTTTGGTGGATCCCTGGACTTCCCGTATGTGATTCTGGTGTGGAATGATGTTTTATCTTCAGTGGTGTTCTATATCTGCCTTCATAAGAAATCTTTTCATGGCAGGAAAAGGTATTATGTGTAAACCAAAACTGTACTAATGTTCCCTCCCCTGTTCCTTTTTCCCTTTTCACAATGATCTAAAGAATGCTTCTCCTGGATGCAGTGCAGGGAGCCTGGGAGCTGAGCCCAGGATCTGAATTGGAGATGTTTTAAACTAGCAATAGTCAGAATGATGCTTTTAAAGAGCAAACATAAGTTTCTCAAGGATTATACTGCTGACATACAGCAAGAATGGAAAATTTTAAAAACTGAAGCTTGAATTACAGAACAAATGACAGCAAGAGACACATAAAGACAAAGCTGCAGTGATCTCTGCCTACATCTCCAAGGCTGAGAATATACTTACTTGTGCATTGGTAAAGGTTTAGTTTCCAGAACATACTCTTCTTCTTTTAAACTCTGTCTTTTCAGAAACATTAGATTTTAAAATTAAGTAATAATTGATTCCCCCGCCGCCTCCGAGTGACTAGTCTGAGCCCCACACAGCCATTAGAATAGTCCTTAACTGACACTTGTCTTTAATCTAGTAAATCCCTCTGAGGAGCTCACAGTTTAGAAGAATTGCAAGTAATACATACATGGAAAATAAATACTAGGCCATAGTTGCACTATACAAATTTATGAACTACCTGCCAAATATCAGGATCATTTGTAAAGGAAATTAATGTTTAAATGGCAACTATAGATTCTCTCCACTAATAGTATGAAGATGTTATTTGTTTTTTCTTTTTTAAAATTATGATTTAATTGGAGGTTAATTGCTTTACAATATTGTGTTGGCCTCTGTCATACATCAACATGAATCAGCCACAGGTATACACATGTCCCCTCTCTCCTGAACCCCCTTCCCATCTCCCACCCCATCCCACCTCTCCAGGTTGTCACAGCACACTGTGTTGAGCTCTTTGTTGACACAGCAAATTCCCACTGGCTATCTATTTCATGGGCTTCCCTCTGGCTCAGCTGGTAAAGAATCCTCCTGCAATGCGGGAAACCTGGGTTCAATCCCTAGGTTGGGAAGATCCCCTGAAGAAGGGAAAGGCTGCCCACTCCAGTATTCTGGCCTGGATATGGTAGTGTATATGCTTCCACGCTACTCTCCCAATTCGTCCCGCCTTCTCCTTTCCTCTCTGTGTCCGCAAGTCTGTTCTCTGTGTCTGTATCTCCCTTTCTGCCCTGTAGATAGGTTCATCAGTACCATCGTTCTAGATTCCATACACATGCATTAATATACAATATTTGTCTTTCTCTTTTTGACTTACTTCACTCTGTATAATAGGCTCTAGGTTCATCCACCTCATTAGGACTGACTCAGATGTGTTCTTTTTATAGTTGAGTAATATCCTATTGTGTATATGTACCGCAATTTATGTACCCATTCATTTATGCTTCCCTGGTGGCTCAGAAGTTAAAGCGTCTGCCTGCAATGTGGGAGACCCGGGTTCGATCCCGGGGTTGGAAAGATCCCCTGGAGAAGGAAATGGTAACCCACCCCAGTATTCTTGCCTGGAGAATCCCATGGACAGAGGAGCCTGGCAGGCTACAGTCCACAGGGTTGCAAAGAGTCAGACACAACTGAGCAACTTCACTTCACTTCACTCATCTATTTGTGGATATCTAGGTTGCTTCCATGTCCTAGCTATTGTAAAAAGTGCTGCCGTGAACATTGGGGTACATGTGTCTGTTTCAATTATGGTTTTCTCAGGGTATATACCCAGTAGTGGGATTGTTGGGTCATATGGTAGTGATTATGCTATTTCTATGTACACAAAATGCCCTCTGATTTTGGCAAAGACGCATAGATTATATGAGTTTACACAATAATTAAATATATATTTCAATCTATATATATCTTATGGATGCTATAAATCTATCTTTGTGGATTCTAATCAATGATGCACTGGTAAACGTAAAACAACTTGATCTCCAAGAAAGGAAGACAGAGAGAGAAAGAGGGAGAGCGAGAAGAAGAAGAAGACGGTAAGGAGAAGAAAAAGTAGGAGAAGGAGAAGGAGGAGGAGGGGGCAGAGGAGATGAGGAAGAGGAAGGCAGAGAGGGAGAAGGAGGGGAAGAAGAAGGAGGGGGGAGGGAGGCAGGGAAGGAAGGAAGAAATAAAGGGAGGAAGGAGGAAGGAAAGGAGGAAAGGGAATGGAAGGGAACCAAAGAGACGAGAAAGTTCTGTCTTGCAATTGTTTGCCAGCTCCCATGGTATAAATGCTCCCAGTATCGATGGTCTATTTCAAACTAGGTTTCAGTGAGACATCACTGCATGCAGACCTGGGAGAGAGATGTACACCACTGGCTCTTGCAAAAGTACAGTCTAGCTCCCGAATACCACTGGCTGTAGTAATTTCTCATGCTTCCAAATCTGGCTGGGTAGTTCAGTGTGACAGGTCTGGATTTTGTATAAGTAAATATATTTGAAATAATTTTAGATAATCTCTCTTTCTATCCCTCTCTCTCATGGAAAAATAGAAAAAGATAAAAGACTATGCTTACTTTACAGACTGGCTTGCGATTAAGTGAGATAATACACATTTCACAAATGAGAACTAAGGCTTAGAGACATTTTTACAGATGACTGAGGTATCTCCATCTGTAGATGGTGAATCTGGGCTTGGAATCCAGGTTTGTCCCGTTCCATAGTCCATAGTCCATAGTCAGTCCATAGTCCAATTTGCCAAATTGGGAAGCAAATCTAGACAGGTAATTCTAATTCTAGGATGAAGGTACATAAAATGAATATAGAGGACAAGGAATTTGAATGTTGTCTTGGAGGGTAATATACAGAAAACCAATAACCAAACCCTTGAAAATGACCAAAAAGTGAAATGTCCAAACATCATTTTCCTTCCTTTTATGATTTTTCTTTCAATTTTGAAGTACATTTATTATTAACTGGAATATAATGAGTACAGAGGCTGTATATTGAGAAGTCTGAGACCATGTCTAATTAGTTAGGTGAGTCTGTAGTCAACTTTCAAAACTTGATGTTATTTTGACAGAAGAATGGATAAAGAAGAATGGAATACTGCTCCGCCATAAAAGAGAATGAAATAGCAACATGGATAGATCTAAAGATTATCATACTAAGTGAAAAACCAGAAAGAGAAAAACAAATACCATATGATATCGCTTACATGTTGAATCTAAAACATGATACAAATGAACTCATTTGCAGAACAGAAATAGACTCATAGAGGTAGAAAACAAACAGGGTTACCAAAGGGGAAAGGGGTGAGGGAGGGATAAATTAGGGGTTTGGGATTAGCAGAGACAAGCTACTATGTATAAAATAGATAATCAACAAGGTCCTGTTGTACAGAACGGGGAACTATATTAAATATCCTCTAATAAACCATAATGGAAAAGTATCTGAAAAAGAGTATATATATATATACATATATATGTGTATGCATAAATGTATACATATATGTGTATATAAGAATATATATGTATTCTTATGTGTGTGTATATACAATATATATAACTGAATCACTTTGCTGTACACCAGAAACTAAAATAACATTGTGTTAATAAATAAACTATATTTCAATTTAAAAAAAAAAAACCTTGATAATACTAAGTCAGAAAACACACAAGGATAAGGCTTCAGTACTGGGAATCTATGACTTCTTCAAAATATCCCTTGAACTGTGTTTGTATAAAGTTAATAAAACAGGTTGAAACAAATTGTCAAAGAACCATGCATTCCTTTCATCAGCTTGATACGTATTGAGCATTGATTCCTAATTGTGTTGACAAGTTATTTGCCACTGCATCCAGAACTTTGGAGGAGAACTTTGGAGTGCCCACTGATTTTTTGTGGAAACTTTTTTGTCCCCCCAATTAGGAAGCTTTTGATGCACAGAAGTCTGCAGAAGGAGAAAAATACATTTCTTTGGATAAAACAATATCCTGGCCTTTGGTCATTTCTCTTGGATAGTAAAGAAGAGAAGCTATTCAATTTTTTATGAGATTGTTCTGGAAATGAAAGACTGCTTATTTACGTAAAGAAAGTCTATTCTATTTAAAGATTACTACTTAGTATTCAAACCATTAAACATATTGCCGAATAATCTTATATAAAGTAATTAGAATGCCTATGAATACATTTAAAATGTAGAGAAAGTTTTATTTTCTCTTTGAAAGATAATAAAAAGAATAAAACTGCTTCGTAATTTATGGACAGTGAAATTGGGCAGTACCTTTGTGCTTTTGTTTTTAATATTTTTATTGAAGTATAGTTGATTTGGCTACCTGATGAGAAGAACTGACTCATTTGAAAAGACCCTGATGCTAGGAAAGATTGAAGGCAGGAGGAGAAGGGGACGACAGAGGATGAGATGGTTTGATGGCATCACTGACTCAATGGACATGAATTTGAGTAAACTCCAGGAGTTGGTGATGGACAGGGAGGCCTGGCGTGCTGTAGTCCATGGGGTTGCAAAGAGTTGGACACAACTGAGCGACTGAACTGAACTGAACGACTGAACTGAACTGAACTGATAGTTGATTTACAATGTTTCAGGTATATAGCAAAATGATTTAATTATAGCTTGCCTCCTATTACAAGCACATCAAAATCACCACTATCTGCAGAACAACCATCAAAGAAAAAGACTGGAACCTACTGAATAGATCTTCTACAATAAAGACATCAAGAAGGAACCACAATGAGACAGGTGGGAGGGGTGAACTCAGGATAAAATCCAGCCCCATATCCCTGAGTGTTGACCCACAAACGGAAAAATGATTACACTGTAGAGGTTCTTCCATAAGAATGAGAATTCTGAGCCCCGTGTCAGGCTCCCCAGCCTGGGAGGTCCATGATGAAGGCAACAGGCCCCCAGAGAGTTTGGCTTTGAAGGCCAGGAGGATCCTCATGGGACTGGGGAAGACAGTGACTTCACTCTTAAAGGGCTGCACAAACTTTCACACAAAAGCAGTAACTTGATAGGAGCCTCCTGGTCTTGGAAAGCCTCCCAGGGAGGCAGGGAGTGGCTGCAGCTCACCTTAGGGTCATAGACACAAGTGTCAGACATACTGGGGAACATGCAACCTCATGAACACTCTTGGTGGCTACCATCTTGATTATTAGCGCTAATACCTGGCCCCATCCAAGAGTCTGAAGGCACCAGTGCTGGGATACCTCAGGCCAACAACTGACTGGGTGGGCACACAGCCCTACCCATCAGCAGACAGGCTGCTGAAATGCTGAAGAGCCCACATGCACCTCTCAACATACCCTTTCACATGGTCCAGCCCATCAGAGGGCCAAGACCCAGTCCCACCCACCAGTGGACAGGCTTCTCCTGCCAGGAAGCCTGTACAAGCCTTTAGACCAGCCTCCCCCATCAGGGGGCAGACACCATAAGCAAGAAAACTAAAGTCCTGCTACTCAGGCTTGACCCTAGCCTGGGACCAGCTGGGCCCTGGCCCAGCCCACCAGCAGGTGAACACAACCCTCGGGACCACCAGACCCCACACTCAACTGTGTCAGGATCCCCCCACCCCCACCATAAGATCTGAAATGAGCTCTGGGAGTCCCGGGCCCTGCAGCCAGGCTCAGAACCCAACTGCCTTCCAGCAGTCTGGCACTAACCCCAGGATCTGGCCCCACCTGCCAGTGGGTGTGCAGTGGCCCCAGAGTCTTTGGGATCCTCACTCCATCCACCAGTAAACCTGTACTAGCCCCAGGACCCCTTAGGATCCCACAACCAGTCACCTCGTGACCAGTCCCACTAAACAACAGCTGGCAGTCCTCGCACAAGGTAGGGCCTGGCAACCAACCAGACTAAGGGCCAAACAAGCCTCCCAGACTGGCCACATAGTCAGCCCGTCACTACGGAGGGACTCATGCAGCCCTCTTTGGGGGAAAGCCCTGGAGCATACGACTTGGGTGACAAGAGGGGAATGCCCTGCTAGGACGTATAGAACACCTCCTACAGAAGCCACTTCTCCGAGTTTGAGACACATAATTAACATCCCACAGACATAAAAATACAGGTGCTTTGGTTTTTAAAGAAATCTTCTAAGGTTCTGAAACCACTCGTTAGTTTGTGACAATCTTTATTAGGCTCTTCTTTCCTTTTCTCTGCATAGCATGGATGATGAAAAGGAATTTGCATTTTGCAATGAGTGCACAGAGCAAATAATGCCTTTCTAGTTGGCTAAGTACAACAACTTTGGGTTGGAAGAATCATTGAAAGAAGCAAAGCACTACTGGTTACTAGAAAGACTTGAATTGTATAAAATCTATCCTTTGAGTCAGTGGTTTTAAAGCTTTCTTTCATATGTTGTGGACCTATTTTGAGTTTAGATGGATGATATCTTCACATAGGTTCACAAGTTTTCATATAATTTTATAGGATATGCTAACTCTGAAATCCATCTATGGCTCTTCTAGGGCCCAATCAGAATATGTTTACATGACATCATTTTGTAGCTAATTGATATATATTATTTTAATATCTAATATCTATGTATATTTAATTTCTAATTTATACCAAAATAATTCAACCAGACTTTATATTAGTACTTCAAATAAGTTTTTCTTTTTCTTTCACTCTAGGTTCTTGAAAGACTCATTAAGAATGTTTAAAAATGTTTTCTACAGAATGAAACTGTTTATAGAAACATGATTTCTTCATTGCTATTATCCCATAATTCATGTTGACTGATTCTAGGATTATTTGAAGTTTAATTTTAACTTTGAGCCATGTAAGAGTTTATAAAAGTTTCTAATTCGAGGGAAAGAAAGAACTGTTTTATTTTGATGTGTTTGGTTATCATATTTCATGATCTTTCTGGTCAGCTTTCCACTGGATCCTAGAAGAATGATGTGGGACTACATTTGACAGAGTGTGGAATAGAAGGGAGGCAAGGAAACCTTTAGAGTGGTATCCAGGCATTAAGGTTTAAAAAGCTGAACAATTAAAGGATTTTCTCCAAATGGACGTCTTAATCATAAAAGCCAATAGCTGCAAGCTCTAGGGCTTAAAACAAGCAAACAAAATCTCTGATTATACTTGGAAGCCAGATTAGCCTTCGTAAAACAGCGTTACAATTGCAGCTCCTTTTGATTTACTTGTATTCGTGTAATTTCTAGTGACCAGAACAAGCGTTCCTTTGATACGTGTTACCCAACGGCTACTATGCGCACTGTCTGAGGTTCTTAGACGTCCTGTGAATTTGTCACGTGTTCTGCCACCTAGTGTATGGGCTTCTCCATTCAATCATCTGTAGGGACACCTGTAACTAATATAACACTGTTAATCAACTATACTTCAGTTACAAAAAAAGAAAATAAAAAGATCTGAACAGACACTTTATAAACAAAGATATACAAGTGACCACCAAGCACATCAAAAAGTGCATAACTACATAAGTCCACAGGGAAATGCGAATTTAAACCACATTAAGAGACCATTGCAAATCCATTAGAATGGCTAAAAGTAAAAAACAACAAAAAAAAAACTACAGCAAGTAGAAATTTCAAACAATGCTGGTGGGCCAGTAAAATGGTGCAATGACTTTATATAACATTTTGGCAGATTCTCATAAAGTTAAACAAATATCTGTCATATGACCCAACCATCCCAAGAGAAATTAAATATGTTTATCCTACAAGAATACCCATAGCAGATTTATTCATAATAGCCAAAAAAATCTGAGAACAACTATCCAGTCAATGGACTACTATTGAACATTAAAAGGAAGGAGATTATTTTACCCTTGTTATATGCAATGTCATGGACAAATTTTAAAAACATATTAGTGAGTGAAAGAAGACATACCTACTGAATTACTCCGTATATCGTGTGTGCATGTGCACTTAGTCACATCTGACTCTTTGTGACCCCATGAACTGTGGCCCCCAGACTCCTCTGTCTATGGAATTTCCAGGCAAGATTACTGGAGAGGGTTGCTATTTCCTTCTCCAGGGGATCTTCCCAACCCAGGGATCGAACCTGCATCTCGTGGCAGGTAGATTCTTTACCCTCTGAGCCACTGGGGAAACCCTACTCCATTTATAGAGAACTCTGAAACAAGCAAATGGATCTATGATGAAAGAGAACAGATTAGTGTTTGCCAAGGGTTGTGACTGGTAGGGGCATGAGGGAACTTTTTGGGGGTGATGGAAATATTCTATGTCTTAATTGTGGCTGTGATAATATAGATGTATATATTTTTCAGAACTCATTGAACTTTATACTTAGAATGGGTGCATTTTACTATACGTAAATCATACCTCAATAAAGATGTGAAAAACAGAAAAAAGTCTTTAGGGATAAGTTAATTCATGGGTGTGTGTGTGTGTGATTCACAAGCATGTGAACCAGGACCAAGATGTTACTTACCATGAGTATAGTTATCCCGTGCCCACTCTATTTAAACTTTTCACCAAATTCTCTCTTTTCCTTCTCCCCTGCCCCCAGACCTGGTTGCCCACAGTTATAAGTGAGTCATCTGAAGGAAAGATGAAGGCAGTGTCTAGCATGACATTTGTCAGATGAGTCTTCCCCTATGTCTGTCTCCTTGGTCTTTTTCTCTGGGTGTCACAATGCATCACTGCTCTCATGGTAACAGATAACAGATTACAGTTCTACTGGTTGGCCACTTCCTTTATGCTCAAGACAATGAGGCCTGCCAAGAAAGGACGGTTACTTGGGCAATCAGGTGGTTAGGCATAGCTAACAATCTTACTTTTTAGGCTAATGACTGTACTGGCAAGTTTGTGAAACAGAATGAGTAACTTTGGGTCTTCTCACCGTTTAACACAGCAGTTCTCTGCCTTTGACACCAATGCAAGAGTATTTAAAGCTGTCAATAACTGCTCAGTTTTAAAAGCCATGCATTTTCAGTTGTACATAGTTTCAGACGTGTACTTTGACTTATACTTTAGTGTTGAATTGGCCCTCACTCTACTTATTTCTTGTATGTGGCCTTCTCAGATATGTGTGCTCCATATCCATGTTTTAACAGGACAGCAAGAGCAATTTACCTGCAGACTGATTTCATCTGCTGATAGGATACAGGGTAATTTAGTTGGTAGAGAAATACACACACACACACACATACACACACACACAAAGCTTTCTTCAAGGAGACCCAGTATGCCAATCTTACTTCTATTATAACTCATTTTAATGGCCTTGAGCAAAGCTAGTAGCCATTCAGCTTCGGTTTTAGTCTTTGTGGGAAAAAAAAAATCAGGAGAACAAGTTGTAGGTAAAAGAGATGTTACAGAATAGTTGGAATGTGCTCTGTAGACTATGGGAAAGAAGCGTCATTGAGAGTCAATTGACATTGCTCATTTCAGGGAACCCTTAGGGTCCATTACCAGACAACCCCAATAGTCCACTGCATCATTCAAAGAACACTCAGAATTTCTTGGAGAAATCTGATGATGGTTGAGTAACTCTGATATAGTAGAAATGGTGTAAGTGTGTGCAGGTTAAATCAATCTCTCAAAAAAACAAACCTTCCAAATCCTCTTAAAAACTTAGTATAAATAAAAGGCAGATTAAAAAAATATTTATAGGGAATGATAACACCTAATTTACTTAAATCTTATTGTTCATGGGAATATGTGCTTTCTAGTGAGAAGATAATGGTATAAATATATGATCTAATACAAATAAATATATGGTATGGAGTTATAAGTGAAAGTGTTAGCAGCTCAGTTATGTCCGACTCTTTGTGACCCCATGGACTATAGCCCGCCAGGCTCCTTTGTCCATGGGATTGTCCAGGCAACAATACTCAAGTGGGTTGCCATTTCCTTCTCCAGGGGATCTTCCCAACCCAGGGATGGAACCTGGGTCTCCTGCATTGGCAGGCAGATTCTTTACCACCTGAGGCACCAACAGGAATCTTATTAAAATACACACTGGGATTTGTCGTTATGCTCTTTTACAATTGGATTTTAAATGCTTTAAACTCAGCAATGCTAAGTGGTTAAGGGCAAAGTTTTCCAAGTGGTACCTCCTCCACATTCATATTTCTACTCAGCAGGGCAAGTTGGGGGAAATTGTATTTACAAAGGAAGATTCCATCAGATGGAGCAGCTGTTAATTCTTGCCTCTTTTGGGGAGGGTGTTGCTTCTGGGTGTCTAAGGTGTAAATTTGGGAGCTCTTTAACCATAACCTCAGAGCTGATTTCTAAGGTAACTAGAATTCAAAACACAGATGGTTTTATAAGTCAGAATTAGCACCTTGAATTGTTCCTGGAAGCACAGAGGAGGCTCCGCCCTTCTGGAGCCCAGTCACCCTGTGCCCAGTTTCCTGCCCAGCTGCCACTCCAGCATAATTGCCACATTCACACCAGTTCAAGTTTCCCTCTGGTGGCCTTCTGTGATTATGAGAGTGCCCACATGGAAGGCACCAAGTTATAATCCAACTGAGAGGCTTGACTGCAAGACGTCAAGGTGGTCCTTAGAAGCCAGTTGATTTTTCTGCAGCCAGATGAGACCAGACCACCACTGACGGCTCCATTCTCATGATTCTGGTATTTTTCTGGAAAGGTGGAGCATTCACATAGCCCATGGCACACTCAAGTTCTCTTTAGAGCAAATGTAACCCAAGTCAACTTGACTGGCTCTGATAAGGTCACTGATTGGGCTGCAGAGTAAAGGTCAGAAGCAGCAGGGCAAGGTGACAGGGAGGAGCAGGAGTTGTTTTGAAACTCCTGGGGTTGTCATGCTGACAGTTTCTTGTTCATTTTGTTCTGACCACACTGCTCAGCATACGGGACCTTCGTTCCTGACCAGGGATCAAATCTGCGTCCCTGCAGTGGAAGCTCAGAGTCTTAGCCACTGGACCGCTTCTGAAGTCCCTTGACATCTTTTAAGGGAAGGAAAAGGGTCACTAACAGACTGACAGATGGATAAGTTAAAGAGCCTTGGGCAAAAACAGTTTCAATATTTAGTGGGTTTCTTCCTGGGTAATTAGATACTCCCAGATACACACAGATACTGTGTATGTGTGTGAATGCTACTAATCCAAGTAGCAAAATGGGTTAACAGACACTGCACATTTATCTTCATCTCTTACATGAGAAAATAGGAGGGGAACACAAAGGAAAGAGTTTCGAGGAAGCGAGTTTGGCAGGGCCATATTCATGCTTAAGAATTGATGAACACAAGATCCTGTTTTCAGTTTAGTCTGCAGCTACTTGGAATACTTTCAAAATGATCAAGTGATATAAAAGAAATACTTTGCTGCATTCTCTTGGCCACAGATCTCAAATTCGTGTGATAGGCCAACCTTAAAAATCTTACTCATCCTTGAAGGATTTCCCCATGTTATCCTGAATCCCAAATTCAAAGAAATCATCATTAGCGCCTTAGTTTGGTGGGGTAGCTGCTGTCAACGTTGTGTGCCAAGTATAATCAGTGAGTTCTTAGCTGAATCACAAATACATGGTAATAACCATGTTCTTAAGATTCAAAAATTGAAAGAAGATAAGGGATTTACTGTAAAGCCTTGGTCATTTTCCTATGAAAGCAGAGCCAAAAAGCCACTTTTCTAGGAGAAAAAAAGAAAAAAAAAACTTTGGAACTGCAATGTTTTGGCAGTATTTAGTCTTTCTCTGATTTCCTTCATTAGAGAAACTGTCACATGGCACTTTCTGTATATTGTTATGTTGTTTCTTGGGCATTTGCACACACCCTTAGCTTTCAATGGGCTTTACTCAATAATTAGGTCTTTGGGGACAGCCAGACAGGAAGAGGGATAATCATGAAGAAAGTCTTGTACACAAAATTGCTAAGATGATTTCACTTCTGACATGACCAAACCCACATAAGATGAAGTTATTTGCATGCTGCCCAGGACATGTATTTTCCATGATCCTTACCACTGACTCATTGTGTTTAGTCATAAACATTCTTTGAACCTCAATGTCCCCACCTGTAAAATAGGGATGAAGTATTGGTCACGTGGACAATGAGGAGCTGAAACTGATTTGAAAGGACTTTGCTCTTGTAGGGGCAAAGTCACACACTTGTGTTGTTTTATTAACACAGTGTTCTATTACAAAGGAATTTAATCAATCTAACTCTCTCTGGAATGTTTTCAGAGCTACTCTGGTGTGACAAGCACAGTATATATTCCATTTATGTTCGAGGAAAATTGTGCGTCTCTTCTTTTTTAATGTGTCATAAAATTCTTCTCCTTGTGTCATGTTGCAAACTGGTTTCTTTTTACTTTTGTGATTCTGCTATTTTCTAGTGGACATGTTAAAACTACATCACTGAAATGGAAACTTCCATTTGGCACTCTGGCATTTAGACTTCTCTTTACTCTGAGTTTTTCCTCCCTCCTTTCTCTCTTTCAATGTGCTTTATAATCGATTTATGGTTACATGAATTGTTCTTTGCTTCTTGTGACTGTGTGCATGCTCAGTCATGTCTGCCTCCTTGCGACTCCATGGACTGTGCCCTGCCAGGTGCCTCTGTCCATGAAATTTCTCAGGCAAGAATACTGGAGTGGGTTGCCATTTCCTACTCCAGTGGATCTTCCCAACCCAGGGATTGAACCTGTGTCTCCTGCGTCTCCTGCATTGGCAGGTGGATTCTTTACCACTGAGCCACCTGGGAAGCCTCTTCTTGGATCTTACCCCACAAGAATAAAATCTCTGAGTTCACACATTTCTATCTTTTTCAGTGAAACATCCTCAGTGTCTCAAACATCCCCATCACAGAGTATTTGTGAAATAATTCCATTGGATAAGTGAAGTTCCTGTATGAATTTCAGCTTCCACTCTATTTCCACAGCTTAGAGTTGAAATCTGACTCAGACTTTCAAACTGATCTGGCCCTGAATCCATCCACTAACCTATACTTCCTTCCTTCTTCTCTTCCTTCCACCTGCCAGCTCTCAGCTTCCAATCTGCCTAGGCTTTAACTCTTCCCACTGCCACCTGAAACTTGGTTTTTTACACTTTCTTCCTGCTATTAGCTATGATTCTTTGACTTAATACTGCCATAATGTGGTGAAGCATTAATCTGTAGAAGGATAGAGGTACACCAGTAAGTATCCCTTGGAGAAGGGAATGGCGACCCACTCCAGTATTCTTGCCTGAAGAATCCCATGGACAGAGGAGCACAGAGTCAGACACAACTGAAGGACTAAGCACACACACACACCAGTAAGCACAAGGTGGCTGCCAACGTTTCACACAAGGAACACAGGTGTGAGTGTTGGAACTGATGCTTCCCAGGACAGTGCATCACAAAAGGCCCTTCTGGCACCTCCCCATCTTTCAGCAAGAATAGCACGCATCCTGAGAGTTGTTATGTGGACTTTTCAGCTTTCAATTCATTTCAGATGTGGCTTAAAGTAACATGTCATTCAGAGTGTGTTTGCCTGTAGGGTGATTCATTCATTGATCTCCTAAACAAACATATAGTAGGTAGGGGAGAAGACAGGAGAAAAAGGGAGGGAAGGAAGAAATGACAGAGGAAACAATTTTTACCCTAGGGCGTCCATGTTGTGATTACCTCTTAAAAACTAGAAACAAGCAGTTTGGTTCCCTGTGTGAGAATTCAAACTGGTAAAACCATGAACTTGAGGTGAGTTCTGTGGCTTCTCTAAAGTATCTGGGGTTCTGTAGCTTGGTTGGTTGGTTGTTGCTTTCATTTAAAAGAAGATGATATTTATAAATGAGAGAGGGATTAGAATATCAATAACAAAATGAAGCTGATGATTCTTCAGTTTAAAATATTGAAAATTGGGAGTCAGAAAAGAATCAAATCATGAATGATTCTTTTCTTCATACCTGTAAGAACCAGGCTGTAAATTTATTGCATGTTGTATAGAGAGCCCAAAATAGTATGTGTGTGTATGTTTAAGACACTTCTCTGTGACTCATTCAACAAACATGATTATCTTCCAAGTGCAAGGCCCCATGTCCAGTGCTACAGGAGGAACAGCAGGAGACAGTGGCAGAGCAATGAGAGCTAGTGCAACTTCTCTGGCGGTCCAGTGGCTAAGGCGCCACACTCCCAATGCAGGTTCAATCCCTGATCGGGGAACTAGATCCCACATGCCTCAATAAAGAGTTCACATGCCACAACTCAGACCCGGCCCAGACAAATAAATAAAAATAAATATAAAAAGAACAATGGGAGTTACTATTCCTATGGGCATATATGCTGTGCCTGTTTCTTTCAAAAGTTATACTTAAGTCTCACAGAAATCTGCAATGTAGGTATTATAATGTGTATTTTCCTTCCGAGTACGAGAAAACTGAAGATCAGAGAAGTTCAGTAATATTCCAAGTCAAACAGCTTACATGTACTCAATGTTTTGACAGTACCACACCCATGCTATTTTGACTAAGCCGCCTTTGAGGTACTCACAACCTGGAAGACATGATCTCTCTCATTTGCTCAACTTCTTTCCTTCTATCTCTCTCTCTCACACACACACTCATCTAGGCTGTGAGAGACAATGTGGTCTATATACATATCTAAAAGAGAGACAAATACTCTTATTTGAGCACCTAGATTCTGAGGGCTCTGGTGGCTGCCTGGTCATTTGCTGGCAGTTCATGCTGTAGTCTACGCACTCAATGGCATGAATGTACTGACAACCGTCCATGTACTTACTCCCTGTGCACCCGCTAAGTGCAAGAGATACACACACACCTAAAACCTAGTCCTGTCTTCAAGGAGATTAGTTTTGTATAAGAAATTTATATGTCAAAAAAGTGTTGTAGTATTGGCCAATTTCCCAGTTCTTTTGAAAATGTACCAGGTAGGAAAACAACAAGGCTACTTGCAACAGAATAAAGAAAGCACAGATACTGATCAAAATGTTATAAACCTGGGCTTAAAGGAAAGTGTGGCTTAAGTAGTGCAAAGAGGCTCATTTGAGAACTATAGACCATTTTCTTTTCCTCTTTTCTTTCAAAACATTTCTTTCAGGCTCTTTCTCCCTCATAAAATTCATATTTTGCATCCTCTAGGGAAAAAAATATATTTTTCAGAGCTTACAGGTGGCAGTTGTATGAAGGGTTATAGAAAATAACTAGTTTGAACTGCACATGGGACTTCCCTGGTTGCCCAGTGGTTTAAAATCCACCTTTCAATGAAAGGGATGTGAGTTCGACTCCTTGTTGGGGGACTGGGATCTTACATGCTGCAACCAAGCCTGTACTCTGCAACTACTGAGCCCATGCACCATGAGACCATGCACCACGACTGGAGAGAAGCCCCCACACTGCCAAGAACTGACACAGCCAAATAAATAAATACATATTTTTTTGGAAAAACACACACACACACACACACACACACACACACAGAGTTCATGGGTCTTTGGAGAGAGTTCACTGCATGGCGACCCAAATCATGGATGGTGGTTATACTACAATCAGGTGGCTCATTATAGCAAACTATTGGCTGCATGTTCTAAATTTAATGTAGCTGGGAGAATGTTTGGTACCCTGTTAAATAGTAAGAACAATCACATTTCATTTAAAGCAAAGCTAATTTAAGATATTTTATGATTTCAGGGATGTTAAAATGTGAAAAAAGTACATTTTAGAATTCATAAAATAGGAATATATATTAGTCAAGGCTCTCCAGAGAAACAGAAAATCCAACAGGATGTGTTTGTATCATTTATTTCTATCTATCTTTCTATCTAATTTAGATTTTAAGAAATTGGCTCATACAATTGTAGAGACTTAGAAAGTCCAAAATCTCGAGTAGGCTGGCAGACTGCAGACCCAGGGTAGTTTCAGAAGTCACAGTTAAAGTTCAAAAGTGTTATTCTGGCAGAATCCCTTCTCCTTCCAGCAAGGTCAGTCTTTTTCTAGTAAGGCCTTCAGCTGACTGAATGAGGCCCACCACTGCCCACATTATGAAGAGCAATCTGCTTTACTCAAAGTTTACTGAATTCACTGTGTTAGATGAATTTCATCTAAAAATTACCTTCACAGAAACATCTAGGCTAAATGTTTGGCCAAATATATGGGCCCTGAAGCCTAGCCAATGCCACATAAAAGTCACTGTGGCAGAGGGACATTAGGAGGAAGATTCTCTTTGTTGTGGGAAATGTTAGCACTGGAACTCACCCTGTCACGGCATGAAGACATGAGCAGAGTAGTGCTGGTTCTTCCTCTCAAGGCTTTTTTGTGGGTTGGGGTTCACCCTCTCTGATCTCTTCTGGGCCTTCCCTTCAAGAGGGAATCATCCATAATGCAATCAATTAAACCTACCCCATAGAGCAAACTTCTGGTGAGCTGCAAAGGGAAGAGGCTCTGTCGTTTTCTCTATGTTACTAATGTTTGCATTTCTGTTTTTCTAACTTGGACAGAAGCCAGACCTCTGGGACTTGGGGGTGAGGGGGGTATGGGGGGAAAATAAAATGTTCTGCCAATATATGAAATATAATTTTTTTTTCTAAATTTTAGAAAATTTAGCTCTTCTTTGTTGGAACTTGTGCCAGTGGTCAGAAAGAGGAGGAAGAGAGAAAAAGTATTGTCTCCACACTGCCCCCATCCACCACAATCAGACCACATTTCACTCCTACCCACCTTTAACTCTTTTCACCACTGGTTTCCTGTCCAAACACCCTGGAACCCACTGCTCTTATATTCTCTAGAATGTTCCCAGGCCTGTCTCCGCCAGCAGTTATCCCCTGTTAAATATTACCACGATCAGTTTCTTCCCTCCTCCTGCTTGCACAATCCTGGAACCAGTGACTCACTCTTGCTTTATTGTAAGTATTTACATTTTGGTTAAAATCATGGACCTTGGAGCCGTGGAATCTCTTCTTCGCCACTTGTGTGACACTCACGTCTGTTCCCTTACCTGTAAAACTGGGATAATGACAGTATTTACATCACAGGTGAGTTGGGAAGAGCAAATGAGAGCAGCAGATGGAAAGCTCTCAGGACAGTGCCTAGCAAGGCATGAGCCCTCAGCAGTCGTTAAATATTACATTGCCATTTGTCTGACGTGGTTTCTCCATGTGATCGTGAAGCCTAGTGTTTGCAGATGGGCTGGGTACACAAAATACAAAGATAAAGCAGGAGGATTCTTGCTTTTGACCCACTCTTGGGATAACTGGAGGGATTCTATGATATGCTTCTGTGGGTTTCCATCTCAGTTAAACCATCTTCAGATGGTTTATCTCAGCTCTGTGGGATTGACATCAACGCTCCATGTGGTGAGGATTAGAAAAATGAGTAAAGTGATGATCCTGGTAGCTTCTTGTTTAGTGTGACCCAAAGATAGGATTTATCTGCCCCAGGGATTTGGGTTTCAGTTTTGTTTTTAGTGAAGTAGCGTGCCTTCTCCATTCACTCCCTATTGTTTTATAATATTGTTTTATATTGTTTTATAACATGTGACATCATGTCACACGTTCATACATGCTTACCTGTTTGATCACCCCATTGTCCTTGAAGTTGTGATCCCTGCTTTCCATTATAAGAAGACAGAAAGCAGAGATTGGTGAAGTGTTCCTCACTCTTAAAAACATAAAAGACACGATTAGAAACAAATACCATCATTAAAAAAAAAAAAAAAATCCTGTCTAGGAAATGAGGTAAGAAGCGAAAATCTGATTCTCTGATAACTCTGAAGAAACATTCTCAAATTTGCATTCATGGTGCTAATTGAAGGGGCCATAGAAAGTCCAAGGAAATCTAGGGTAAAAGCAATGGGAATCCTTTGAGAGCAGGAGTCAGAGTTTCATCTCATCCTCATTGAGGGGGTCCATCAGAGTGCCGTGGGGAGCCCCCTGAAGTGTCTCCCAGGTGTTCAGGCACAGAATCTACCAGATACACCATAGCTTGTGCCATTTCCTACTCCGTGACCCCGGTTCCCCTAAGCAAAGTCCCGTGACTAGCAAAGCTGCATGAAGCTGCCTCCCTAGGGCCTTCGGACTGCCCTTTCAACACCAATCCCATCGTCCCATCCTAATACTGTACTGAAGATTATAATTAGCTGGTTGTTGTTTTTGTTCAGTCAGTAAGTCACGTCTGACTCTTTGTGACCCCATGGCCCGCAGCACGCCAGGCTTCCCTGTCCTTCACTATCTCCCGGAGTTTTCTCAAATTCATGTCCATTGAGTCATTGAGGTCATCCAACCATCTCATCCTCTGCTGCCCGCTTCTCCTCTTGCTGTCAATCTTTCCTAGCATCAGGGTCTTTAATTGTGCTAAAATTTTGCTAATGAAGCTTCTGCTTCGTTAGGACCAGGGAAGGTCCTCAGACTCTGCATTTCTAACAAACTCTCAGGTGGGAATTCCAGTCTGAGGACTACCCTCTGGGCAGCAAGGCCCTCAATCATGTTCCCTTTGGGTTTGGTTTATGTACCTTTTTCTCCCTCTAGAATGCAAGATACCTGGAGGGCAGAAACTAGGACTCCTAACTATGTATCTCTTCCAGCATCTAGAATGATAACTTGTGCAAATATAGAATCCCAAGAATACTGGTTACAGTGGTTAAATTAAAATAACAAAAAGGTAAACCCCAAATACAGAAAGAAAAAGGGAAGAAAATATTCATGAGAAAGTAAAAATGGAAAACTTGTGAATAGACTATGATATTCCAAATGAATCAATTTTGCTGAGTAAAAGAAATGATTTTACAATGTTTGAATGCACTATCTTGAGAAAATGATATTGGATTGGCCAAAAAGTTCATTCCAGTTTCTTCCTGGTAGATGGAAAAACCCAAATGAACTTTTTGGCCAACCCAATACAACACCCAGGGCAATATTTAGGGAAAAGCAGAGATGACGATTTTCTTATGAGATTGACAAGCGACACCTCTTGAAGGAATTTCCTCTTTCAAATTTCAAAGAGGTATATTTCACTGCACACATGAAAATGGCTACATTCATTTCTAAGGGCTGTGTATGGGTAGGCATCATATAATAACTTCACAATTTATTTAGCATAGGGCTTTGTCTTTAAGCGAGTATGAATAATTCCTCAGCATTGCTGTCCTTCTTAAGCATAAATCTATAAAGTAGGTCTTGGTGAATCGCATCTTGGAGCATAAGAAAATAATACAGTAAAAAAGACAGTAATACATAGAGCTGACCCTTGTTGATATGTGAAATAAAAATCTTGCCAAACAGTACAAGGTTTCCAGTGAAAAATGCTATGTTGAAACGGTTGTGAATTTTAAGCTTGTACAGATTCTGGTTTTTAAGCATAAAAACACACATTCCATCTCGTGGTCTTCTAGTGATAAACACTTCTGAGGTCACCACTTTTGTTCAGTGGGTAGAACTATTTCTCAACATGTGCTAGTCTAGATTTGAGTTGTTTACATTTTCTCCTACACTGCTTTCTTGCATTTTCTGTAGCACAGAAAATGAAGTATAATATTCATTTGTTTTTGCTACAGCAGACATGTCCTTCCAATCGAGCTCTCTCCACGGGCACCACTGACAGAGAAGCAAAATCATGGCCTTCCTTTACCTTATGGCTCCCATATGGAGGTTGTTCAGTCTATCTCATCTACTCAAAGCATATCTGATGAGTAGTCAACCTCCCTCCTTGACAGTTTATTACTGATCTCTGTAAATTGGAGGCTATAAATCTGACAGCAGCATTACAACCTCTGAATTGAATGTATAATTTAATTTGTAAACTCATGTTCTCCATTTCGAGAATTGTAATAAAACCGAGTGTGTGCTGATTTTCTAACATGGATCTGTTCTTCCGTTAGTTTGAGAGTCGACATGGCTTGCCTCTTTAACATGTGAATTCTTAAACCCTGGTTTCTTTAATCTAGTAGCTCTCGTCTCTTTCTCCTATTCTTTTTAGTGAGGAATGGCTCTGAAGTTTCTTATTTCAAATTACATGAAACGTTGATTAATCTCATAGATTTATTTAAGTACTTTTGTTATTAGATATTTTTAAAAGACTCTGAGCGGCAGAAGGGCAGAATTCTGTAATTAATCAGGATTGCCTAGCTGTGTTACTCCAGTGGCGGTGAATTGGTTCCCAGTAGGAGAGTTAATAGAAAAACATTCAATTTCAAAATGGCCTGGATGCATCAAAGGGATTAAGCTGTAATGCTTTTAATCCCTGTAACTCAAACAAAGAGAAAATTTCCCTGAGCAATGAACTGCATAATGTATTTGCGGGCCAGAGAATGATCAGAGTGGAGCATCGGCTAAGCAGTCAGCCCTGTAGCCCAGGATCTCACTGGGCACAGCTAGAGTTACAGCCCAGGGGATTTAGATGTTTGCTTGTAAACTTAGAGTACTGTTATTTTAAAAGCAAAATGTTTTGCTTTTAAACTTTTAAAATGGGTACCATTTTGGAAAGTTCTAGTCTCTGGAGCTCCCAAGCTCTCAAAGACTGCACCAATAAACCTTTAGGTTAAATCTCCAAATCAGGAATGGCAATTACTTGGCACACCTGGTACACTTCCCTCACCTCCAAGGCCCATGATGACAGGCCTGGCTTTTTCCTTCCTGTCAAGACTACCTCTGAATTGCTTTCTATCTGTATCCCTCTTCCAGGTCTTTTAATTTGCTTGATCAAATTTCTCACAGTTTCCAAACATCTGCTGGACTATGTCAAAGAGCATATAAGTACAACTCAAAAAATATATTTTCTTCAAATAACCTGTGTTTATTTGGAGTCTTCTGGGTAGTGGTATTTTAATGCAGGTTTTTATCTTGAGAAAATTGTAGATTCACATGCAGTTGCGAGAAATAATATTAATACATAGACAGCCATGTGCCCATTTCCTAGTTTCTCCCAAAGGCAGCCTCTTGCAGAACTAGAGAACAATATCACAGCCAAGAAGTTGACAGTGACACGGTCAAGATACAGAATCTGCCCATCATCACAAGGATCCCTCCTGTCGCCCTTGAGAGTCCCACCAACTTCTCACCTGTCCCCATCCTTCCTTTAAACCTCTTGGAACCACAGACCTGTTTTCTATTTCAATAATTTTGTCATTTCAAGGGTGTTATACAAATGGAATCATGCAATATGCAACTTTTTTTTTTTCCCCTGACTGTCTTTTCCCACAGAGCATAATTCTCTGGAGATTCATCCAAGTTGTTTTGCAGAGCAATAGCTTGTTTTATTGCTTCATGGTATGGATATACTTTTGTTTCTTTAATCATTCATCTGCTGAAGGACTTCTGGGTTGTTTCCTGTTTGGAGCTTTCACAAACAAAGCTGCTATAAAAATTTGTGTATAGGTTTTTGCAAACATGCCTTTTTTCTCTGTGGAAAAAAAAAAAAAAAGTACCCAGAGTACAACATGGTAGTTGCAAGGCTTAATTTTTTAAAGAAAACTCCAAGCTTTTGCAGAGTGGTTGTAAGATTTTACATTCAGAGCAGCCATGAAAGAGACCCAGTTTCTCTGAATTCTCGCCAGCATTTGATATTGTCACTATTTTTTATTTTTGTTATTCCCATAGCTGTGAACTGATATCTTATTGTGGTTTTAATTTGTATTTCCCTAATGGCAGATGACATTAAAAAGCTTTTTTTCATGTACTTATTTGCCGTCTGTATAGTCTCCTTGATAAAATATCTCTTCATGTCTTCTGCCCATTTTTAAATCGGATCATTTGGATTTTTGTGGCTGAATTTTAAGAGTTGTTATATATTTTAGATACTGGTCCTGTGTCAGATATGTGGTTTGCAAGTAGTTCCTCCCAGTCTGTAGCTTGTCTTTTCATCCTTTTCACAGAGTCTTGTGTGGAGCAAAAGTTTTTAATTTTGAGAAGTACACATTAGCAATTTAAAAAAATAGATTGCTTGGTGTCAAATCTAAGAACTCTTTCCAGAGCCCTAAATCCTGAAGAATTTCTCCTGGTCATTTGTGTTTGTTTTTTTTTCTAAAATTTTTATAGGTTCATGTTTATGCTTAAGGGTGTGATCTCATTTTGTTTGATTTTTGTATAAGGTGTAAGACTCAGGACTAAGTCCCCCCTCCTCTGCTTTCTTCCTCCCTCCCCTACCCCAACTATCTCTTTTTCTTTCTCTCTTTCTTTCTATCTGTGCTGTGCTATGCCCAGTTGTTCAGTGTGTCTGACTCTTTGAGACACCACGGACTGTAGCCCACCAGGCTCCTCTGTCTACGGAATTTTCCAGACAAGAATACTGGAGTGGGTTGCCATGTCCTTTTCCAGGGGATCTTTCTGACCCAGGGGTCAAACTTATGTCTCTTCCATCTCCGGCATTGGCAGGCGGGTTCTTTACCAATGAGTCACCTGGAAAGCCCTTCTTTCTGCCTATGAATTCCCAATTACTTCAATTGGAAAAACTACTATTCATCTATTGATTGATTTTGTGTCTTTGTCAAAAATCAATTTGGTGTATTTGTGAGGGTCTATTTCTGGGTTCTGTTCTAATAATCTGTGTATCTGTCTCTGTACAAATACCACAGGATTGATTACTCTAGTTATGTAATTAAGTCTTGCAAATGGCTAGACTGGTTCCTCCTACTTTATTCTTCTCTTTCAAAATCATTCCCGTTCCTTTGCCTGTCCACATAAATTTTAAAATTGTTTTGTCTAAATTTACAAAAGAGTGTTGCTAGAATTTTGCTAGGGATGATATTAATCTTGTGTATCAATTTTGGAGAGCATTAACATCTTAATTACATTTAGTTTTCTAATCCATCAACATGGTATGTCACCTCATTTATTTAAAGTTTTGATTTCTTTTATCAGCATTGTGTAGTTTTTAGTATATAAATCCTATACATGGATTGCTGGGTTTATACCTGAGTATTTCATTTTTCGAGCAATTGTAAATCGTACTGTGTTTTTAACTTAGGGGTCCATGTGTTCTTTGTGTGTGCTAAGAACTTCAGTTTTGTCCAACTCTTTGTGACCCTGTAGCCACATAAACTGTAGCCTGCCAGGATCCTCTGTCCATGGGATTCTCCAAGCAATACTGGAGTGGGTTGCCATGCCCTCCTCCAGGGAATCTTCTCGACCCAGAGATCGAACTCGTGTCTCCTGCAGCTCCTGCATTGCAGCCAGATTCTTTACTGCGGAGCCACTGGGGAAGCCCATGTGTTCTTTACCAGTAGACAGAAATAAAATTGATTTTTGTATGTTTGCTGTGTATCTTGTGACCTTGTTAGATTCAGTAGTTCTTGTACTGTTTTGGGTAGATGTTACTTCTTATTCTCGATATATATACATTTTATTTCTCCCTCTTGCCTTATTGCATTGACTAGAACTTCCAGCACTACGTTGAATAAGAGTAGTGAGAGTGGACATTCTTGCCTTGTTACTTATATTAGGGGAAAAGCATTCAGTCTTTTGCCATTAGCTATAGGTATTTTGTAGATGCTTTTATCAATCTGCTTCCTCTATAGCCCAGCAATAAAGCGTCTGCCTACAATGCAGGAGACACAGGAGACTCGAGTCTGATCCCTGGGCTGGGAAGATTCCCCTGCAGGAAGAAATGGCAACCTACTCCAGTATTCTTGCCTGGAGAATCCCATGGACAGAGGATCCTGGCGGGCTACAGTCCACGGAGTCAAAAGGAGTCAGACACACTGAACACTCATGCAGGGTCTTATCAAACTGAGGAAGCGCTCTTCTACTTCTGTTTTTATGAGTTTTTAAAAAACATTAGGAATAGGTATTATATTTTGCTTTTTTATGCATCAGTTGATACGATCATATGATCTTTATTCTTTGGCCTCTTAATATGGGAGAGTACAGTGATAGATTTTTGAATATTAATAAGACTTGCATCTGTGGAATATATCTGAATTATAGGGTGTAATTCTTTTTGTATGCTGTTGAATTCTATTTGCTAATATTTTGTTAAGTATTTTTGCATCTATATTCACTAGCGACATTAGTCTTTAGGGCTTTTTTTTTTTTTTTGGGTACTGTTTTTGTATGGTTTTTGGTATCACGGTTACATTAGTTTCATATATTGAATTGTGAAGTATTTCCTTCTTTTTCATTTTCTGCAAGAGATTGTGTAGAATTTCATTTTGAGTCACATATTATATAGATATATATATTCTTGGAAGAATTCTCCAATGAACATACCTACATCTAGGCATGGGGATTTCCTTTTAGGTAGTTTTAAAATTATGAATCCAGTTTCCTCTGTCTTTTAATTGGTGTATTTATATTATATTTAATATAATTATTAATTAATATATTTAATATAATTATTGATATGTTAGAACTTAAGTCTGCCATCTCATTTTTTTTTTTGGTTTTCTGTATGTTCTTTCAATTTTTCATTTCTCTGTCTTTTTCTTGGACTTGGGTGTATTGAAACTTTTTTTAGAATTCCACTTTTATTCTAAATAAAATGGGACTTTATTTTACTTAATTAAAAAAAACCCATTTCATAGAACTTAAAAAAAGCTTTTCATATACTTCTAGGTGTTATATTATATATGTATAACATTATAGCCTACTAATACTGTCATTTTACCAGTTTGGGTAAAATATAAAATTCTTTCCTCTATAATTGTCTTAAATATT
The DNA here is from genome assembly GCF_029407905.1 of Bubalus kerabau. NCBI lineage: Eukaryota > Metazoa > Chordata > Mammalia > Artiodactyla > Bovidae > Bubalus > Bubalus kerabau. Next base: position 29,559,128 of record NC_073632.1, on the reverse strand, counting down.
TCCTTTACATTCATTTAGAAGTATATCATACAGTGTTAAAACTTATGCATTGGCCATGGAACTAATTTAGAAAATTCAAAAAGAAAAAGTGTATTTTTTAATTCATATCTTTGCTCATTGTACTCTTCCCTCTTTTCTGATGTTCTTTCTAAGGTGTAAGCTTCTTTATTCTATTATTTCCTTTCTTCTTAGACAAATTTACTTAGCTATACTTTTAGGATGTCTGCTGATAACAAACTCTGTTTTACTTTATCTGAGAATGTCTACTTCTTCTTTATTCCTGAAGGTTATTTTCTCCTGGGCATAGGATTCAAGGTTGACAATTATTTTCATTCAGCACTTCAAAAATATTGTGTCACTAAAAGTTTAATTATGATGTGTTTTAGGGTGGATTCTTTCACTTTATTCTGTTTATGGTTTGTTAAGCTTCTTGAATCTGCTAGTTTATGTCCCCTGTCAAATTTGGGAACTTGTCACCCACTTGGAGTACTTTTGCAGCACCACCCTCTTCCTTCTCCCATTCCAGGATTCTAATGATACAAATGTTGGATATTTTTTTTTTTAATAGTTTCATCAGCCCCTGAATCTCTTTTGTGGTTTATTTTTTTTGTTGTTGGGGGGGTTGTTTGGTTTTTTGTTTGTTTATTTTTGTCTTTCTAAAGGATATTTTCCCTTGGTTGGTCATATTGGATGATTTCTATTGTTCTATCTTCTTGTTCATTGGTTCTTTCCTCTGTCCCCTCCATTTTTCTGTTGAGCACATCTACTGAACTTCTTAATTTCAATTATTATATATTTTTTCAATTCTAAAATTTACATGTGGTTCTTTTTTGTATCTCCTATTTCTTTGCTGAGACTTTCTGTGTCTTTGCTGAGGCTTTCTAATTTTTCATTTGTTTCAAGCATATTTATAATTGCTAATTGCATTTTTATCACAGTTGCTTTAAAATCTTTGTCAGGTACTTCCAACATCTCTGTTTTCTTGATGTTGTTATCCACTAATTTTTCAAAAGTTAGTCTGAGATCTTTTTGGTTATTGATATGTTGAGTAGTTTTTGTTTGAGTTTCCCAGTTGGCTCAGTGATAAAGAATATGCCTGCAATGTAGAAACTCAGGTTCGATCCCTGGATTGGGGCAATCCCCTGGAGAAGGAAATGGCAACCCACTCCAGTAGTGTTGCCTAGGAAATCCCATGGACAGAGGAGCCTGGCAGGCTACAGTCAGTGGGGTCACAAGAGTCAAATATGACTTAGCAACTAAACTACTACCTGGTTGAGGTATTTCAAATTCTAGAAGATGATGCTGTGAAGGTGCTGCACTCAATATATCAGCAAATTTGGAAAACTCAGCAGTGGCCACAGGACTGGTAAAGGTCAGTTTTCATTCCATACCAAAGAAAGGTAATGCCAAAGAATGCTCAAACTACCGCACAATTACACTCATCTCACACGCTAGTAAAGTAATGCTCAAAATTCTCCAAGCCAGGCTTCAGCAATACATGAACCATGAACTTCCAGATGTTCAAGCTGGTTTTAGAAAAGACAGAAGAACCAGAGATCAAACTGCCAACATCCACTGGATCATTGAAAAAGCAAGAGAGTTCCAGAAAAACATCTATTTCTGCTTTGTTGACTATGCCAAAGCCTTTGACTGTGTGGATCATAATAAACTATGGAAAATTCTGAAAGAGATGGGAATACCAGACCACTTGACCTGCCTCTTTAGAAACCTGTATACATGTCAGGAAGCAACAGTTAGAACTGGACATGAAACAACAGACTGGTTCCAAATAGGAGAAGGAGTACGTCAAGGCTGTATATTGTCACCCTGCTTATTTAACTTTTATGCAGAGTACATCATGAGAAATGCTGGGCTGGAAGAAGCACAGGCTGGAATCGAGACTGCTGGGAGAAATATCAATCATCTCAGATATGCAGATGACACCACCCTTATGGCAGAAAGTGAAGAAGAACTAAAGAGCCTCTGGATGAAAGTGAAAGAAGAGAGTGAAAAAGTTGGCTTAATGCTCAACATTCAGAAAACTAAGATCATGGCATCTGGTCCTATCACTTCATGGCAGATAGATGGGGAAACAGTGGAAACAGTGTCAGACTTCATTTTTCTGCACTCCAAAATCACTGCAGATGGTGACTGCAGCCATGAAATTAAAAGATGCTTGCTCCTTTGAAGGAAAGTTATGACCAAACTAGATAGCATATTCAAAAGCAGAGACATTACTTTGCTAACAAAGGTCCATCTAGTCAAGGCTATGGTTTTTCCTGTGGTCACGTATGGATGTGACAGTTGGACTGTGAAGAAAGCTGAGTGCCGAAGAATTGATGCTTTTGAACTGTGGTGTTGGAAAATACTCTTGAGAGTCCCTTGGACTGCAAGGAGATCCAACTAGTCCATTCTAAAGGAGATCAGTCCTGGGTGTTCATTGGAGGGAACTGATGTTAAAGCTGAAACTCCAATACTTTGGCCACCTGATGCGAAGAGCTGACTCATTTGAAAAGACCCTGATGCTGGGAAAGATTGAGGGCAGGAGGAGAAGGGGACGACAGAGGATAAGATGGTTAGATGGCATCACCAACTCAATGGACATGGGTTTGGGTGGACTCCGGGAGTTGGTGACAGACAGGGAGGACTGGCGTGCTGCAATTCATGGGGTTGCAAAAAGTTGGAGACAACTGAGTGACTGAACTGAACTACATGTTGAGTACTTTTTTACTGGAACTTGGACATTTTTGGAATTATGTTGTGAGACTCTGGATCTTACAGAGTCATTTAATTTTAGGTGGTTTTGTTTAAGTGTTTCTTTTCTTTTGTGACGCTACTCCAGCTGGGAATCTTGCTTTGTTGCATTATATGAAGGTATAATTCCAGGTTTCCCACTCGTCCTTTCTTGAACTTGGGGAGAAGGAGGCTGCTCCTTGTTACTTCTGGATGGAGATGGGAGTTTTAGCTTCCCATGTGTTTTCCAGTGACAATTCCATGTATTGTTAACCCCTGGTGGCTTTTTTACCCCTGGAAAGATCTGAGTCTCCATGAAGGCTCCTCTGATACTAACCCACTGGAATGGGAGTCCTTCATTCTTCCAGGTGAGAGAGGCAGTCCACACTTCCCACATGGTCTCCATGGACACTGTATGGGCTGAATGGCTTATTACTGCCAGGTGAGGATGAAAACTCCAGTTCCATATTGAGCCTTCTCTGACAACATCCTGGTGAGGGTGTTGAGGTGCCTTGTTACAGCTTCTTGAGATCAGAAGCCTAGGCTCCGCTTAGCTTTTATTGGCATGTGTAGGTGGTACTGCAGGGTTTTTTTCTGATGTTTGGCTAGAAAAGAGCAGAGGTGTAAATGCTTTCTTTCTTTATAGCTTCTCTCCTTCCTGCCTTTCTTCTCTTTTATGATCCTTTGACTAGAGAGAGAGAGAAAGCTCAGGTGGCTATTTTATCTGAACCCACATGCACTTCGGGATTGTTGAGTTTTCCAGCTTTCAGTCTGGGATATAGGGAGCAGAAAGAAAATCCAGATAACTCACTGCTGTGTTAATCCTTGTGTCCTAATTTCCACTACCAATCTGCCATCTTCTCTTCACCTTTCAGAGAGTTTTATGGTTGTTTTGTATGTAATATCCAGGGTTTTTAGTTGTTCTCAGTTGGAGGAATGGGAGAAAGACATGTATACTCCATGTTCCCAGAAGTGGATATCCAGGTCTATCTTTTTATTCACTAGAAAAGTTTAGAAAATATCCTGGGGTGTTTTCAAGCAAAGTAATTATTAGGCGTAGAATCTGAGAATGTTTAAAATGCCCAGAGGCCATAGACAAAATTTGAAAATAATCTACTTTTCACAATCACGTCAAGAAAGTTACTGCTGTTAGAAAACTGGAACATTCAGCTTCCCCCTGGAAACAAAAGTTGTACCATCACTCCTTGCATGCCGGTCATCTGCACTCTTGTTCACTGGTTCCAAGGCACATCCTAGACACTGACTAGATTTTTTCTGTCCTGGTTTCTGCAGAGACCCACTGTGTATTGAGACACTCCAATGCTTTCTCTGGCTCATAGCACTGATGGCTATAATAAAACTATTTACACAAAGTTGTTTATGACTTCTAATATTACTCTTCTGTAATATTTGCATTTTGAAAGAGAGATACCACAAAAAGAGCAATCTTCAGCAAAAGAGTGGACCTTATTCAATAATATCCTTTCCAACAGCAGTATGTCAAATTTTCTGAGAAGGCAGAGAAAAAATTTACTAGAATTCTTCAAATTGAAAGCAATTGGTAACCACTTTATGACTTTATGTTAAGATTAGCCCTGTATAGTGATGTGCGTATTTCCTACAGAGGTGAAATATTGGTAAATATCTTTACTTTCTACATACATTCATGAGGACTTTCTACAGGAAAAGTGTATATGTAAGGGTGTAAGTATGCTATACTCTGCTTGATAAAAAAAAACTGGTTTACAGCATAAGAAGAGATTAGTCTTATAGGGGATCATATTGGCCAGGCTCTACTGGTTCTAAAGAGTTGCTTCTCCCCATGGGACATAATGACAGCACAGTCATTAAGAGTGTGGTTCTAGGTTCTGGGAGGCCTGGTCACTGCCTTTTACTGGAGGAATTGTCTCAATGACTTTCTGAACCGCAGGTTTCTCATCTGTAAAGTAGACATAATATTATCTATCTCATATAAGATAATTCATGTACAGTGCATCACAAATGTAGGTCCAGACACATGGCACAGACTCAGTATGTGTTAGGCGCATGTGTACTCATGTGTGCTCAATCACTTCAGTTGTGTCTGACCCTTTGTGACACAGGCTCCTCTGTCCATGGGATTCTCCAGGCAAGAATACTGGAGTGGGTTGCCATGCCCTCCTCCAGGGAATTTACCAACCCAGGGATCGAACTCATGTCTCCTGTGTCTCCTGCATTGCAGGCAGATTCTTTACTCACTGAACCACCTGGGAAGTGTTAGGTATTAGGAATTAAAATCTTCAAATTAATAAGGTAGCCTCCCTTTAACAGGCACACGTGTAGTTCTGGGGACCTGCATCAATGTTGTATTTTCTTCTTGAAAAATTCTCTGTAGAAATGAGAGGCTAGGAATCTTAGGCGATGTCAAAGAAGCTTGTGATCCCATGAGGGCCAAGTACGCCTGCCTGTGTACCATTACATCTTAACTTCTCTGTAGACTGGACTGGAATATACACACCCTGTATATCTTTGAAAACTCTGAAACTTCCACAGATAAAATGTCTTGCATCTCTCTTCTAATCACATTGTCATTGCTTCAAGCCATTTCAAAATGAGAGGTGTGTACTGAGCATGAATCAAAACACATTGTGGGTTGACTTCCCTGGTGTTCCAGTGGTTAGGAATCCACCTTGCAATGCAGTGGATACAAGTTTGCCCCCTGGTCAGGGAACTAAGATCTCACATGCCGAGGAGCAACTAAGCCCACCCACTACAATACTGAGCCCTTATGTCACAACTAGAGAGTCTGTGCATTGCAACAAAAGATCCTGCATGACTCAAAGAAGATCTTGCATGCCTCAAATAAGACCTGATACAGTCAAAGTAAGCAAATAAATAAACAAAATAAAGAGATTACTGCTGCTGCTGCTGCTGCTGCTAAGTCGCTTCAGTCGTGTCCAACTCTGTGCAACCCCATAGACGGCAGCCCACCAGGCTCCCCCGTCCCTGGGATTCTCCAGGCAAGAACACTGGAGTGGGTTGCCATTTCCTTCTCCAATGCATGAAAGTGAAAAGTGAAAGTAAAGTCGTTTAGTCGTGTCCGACTCTTAGCGACCCCTACTACTATCTTAAAACACACACACACACACACACACACACACACACAACCAAACCCACAACACATGGAAGGCGGGCAGTGGAAAAGATGCCTGGATGGCAAGAATTTTCCTTGAATTGGTTATTTTACAAACATGAGCCAGTTTGCTAAAATGCTAGTCGTGTTTGTAAGTAAAGCAAGTTTATTGCTTTAGCTACACCCTATGATTACAGGAAAAGGTATGCCTACCTTTTAATGTCTCCATTGCCAAATCCTTGATAGCAGATAAACTTTGACACGGTCTCAGCAACCTGAGTTAATCCAGGCTTCAACGGCAATAACATGGCTGTTTCATTCAAATCTAGAACTGTGATAAAACCAAAACAGAATTGAGCATGTGCAGGGCTCTGTAAGGCCTAAGAGTGAAGGCTGACTTACTGTGTGGCCTCTGGACCTCGGGTTAATAGTGAAGAGTGCAGTGAGACCCATCTGTGAGACACCTCCCAACCACACTTAACCTGGCCTGAGTCTCTCAGGATTCATTAGGTGCCCAGGAACTTCCTGGTGTGCATTTTGTGACCTCAGATAGCTGAGTCCAGCATAGCATATACTATTTCAAAGATACTAAAGAGCTGTTAAGTTGAATTTTTATGTAGTTGAGTTAAACAGAAGAGAAACCAAGGTTTAAAAGCTCAGTTCCTCTGGAAGAAGGGGAAACAAAGGGAATCAGCACTTTGAGGGAACTTAACATTTACCAAGAGGAAGAAGCAATATTTTGTTGGCAGGATAACGTTTTGGCAAAGAACAGAGACAGACAAGGAATTTGAACTTGTCATTGCCCCAAACCTGGACCACTTAGTGAGAGAATTAACATGACTCCAGCAAGGTGATTCTTTTAGCCTTTGAGTATTAGGCACTCAGTCATGTCTGACTCTTTGCGACCCCTTGGACTATAACCTGCCAGGCTCCTCTGTCCATGGAATTCTCCAGGTAAGAATACTGGAGTGGGTTGCAATTCCCTTCTCCAGGGAATCTTCCCAACCTAGGGATCTAAGCCAGGTCTCCTGCATTGCAGGTAGATACTTTACTGTCCAAATCACATCTTTACCCTTTGAGGGGAGAAGCAAGATATAGGAGGCAGAGCTGCGGAAAGAGGAAATGAGCCTTCATTGAGCACCTACTATATGGCCAACACCATTTACACAGATTCTCAATGCATTTCTTCAGCATCTCTCAAGTCAAGATTTGAAGTGCTATGATATCCCATAGTACCCACAGCCCTAAAAACATCAATGTCTACTAGAATAGTATGTTATTTTCTCAAAGAATATGCATTTTCATAGTGATCAAAGAGATGAAGTAAAGGTGTGAGGCCACCAACTCTTACTGAGCAATGTCTCACCTATCTGTCTGCCTGTATATCTATCCATCTGTCATTTGTCTTTTCTTCTATCCACCCATCTATCTGTCATCTATTTATCTAGAAAGAAGCAGAGACAGAAGAGAGAGAGAACTCAAGGTGTTAGTGTCCTCAGTCAGTGGGGTTTAATGTCATTCCCTCACAATGGTGATCTTGCCATCTTCCCCTGAGGGTACTACCTGATGGAAAATGGTATGTGATGAAAAACAATTGTGATATATTGTACTAATTGGAAGTAGATGCTGATTATTTGTACTTAACTTTATCTTCCTTTGTCATCCTGCCCACCTTTCTTCCTTTTCCTTGTCACATGCCCACAGTTATTTTTACAAAGTTGATGTGAGTATAGTCTAGCCTCCTTAGGCTATTCAAATGTCAAAAATATTGAGGTCTTGTCTTCCCTTTAGTCATCATGCAGATGCTATTATTGGGATGGCAGCCAGGTACTTTGGTGAGTGGGAACTGTATGAGCATCTAGCAGAAATTACATTTATGGCAGTGCATATAATTTTCAACTTTTTAGGCCATCAGCCCTAAAATGACTGAGTTGGTTATCTATATGTTGATAATCCTGGGACTCAGAGGGAGCCCTCAGTTAAGGTTCCAGGCCTACCACTTCACAACATTCAGAAATACCCTCCTGGGATTTCCCTGGTGGTCCAGCATTTAAGACTTCACCTTTCAATGCAGGGGGTTTGGGTTTGATCCCTGTTTGGGAGCTGAGATTTTGAAAGAGATGGGAATACCAGACCACCTGACCTGCCTGTTGAGAAACCTATATGCAGGTCAGGAAGCAACAGTTAGAACTGGACATGGAACAACAGACTGGTTCCAAATAGGAAAAAGAGTCACCCTGCTTGTTTAACTTATATGCAGACTACATCATGAGAAACGCTGGGCTGGAGGAAGCACGAGCTGGAATCAAGATTGCCGGGAGAAATATCAATCACCTCAGATATGCAGATGACACCACCGTTATGGCAGAAAGTGAAGAGGAACTCAAAAGCCTCTTGATGAAAGTGAAAGAGGAGAGTGAAAAAGTTGGCTTAAAGCTCAACATTCAGAAAACGAAGATCATGGCATCTGGTCCCATCACTTCGTGGGAAATAGATGGGGAAACAGTGGAAACAGTGTCAGACTTAATTTTTTTCAGCTCCAAAATCACTGCAGATGGTGATCGCAACCTTGAAATTAAAAGACGCTTACTCCTTGGAAGGAAAGTTATGACCAACCTAGATAGCATATTAAAAAGCAGAGACATTACCTTGTCAACAAAGGTCCGTCTAGTCAAGGCTATGGTTTTTCCAGTAGTCATGTATGGATGTGAGAGTTGGACTGTGAAGAAAGCTGAGTGCTGAAGAATTGATGCTTTTGAACTGTGGTGTTGGAGAAGACTCTTGAGAGTCAAGTCCAATCTAAAGGAGATCAGTCCTGGGTGTTCTTTGGAAGGAATGATGCTGAAGCTGAAACTCCAGTACTTTGGACACCTCATGCGAACAGTTGACTCATTGGAAAAGACTCTGATGCTGGGAGGGATTGGGGGCAGGAGGAGAAGGGGACGACAGAGGATGAGATAGCTGGATGGCATCACCAACTCAATGGATGTGAGTTTGAGTGAACTCCAGGAGTTGGTGATGGACAGGGAGGCCTGGTATGCTGTGATTCATGAGGTTGCAAAGAGTCGGACATGGCTGAGTGACTGAACTGAACTGAACTTAGAGGCATACTTGGCCCTACAGTTTAGACCATTTCCTGCCTTGTTTTACTCTTTTGAACCAATAGACACATGGAAGCCTTTTCATATGCTTATGAAGTCACCTGACTCATTCACCTTTTTGTAGGTATAACCATTAACCTTTCCTAATAATCCCTGGGCTTCCTCTTCTGCAAGTTCTCTGATTTATCACCGTCTCTACTTAAAATGTATGGGCTTCTCTGGTTGCTCAGTTCATAAAGAAACTGCCTGAAATGTAGAAGACCTGGGTTTGATCCTTGGATTGGGAAGATGCCCTGGAGAAAGAAATGGCAACCCACTCGAGTTTTCTTGCCTCGAGAATCCCATGGACAGAGGAGCCTGGCAGGCTACAATACATGGGGTCTCAAAGAGTCGGACATGACTGAGCAACTAATACTTTATACTTAAAATGTGGCTTTTAACCCTGAATATGTTCCTTTGATGTGGCCTGACCAATGACTTTAGTATATTTATTTTCTGCATCTGTCTGCCATTCTGCTACCTACTGAGCTCAGTTCAGTTCAGTTGCTCAGTCGTGTCTGACTCTTTGCTACCCCATGAATCACAGCATGCCAGGCCTCTCTGTCCATCACCAACTCCCGGAGTTCACTCAGACTCACGTCCATCGAGTCAGTGATGCCATCCAGCCATCTCATCCTCTGTCATCCCCTTATCCTCCTGCCCCTAATCCCTCCCAGCATCTGAGTCTTTTCCAATGAGTCAACTCTTTGCCTGAGGTGGCCAAAGTACTGGAGTTTCAGCTTTAGCATCATTCCTTCCAAAGAAATCCCAGGGCTCAGAATGGACTGGTTGGATCTCCTTTCAGTCCAAGGGACTCTCAAGAGTCTTCTCCAACACCACAGTTCAAAAGCATCAATTCTTCAGTGCTCATCTTTCTTCACAGTCCAACTCTCACATCCATACGTGACCACTGGAAAAACCATAGCCTTGACTAGATGGACCTTTGTTGGGAAAGTAAAGTCTCTGCTTTTCAATATGCTATCTAGGTTGGTCATAACCTTTCTTCCAAGGAATAAGTATCTTTTAATTTCATGGCTGCAATTACCATCTGCAGCGATTTTTGGAGCCCCAAAATATAAAGTCTGCCACTGTTTCCCCATCCATTTCCCACGAAGTGATGGGACCAGATGCCATGATCTTCGTTTTCTGAATGTTTAGCTTTAAGCCAACTTTTTCACTCTCCTCTTTCACTTTCATCAAGAGGCTTTTTAGTTCCTCTTCACTTTCTGACCTCAAGGAACCCAAAAGTACAGCTGGAGATTATCTCAGCCACATGTACTTTCTTCCTTGTGTGATCATGCTTCTGTCCTGAACCCCTTCTTCATTGTCCTACTATGATAAGCTAGTTAAGAGGAAACTTGAGCATGTCCTTTCCTTCTCACTCTCAAAAACAGGCCCAAGGGGTTTCACACAGAGCCATCCAGCATTCTCTCCTGGGTCTCAAACCTCTTCTCTACCTAAAGTCAACAACACTTTCTAATAAAAAGGAATCCCCCAACTCCAAATGTGCATTTCTACACAAGAACCTTCCCTGGTGGCTCAGATGGTAAAGAATCCACCTGCCATGCAGGAGACCGGGGATCAATCCCGGGACTGGGAAGATCCCCTGGAAAAGGAAATAGCAACCCATTCCAGTGTTCTTGCCTGGAGAATTCTATGGACAGAAGAGCCTGGTGGACTATAATCCATGGGATCACAAAGCGTCAGACATGACTGAGTGACTAACACTTTCACTTTTCACACATCACGACCCCTGGGAGAAATGAAACTATGACAAAAGTATTGATCATCTCTTTATTCCTTTTGACAAGATAGCCATCATCTTTCCTTAATCCCACCATATTTTATGCTGTCTTGACCCCAGAAGTGGGGCAGAGAAAAGAAAATGAGAGATTGCTTTAATTGTTCCAATATTTTTAGTATTTCTTCCTTATTTCTTGTTCCATTGAGCCATATGATGCTTTCTACCCCTAGAGTGTGATATACATAGTAGAATGGGGATCATCTCTGGCATTTATTTGGTGATTTAATGCCTATTAACATAACCTAAGACTGCATTGGTTTCTTCTGAAACTCTGCACCTGAGACAGTGCAGGTTCTTATTGAACTTCTGCTCATGAAATACACCCCTTTCTATGCTTGTGCAATTACCATTTGAAGCACACATTAAGGATTCATTTATCCTTTTACTTAATACAGCTTGCTATTAATTAAAGTCTTGGATTTGACTCTGTCAACAGTTTGGATTTAATTGGTAAACAAAGTTTAAATTTTTATTTGACACAAGTTGTTCAGAAGCATTTATGGAAAAAAAAAATCCCTCCAGCCCATTTTATTCTATTTGTTTATACTTGTTAGTAATGACTAATGCTATTGCTTTGGATCAGATCGTATACAGTATAACTACTTTATTGAAGTTATGTTTTCTTTGTGAGTACAATGCAGTTTTTATAAGTTTTAAGCCAGTGTTTTCTTTTTTTTTTTTTGTTTTGTTTTGTTTTTTAAAAGAGGTACAGATCTTCCTCGACTTAGATGGGGTGTTGTTTAGTCACTAAGTCATGTCTGACTTTTTTATGACCTCATGGACTGTAGCCTGCCAGGCTCCTCTGTCCATGGAATTTCCCAGGCAAGAATACTGGAATAGATTGCCGTTTCCTTCTCCAGGGGATCTTCCTGACTCAGGGATAGAACCTGCATCTCCTGCATTGCAAGCAGGTTCTTTACTGCAGAGCCACCAGGGAAGCCCCTTAGATGGGGTTATGTCCTGATAAATCCATTGTAAGTTGAAAATATCATAAGTTGAAAATGTATTCAATACATTTACCTTATGGAACATCAGTGCTTAGCCTAGCATACCTTAAATATGCTCAGAACACTTATATTAGGCTACAATTGGGCAGAATCATCTGACACAAGGCATATTTTATAATAAAATGTTGATTATCTCCTGTAATTTATTGAACACTGTACTAACATGAAAAACAGAATACATTATGGGTACAGAATGGCTCTGAGTACATTAGTTACTTACCCTGGTGAAACCTTAGTTGACTGGGAGCTGTGGCTCTCCGCCCAGCATCAGGAGAAAGGATCATATTGCATATTGCAAACCTGGGGAAAAAATAAAAATTCAAACTATAGTTCCTACTGAAAGCATATTGCTTTAAACAATAGTGGTAGAAAAATCATTAAGTTAAACCACCATAAGTTGGGGACCATGTGAGCTTTATTTTGGCCACAGAGTTTGAAATATCAGTTCAGTTCAGTCGCTCAGTTGTGTCCGACTCTTTTCGACCCCATGAACCACAGCACACCAGGCTTCCCTGTCCATCACCAACTCCCGGAGTCTACCCAAACCCATGTCCATCGACTCGGTGATGCCATCCAACCATCTCATCCTCTATCGTCCCCTTCTCCTCCTGCTCTCAATCTTTCCCAGTATCATGGTCTTTTCAAATGAGTCAGCTCTTCGCATCAGGTGGCCAAAGTATTGGAGTTTCAGCTTCAACATCACTTCTTCCAATGAACACACAGGACTGATCTCCTTTAGGATGGACTGGTTGGATCTCCTTGCAGTCCAAGGGACTCTCAAGAGTCTTCTCCAACACCACAGTTCAAAAGCATCAATTCGTCTGTGCTCAGCTTTCTTTATAGTCCAACTTTCACATCCATATATGACTACTGGAAAAACCATAGCCTTTACTAGACGGACCTTTGTTGTCAAAGAAATGTCTCTGCTTTTTAATATGCGGTCTAGGCTGGTCATAACTTTCCTTCCAAGGAGTAAGTGTCTTTTAATTTCATGGTTGCAATCACTATCTGCAGCAATCTTGGAGCCCAGAAAAATAAAGTCTGCCACTGTTTCCACTGTTTCCCCATCTATCTGCCATGAAGTGATGGGACCAGATGCCATGATCTTAGTTTTCTGAATGTTGAGTTTTAAGCCAACTTTTTCACTCTCCTCTTTCACTTTCATCCAGAGGCTCTTTAGTTCTTCTTCACTTTCTGCCATAAGGGTGGTGTCATCTGCATATCTGAGATGATTGATATTTCTCCTGGAAATCTTGATTCCAACTTGTGCTTCTTCCAGCCCAGCATTTCTCATGATGTACTCTGCATAAAAGTTAAATAAGCAGGGTGACAATATACAGCCTTGACGTACTCCTTCTCCTATTTGGAACCAGTCTGTTGTTTCATGTCCAGTTCTAACTGTTGCTTCCTGACATGTATACAGGTTTCTAAAGAGGCAGGTCAAGTGGTCTGGTATTCCCATCTCTTTCAGAATTTTCCACAGTTTATTATGATCCACACAGTCAAAGGCTTTGGCATAGTCAACAAAGCAGAAATAGATGTTTTTCTGGAACTCTCTTGCTTTTTCAATGATCCAGTGGATGTTGGCAATTTGATCTCTGGTTCCTCTGCCTTTTCTAAAACCAGCTTGAACATCTGGAAGTTCATGGTTCACGTATTGCTGAAGCCTGGCTTGGAGAATTTTAAGCATTACTTTACTAGTTTGATATATATCTACTTTCTAATCCCTTTGAGTAAGTTCATATAGATCATTGTTATCTTTGGTGTTTATTTATTGTTCACTTACTTAAACTGTCAAAAACTGAGTGGTAAGTTCTGTTATTACAGTAAAGTCATATTTCTATTGATTGGAATTTCCTATAATTTTTGATTTATATATTTGATTCTTAACTATTAAACTCATAGAGTTTTGTGACTAGCATATATTTCATATAAATTGTTCCTTTATTGGTAAAATGTGCTACTTTGTCCTCTTAATGTTTTTTTTTTTTGCCTTGAATTCTAATTTTTCTTACAGCAGTACTGTAAGCATTATTTGTTTGTTATTTGCCCTTAACTGATGCATTTTGCCTTAAATAGATAGCACTTTTGATGACTATCTCCTATAAATTTGAATTTAGAGTTGTTATTGACTTTGAGATTATTTTTTAATAATAAGTTTAAACAATTAACATTTTTTTGTCATAACTAAAGTATATTTATTTTATTTCTGCCACACTTTTAGGTTATCTGTTTTATATGGGTCTTATTTTCTTTTGAAAAGATTTGTAGATTTGACTCATAAAAAATGTCCCACTACAGATGTCAAAAATCAAAACGTGTTAAGTCAAAATAAAACACACGTGATCAACTAAGAAAAGTATTTACAATAGATCATACTGCTCAAAGATTTATACCTTCATCTTTCAGGAGCTTTTACACATCATTTGAAATTATAATGAAGATCAACTGAATTATGAGACAAGTTTATGAACAGACAATTCTTTAAAAAGGAAAATTAAATGATCAATAAGTATATGAAAAGTGCCCAAACTTCCAACCCAGCAAGGGAATATAAATTAAAGTAATAATTTGACAGCATTTTATATCCTAATACTCAGAGTTTGTATATTTGAATAAAATGGGTAGTTTAATAAGCAAAATTGAATCATTAAGGGAGAATACTGAAATACATATCAAAAGCCACAAAAATGTACATTCTGTTTATCCCAGCAAATTTACAAATGTGTCAGAGAAAATGAAGTTATTTTAAAAACAATAAGAAATATGCACAAGGGCTGCTGCTGCTGCTGCTAAGTCACTTCAGTCGTGTCCGACTCTGTGTGACCCCATAGACGGCAGCCCACCAGGCCTCCCCGTCCCTGGGATTCTCCAGGCAAGAACACTGGAGTGGGTTGCCATTTCCTCCAATGCATGAAAGTGAAAAGTGAAAGTGAAGTCGCTCAGTTGTGTCCGACTCTTCGCGACCCCATGGACTGCAGCCTACCAGGCTCCTCCGTCCATGGGATTTTCCAGGTAAGAGTACTGGAGTGGGGTGCCATCGCCTTCTCTGTGCACAAGGGCTATCTACAATTATATTCATCACTGATACTTAAAATGATAAAGTATTAAAAAACAAGATTAAAATTCCAGTTAAGAACTGATTAAATAAAATACAATAAATTTATAAGATGCAATATGAGGCAGCTACTAGAAATCATATTTTAGAAAAATGTTTAATAAAATCTTTCATGTGAACATTCAGTTATACAAACTTGTGTATAATGCATGACCAGTTTGTGGTTGTACACATATATGCACACTTGAATTTGGAGACTGAAAAAATAAAGAGAATGGAAGGATATAAAATTAATGGTAATATTGGGATTTGGGATGATTTTCATTTTTTCCTTATAATGTTTATAACTCTCAAAATCTCAAGAATGAACATGTATTATTTGCAGTCATTAAAAAAGTACATTTCTAAAAATGGAGCAAAGTAATAGATATTTACTATAAGACTGATATATAATAATCTTCAGTAAGGCATTTGAATAGTCGTGAGTCCCCCTAGCTGTACAAACCCTATTGTCTTCATGCCCATAGGACAATTTTACAGACTATGTAAAATTCCTCATAGGATCCAGCTACATTTTGATCACCAGAAAATAATTGAGGCTATTTTAGTACAAATTCCTCTTAGTAAGTCTTGGGCTGGTTGTCAGTATTCACAACTTTATTTAAAATAATAACAATCTGTTTTTAATATATAGGAGTCTCTATTATAATAAAAGCTATCATTCATTGACCTCTACTATATATTTTATGTACATCATTTCACAGAAGTCTCACAAGCGTCTTAAAAACGAAGTGTTATCATTACACTCTTATTGCTGAGAAAACTGAGGTTCAGCATAATTGGGAAGTGATCCAAGATTTCAGAGTTGGTGTTTTAGGGATAAGACTTGGGTCTTTCTTCCCTCCTTCAGGCTTTCGTCCTTTCCAGTATCCATTTAACCGCCCAGTGATTGTTTTGAATTTTTGTTTTTATATTGTGACTTTTAGATAGAATTGAAATATCTTGAGGGTTTATGAAATGAACTTCTCATTAAATGGGATCTTTCCTAAGATTGTGCTGAAGAAATCCTCTAGGTCCTCACTGGGCAGGGCCTCTTGGGGATGTGTGGCTGGTGTAGATTCCCAAATAGTCCTGTGGTCACCACAGGCAAGAGCCTTTATGGCAATAGAAGGGGTCCGCTTAGTGGGGATATCAGGTGGGGTCCTTGTCAAGGCATTGGCAGTTGCGCCAAATGGGTTTTGTTTTTCCTCCATCCCAAGATTTCTCTTCCTGGTCATATGACTAGTGGTCCAACCATTCTAGTCCTCATCCTATATGCTCAGTCGCTTCAGTCGTGTCCAGTTTTTTTCAACCCTTTGGACTGGAGCCCACCAGGCTCCTCTGTCTGTGGGATTCTCCAGGCAAGAATACTGGAGTGGTGGCCATGCCTTCCTCCAGGGGATCTTCCCAACCCAGGGATCAAACCCACGTCTCTTGTGTCTCCTGCGTTGGCAGGCAGATTTTTTAGTCACTGAACCACCTGGGAAGCCCTGTCTCACCCTATGCTGCTACTGCTGCTGCTAAGTCGTTTCAGTTGTGTCCTACTCTGTGCAACCCCATAGACGGCAGCCC
Source organism: Bubalus kerabau (assembly GCF_029407905.1). Classification (NCBI taxonomy): domain Eukaryota; kingdom Metazoa; phylum Chordata; class Mammalia; order Artiodactyla; family Bovidae; genus Bubalus; species Bubalus kerabau. The sequence goes on along the minus strand of NC_073632.1, from coordinate 29,542,663 downwards.
ACCAGGTTCCCCTGTCCCTGGGATTCTCCAGGCAAGAACACTGGAGTGGGTTGCCATTTCCTTCTCCAATGCATGAAAGTGAAAAGTGAAAGTGAAGTCGCTCAGTCGTGTCTGACTCATCGCAACCCCATGGACTGCAGCCTATCAGGCTCCTCCATCCATGGGATTTTTCCAGGCAAGAGTACTGGAGTGGGTTGCCATTGCCTTCTCACCCTATACTTCCTTGCATTAGATTAAGTCTTCAGTCCTCTGGCTGCCACTTGGATAATAACTTTGAGGAGCAGGGGATCCAGGCATAGTGACAAAAATTAAAAATGAGAGAGAGCTACCACCAGGCAGATCTGAATCCTATCTCTACCAGTTATTCCATATCTGATCTTGGCAAAATTGATAACTTCTCTAGCCCTGATTTTTTATTTTTTATTTTTTGGGGATACAATTGTAATGGTACTGGCCTCAAAGAATGTTGTGAAGATTCAATGAGATAACATGTATGGCAAGTGTGTCGTATGAGCATTCACTCCACTCTCTGCCTGCTGTTCTTGTTAACCAGACCACCCCTGGCACTAGTGTCCTGGCCTTGACTCTAGACACTGTGACTGTTCCATATTCAATCTTATGGAAATACAGCCCTTTCAAAGAGCCTGTGCCAATGTGCTCAAGTTTAAAGTGCGTGCATGCTAAGTTGCTTCAGTCGTGTCTGACTCTTTGTGACCCTATAGACTGTAGTCATCCAGGCTCCTGCCATGATTCTCCATGGGATTCTCCAGGCAAGAACACTGGAGTGGGTTGCCATGCCCTCCTTCAGGGGATTTCCTGACCCAGGGATCAAACCCCCATCTCTTATGTCTTCTGCATTGTCAGGCAGGTTCATTACCACTAGCACCACCTGGGGAGCCGTTTCAAATAACCTGTGCCAAAGTCCCCAAGTTTAAAGTAGCCAATGATATACTACACAGACTGAATATTGAGTCTTCAAACATACACACACACACACACACAAATACCCACACAATACTGATAGCCTCTGAGAGGGTCAAGCAGTGAGCATTCTTTAATAAGTTAAAAGCATATATTATTGCTTGTCACTAAGAAGCAAAAACTGTAGGATGCAAATACCAGACTAGGATATTTTGATTAGTGTTGGGAGGGAGGCCCAGTTCCTAATTCATATATTACTTTTTCCTACAAATATTCACTGAGTCCTCACTCAGGGGTAAGTACCCTAGAAAAACAGGGAAAGGAGATGTTCTGTGTCCTTTAGGAGTTGACCACTGAGTGGGGAGTCAGGTGAGGCAGGCACTCAGGTGGTTGTAACACAAAGCCCTCTGTGGTCTGCAGGAGAAGGCAAGGCTGGAGGAGCCAAGCATCTGCAAGGCATCAGGGAGTCTCCAGAGAAAGAGGGTGGAGGTGGTAAAGACCATGGCTGTCAACTTTACAGTTTTGTCTCTGACTGGCTTTATTATTCACATATACAAAGTTGAGCCTAACAGTCTGGATGCAAACTCAACTAAGCTCTTCTGCTGCAGGCCAGGACTGCTAACAGTCTTCAAGGGCTCCAGGGAGGACTCAGAAATACAGTGGGACCTTAAAACAGAGACCTAACAGGGTGAGGCTGCCCAGTACAGTTAATGGCACACATACCTGAAGGCCGTGCTGATCATTCACCCATGGACTTCTGGCAAATTATTTGTTATTTATGTCTTTGAGCTTTGTTTTCCTCCTATTTTGCATGGGAATAATAATCTGTGGGTTTCCCTGGTAGCTCAGAGGTAAAGAATCTGCCTGCCAGTGCAGGAGACACAGGTTCGATCCCTGGGCCTGGAAGATCCCCTGGAGAAGGAAATGGCAACCCACTCAAGTATTCTTGCCTGGGACTTCCCATGGACAGAGGAGCTGGGTGGGCTACAGTCCATGGGATCACAAAGGGTTGGACAAGACTTAGTGACTAAACAGCAAGAACAGCAAATAAGCTCTATGTTAAAGTTTTTTTGTGTGAAGATTAAGTGAGATGGTTTTTGAATGTGTTCGTAATTCATATTAAGCCTTCCACAACTGATCATTTTCCCCTTGCTTTTTCAGCCACCATCATATGGGCTGCCTTAACCTGGGTGAAAGTTCCACAGGATTCACTGTGGTTGATGGCCATTAGACGCCTTCATTCCTAGAAACTACAGAGTAGACCAGGATGTGGCTATGAACCACAAGCGGCCATTGACAAGCTTGGGTTAATAACTGAGTGTCATGATATTTTAGAATTTAAAAAATTTTTTTAGAATTTTTAGATATTTTAGAATTAAAAAATTTTTTTTAAATTTTATTTTATTTTTAAACTTTACAATATTTTATTAGTTTTGCCAAATATCAAAATGAATCCACCACAGGTATACCTGTGTTCCCCATCCTGAACCCTCCTCCCTCCTCCCTCCCCATACCCTCCCTCTGGGTCGTCCCAGTGCACCAGCTTCAAGCATCCAGTATCGTGCATTGAACCTGGACTGGCGACTCGTTTCATACATGATATTATACATGTTTCAGTGCCAGTCTCCCAAATCTCCCCACCCTCTCCCTCTCCCACAGAGTCCATAAGACTGATCTATACATCATTCAGTGCAAACAGAAGCCTACATTGTTTTAAATTGTTCTCCCTTTTGTTGAAAAGTATCCCTCTTATATATAATTACTTTTTCTGAAAGTTTTCAAAGAACAATTTTACATGTACTTTATTCCATCTACCAATGATAATAAAGTGTTTTAATAATTAAAATAATAAATTTTAATCTTCAAGGAACTAAACAAAAGACTATTTTTTTTAAGGAACAAGAGGTGAGATTTTCCAGGCTGCCCAAATCAGAGGACTAAATTTTTTTTAAAATAGAAAATGGCATTTCCATATTCTTTCTCAGATTGAATGGTTTAGATGCCAAAAAAGTTTATCTGTTTTCTAAAAACAGTTTTTTTAGTTATATCGTTCAGAGTATGTTATGTCTACTTGTAAAAAAATATCTAATGACTTAAGGGAGGCTTTATCAGTGGATTAGAGTATTTCATTACTTTCAAGATCTCTTTCCTTTTCAAATTATAGTGCCTGAAAGGAGATAAAATTTGGTTTCAAGTTATTGTATGAAAGATTACTTTTTGCCTTGTAATTTTAGCTCTTGGGATTTAGGGATTCCTGAATATGCTACAGTAAGAAGCGGTCATTGCATTTCTAGATTTAAAAGGTTTATCTAGTGTTGAATAGGGGGGGTTGTGATTAGGTGAAGTTATTGAAACCAAGCAGGACCCTGCATGGTTTTCCCAGGACCAGACTGCCCCATGTTCCTGTCTTTTGTTTGTAGAAAAGCTTTATCCTCCTAGGGCTTCCCTAAGTTCCAAAGAGCAAACTTAATCAGAGAAGTGAGAAAATGTAGAAACAAAGGAAAGCAGTCAGGCAAGACAAAGGAATAATAGTTTAGCCATAGACAAAGTCAAGTGCCTTTAATTTTTCCTAAAGGCCAATAGATAATATCCTGAGCCATATCCTTGAGTTGTTGTTCAGATGCCTAGGGCTTCCCTGGTGGCTCAGATGGTAAAGCATCTGCCTGCTATGCAGGAGACCCGGGTTTGATCCCTGGGTTGGGAAGATCCCTTGGAGAAGAAAATGGCAACCCACTCCAGTACTCTTGCCTGGAAAATCCCATGCATGGAGGAGCCTGGTAGGCTACAGCCCATGTGGTTGCAAAGTGTCTGACACAACTGAGTGATTTCACTTTCACTTTCACTTCAAACCCCCAGCAGGTGGAAGAAGTAAACTGCAAGCTGACCAACAGACCCAGACTGGTTGGAACCAGAGGCTGATGATTGGGATTCTGACATATCACTTTGTTACTTCACCATCAACCAGATCAGTGTACAAGCTGATCACATATCCATGACCCTTTCCCTCACACTCTTTAAAAACCCTTCTCTGAAATTGTTCAGGAGTTCGGGTCATTTGAGCTTGCTTGGCCCTAAAATAAACTGTACTTTCCTTCACCACAATCAGCATTTTCCCAATCAGTGCTGTGGTAAAGAATCCACCTGCCAATGCAGGAGATGCAAAGAGACATAGGTTTGACCCCTGGATCAGGAAGATACACTAGAGGAAATGGTAACCCACTTAAGTATTTCTGCCTGGAAAATTCCATAGAGGCGAGCCTGGCAGACTACAGTCCATGGGATTGCAAAGAGTCGGACACAAATGAGCAACTGCACACATATACAACCTGGTGTCAGTAGCCTGACTTTGCTTGGGAGAGCAGATCCAAATCTGGTTTGGTAACATTATCACGACATCATTCTGTTGGGCTGTACTTCCTTGGATACTAACTTCTCCGCCTGAAGGACAGCCTTTGATGGGCATTTCTGGGTTAATGCAGGGACTAAGAAAAGCACCATTGGATCACTAGTGCTAATATGAAGTATCAAATTGTAATATTAAGCTAAAACATTCTGTCATTCTGTTGGTAAATGGAGTAACTCAGTTTCCCCTGGTTAGCTGTTGTTGTTCAGTCATTTAGTCTTGTTCAACTCTGCACTGAAGCACTCCAGGGTCCTCAGCACTCCAGGCTCCAGTCCCCCGCTGTCTCCCAGAATTTGCTCAAATTCATGTCCATTGAGTTGATGGTGCTATCTAGCTGTCTTATCCTATGTTGCCTCCTTCTCCTCCTGCCCAAAAACTTCTCCAGCATCAGGGTCTTTTCCAATGACTCGGCTCTTCACATCAGGTGGCCGAACTATTGGAGCTTCAGCTTCAGCATCAGTTCTCCCAATGAATATTCAGGGTTAATTTCCTTTAGAATTGCCTGGTTTGATCTCCCTTGGTTAGACTACAAGACATCACATACCTTTGTATTTCCTACGTCATTTTCTTCTTCTGCTGCTGCTGCTAAGTCGCTTCAGTCGTGTCCAACTCTGTGCGATCCCATAGACGGCAGCCCACCAGGCTCCCCCATCCCTGGGATTCTCAAGGCAAGTACACTGGAGTGGGTTGCCATTGCCTTTTCTTCATTTCCTTCTATCTAGATTTAAATTGCAGGGCTGGTGTGGATCTGCAAAAAACCCTCCTAGGTAAAAGTAGTCTGTGTTTCTGTTTTCAGAGAACAGCAAAGTTGTAGAATGCTGGTTTTCCTAAAGGTGGTTTGGAAGGTAGGATGCTGATGGTCCTAATGATGATGTATTTATTCTGTTTCCATTTGCCTTGGCAAAAAAATTGCCTTAAGTTTAAAATAGCAGTCTGAGTTTATAGAAGGTGATTTTAGTCTCTAAATTCAAAACATGTCATGGAATAAACATGTTGCATAATGGCTTGGAAGGCTTCAGTGGTCACAGTAGTACTTAGCAAGTAGTTGTAAACTGGCCTCTGCTGGTTACCAGTCATTGGAATTTGGAGGGCTAGGCCAGGACATTCAGTCCTGCAAGAGCAAAATCAAAAAACATCTCGCCTGATTTAATAGCCCAGAGTGCTGAACAGCGCCTGCTTCCTTCTATTATTACAGTGTGGAACTACCCTCTTTCAACACGTCTGCTGAGCTGTAACCTCTCTGATAAAATACATTTCCCAGAGTTTCCTACAGACTTCATATGGTAGTTGCTGCCTGCCGCTGCCAAGTCGCTTCAGTCGTGTCCGACTCTGTGCGACCCCATGGACTGCAGCCTACCAGGCTTCTCCGTCCATGGGATTCTCCAGGCAAGAAAACTGGAGTGGGTTGCCATTTCCTTCTCCACATATGGTAGTTACTCCACCCTTTTTATTTATTTATTTTTTTAATGGCCTGAGATTCTTAGCTGCTGGGGGAAATGTTAGAAGACAACAAGGTCAACATGAGTTTCCAATATATCAATAAAGTCTCGTTCTAAATGAGAAAATGAGTTGGGACATCCAAGCTATTTGCCAGTTCTAGTTCCATTTCTCTTCTCTTGCTTTTACTGAAATAGAACTCCTTATTAGAGGGGCTGGCTGGAAATAGTCAGAGACAGGAGACTCCATAAACAGTGTCTCAGTCTGTTCAGACTGTTATAACGAAGTCCCATAGACTGGCTGGCTTATAAACAACAGAAATTTATTTCTCTCTGTTCTAGAGACTGAAGTCTGAGATCAGAGTGCCCCCCGGACAGGACCTGGCAACGGCCCTATTCCAAGATGCAGACTGCTAACTCCTCATCACCTCCTGTGGTACAAAGAGAGCCAGCCAGTTCTCTGACCTTTTCTTGTAAGGATACCAGTCCCATTCATGAGGACTCCACTCTCACGGCCCAGTCACCTTCCCAAAGCATCACTTCTAAAACCATCACATTGGTGATGAGATTTCAACATAAGAATCTGAGGTGGGGTGGGGGGGAGAACATTCGATCCAAGACAAGCAGCTTTCTGCTCTTTGTGCCTTAGGATGTTTGAAGAATGGGGATGGAACACAGTACCTTCAAAGTGTTAATGTGTATTTTTATCAAAACACTAAGAGGAGAAGGAAATGACAACCCATTCCAGTATTCTTCCCCGGAGAATTCTATGGATGGAGGAGCCTGGCAGACTGTAGCCCTTGGGGTTGCAAAGAGTCCGAGACAACTGAGCAACTAACACACACACACACACGACAAATGTGTTTCAATTACTGAAAACGTGTGAAACACTACCTGTGTGTATTTCTTAAATGCCGGCTCTATGCAAGGCAGACATGATGTTTGCCCTCATGGAGCTTTGGTTTCAGCAGCATCTTCACTGTAAATAAAAGGACAGTTGCCTCTTCAATTATTCCTTCTGTGAAGCTTGGTAGTGGAGGCCACTCGCAGGACTAAAACATATCAGACTGTATCAGTACATCAGTATTAGAATGGAGAAACACTGAGAAAACAAGAATAATAAGAGGAGATGTGAGTGGAGGAGACAAAAAGAGTAACAAAGAACCTGTGCTTAGTGAGTAGAGGTGGTAGTGGGGAGGGAGGCACCTGTGACCACGCTGGGAACTTCTCAGTGGTCCAGACCACCCAGCCCTCAAGTACATGCTGCCCATTTTCGTAACACTTTGCACTGCTTGAAAGGGAAGATCCTGTCCCCACAGAAACAGTCTGGGAACTGATATTATCAGTTTGGGCCAGTTACCCAGATCAGACCCGGTTGAGTTGCTGAGAGAAAGTGGCAGGATTTCTGACTGCCAGGCTAGACTATATTTTCCCCTTTTTATGGCTCATTATAAAAATATTTGTGCTGACCTGTAAGCTGATCAGTGCCAACTGGAGTCAGCCCACTTGAGAGGAAAATTATTTATGATTACAATTTGGCTGCAAGGCTCCTTGAGTATTTCTGCCTCCCTGAGTTGAGAATTGAAATTATCAAGACCCCAAACTACATTTTCTCACTTCTGTGGGAAGGCTATCTAGTAGCTTCCTTGGATCACAATAGTTACTCGTCCTTAGGAAACACCCAAAGAGCTGTTGTGTAGCTTTTCCCTAATCATACACTGTCTTTGCCACCTCATTCATCCTCCTGTTAAACTCACTTCTCAACAAAATTTCCCTTTTCTTTAAAAGCCTCTCCTGGTCTGTCTGGGTTATGTATTGACCTATTTATTTTGTGTGTGGGTGGTTTCTGTGACTCCTCCTGGCTGAAAAATGTCATGACTGAATCTACATTTTCAGCTTTGAGCATCATGGAAACCCTCACCCCAATGCCTGTGCACCTGCTTCACTTCCAAAGTCCTCCTGAGCTTGCTTACCTGTGGCTGTTGAATGCAGTAGCTTGAGTCATGATAATGAGGCCAAGATTGTGGTTTCGATGCATGAAAGTGAAATGCAAAAGTGTTAGTCCCTCAGTCCTATCTGACTCTTTGCGACCCCACGGACTGTAGCCTGCCTGGCTCCTCTGTCCATGGGGAAAGAATGCTGGAGTGGGTTGCCATGTGCCTCTTTCAGGGGCTCTTCCTGACCCAAGGATTGAACCCATGTCTCCTGTGGCTCCTGCATTGCAGATGGATTCTTTATCACTGAGCCACTGGGGAAGCCCATACTCTATTTATAGGTATTATAAAATATTGACTATATTCTCTGTGTTGCATAATGCATCCTTGTAGTGGGCTGCTGTCTATGGAGTCGCACAGAGTTGGACACTACTGAAGCAACTTAGCAGCAGCAGCAGCAGCAATGCCCTCCATGGCCATCCATGTTGTTGCAAATGGCAACATTTTATTCTTTTTAATGGCAGAATAGTATTCCATTGTAATACTAAGTTTCTTAATGGTGTTATCTTCCTCATAACTCTTTGCAGATGTCAACATCAGTAATAATCTGTTTCAGAAGCATATGAGTAATCAAGTTGGAAACTATCTTAAAGATTTTAACCATGGAGTACAGATTGGCAGTCCAAGTATAGATTTAGCTCTCAGGCTTGTTTTATTTGACCTTCATCATCTTATAAAAATGTATAAATTCAAATGTCTTCAGGCACATTCTGTAGTCCATATATATGGAATCCAGAAAGATGGTACTGATGAACCTACTCACATACAGCAATGGAGATACAGACATAGGGAACGGACTTACGGACAAGGACAGGGGAGAGGAAGAAGAGGGTGAGATGAATGGAGAGAGTAGCATGGAAGCATATACGCTACCATAAGTAAAATAGATGGCCAATGGAAATTTGCTGTATGACTCAGGGAACTCAAACCAGGGCATAAATATGTGGTGAATGCATTCACAACTTTTTAAAGTGAGAACTTGACAAGTTTGGGCTAATCCCAGAAAGCAGACTAAGCAAAATTACGATGCTGCCAGTACACGGGGTGGAGTTTCCATAAGAGTCAGGACACTGCTGCTCTGTTTCCTGGTTCTTCAGCCATGGAAAAAACCAGCTGCAGTTTGCTTCATAAACCATTGTATAAATGACGCTATGTGCTCAAGGGTGATCGAGTCCAAAGAACTTTGCATAAACGTCTTCTCTGATCGGGGAGAAACCAATTGTTTAGCTCACATCATTGGTCGATTTTGGATCTGTGGCCTGTTACCCCATTGAAAGAAACAAAGCAAAAGTGAACCTTCTGTCTTTTTGAGGGTTGGGGGAAAGAACTTCAAAACTGGTGAAAAAGATACAAAGAACTCAATAATGGAAACATAAGAAAATACACCTACCTAAATGAAAGTGAAAGTTGCTCAGTCCTGTCGGACTCTTTGGTGGACTTAGTCCAAGGAATTCTCCAGGCCAAAATACTGGAGTGGGTAGCCTTTCCCTTCTCCAGGGGATCTTCCCAACCCAGGGATCGAACCCAGGTCTCCCACATTGCAGGCAGATTCTTTACCAGCTGAGCCCCAAGGGAAGCCCACCAAAATGAACTGGGACACAAGTAACCAAGCTTATCAGTGATACATACCAAGTTTTTCAATGGACAGCTTCATGAATGAAGTGATTCTTGAGTAGAGTTTTGAAGATGTACAGCATAGTAGAAAGGATATTCCTTTAGAGAGATTAGACATGACTGGTGTTTACCATTGGGCTGCACAACGAGAGCACAAAGTGTGAGTTGTGGACACATATTTCACTAGTACCACTGTCTGCCCCATCTTAAAAAGCAACCAGACAAAAATCTCTCCTGGAACATAACAGCCCTTTGTAGCTAGTGGTACCCTAATCACCTCACGGGGACCATGCACAGACAACCCAGCCCTCTTTCTGGACACGTGGCAACACTGCATTCCTCCTCTGACTCCTGTGGCCGTGTGATCTGCTTTGGAAATTTGGAACAATGTGTCAGGTGTTGCTTTCAGGAGAAAGTTTTGCACTCCATCGCCATTATGGGACTCAGCAGTTCTCTTTTTCTTGAGGTAAAAGTTATAAATGCCTGTGTTGAGGGGAGTCTTTCCTGTGCTGAGCAGAGTCCCCTGACGACCTGCCCTGGATGCAGGGCACAGTGAGAAGTAAACTTTTGTTGTGTTAAGCCACTGAAATTTGAATTGGTTGTTGCTGCAGTATAATCTAGTCTTGGGTTGGTGGTGCTAGTGGTAAAGAACCTGCCTGCAATACAGGAGACATAAGAGACATGGGTTTGATCCCTGGGTTGGGATCCCCTGGAGAAGGAAATGGAAACCCACTCCAGTATTCTTGCCTGGAGAATCCCAAGGACAGAGGTGCCTGGTGGGCTACAGTCCATAGGGTCGCAAAGAGTCAGACACGACTGAAAGACTTAGCATGCAAACAAGTCTCTTTTCTCTGTATCTGGCTTTTCTTTCACTCCTCAACTTTCTACACTCTTATTTCTATCCCTACTATTTGAATGAAACTACTGTGGACAGGTCATGGAATTACCATATAGTTTGGGGTTCTATCTTATTGGACACCTTTGGTATATTTAATACTGTGGACCACTTCTTTCTTAAAATTCTTTTTTCCTTTGGCTTCTATGATGTAACTCTTTCAACTCAACTTTCAGATCATTGATTGTGTTTTAGGTATAAAACCCAAATAAATTTCATCTATTCTCCCAGCTTTTAACCATTATGTGTATAACTAATATACTGATAATATATCTTAAATATATATATATTAAGTATATATATAATAATATATATATTATATATATATATAAATATATCTTAAATATATACTTCCTACTCCAGTACATAGCCTACAGCATAGATTTGTACATACAAAGGTCTTTCAAAAACATGTCTACAACTGAGTGTACCTCTCCTCCCAGACCTGGCTATTCTTCAAAGTCACAAATTGGTTAACTGGATTTCTGTCTCTCCTTTCAAAATAGCTTCCCAATACAATTTGTGACCAGATATTATCAGTTCTGTTTCTAACTTCATCTCCTCATATTTTCTTTCTATACTCTACTCTCTATCATCACTGCTGTAATCTGAATCCTTATTTATCTAGTAGCTTTTTTCCCTTTTCTGGCAACACTGCATGACATGTGAAACTTCTCCAACCAGGGATAGAACCCCTGCAATGACTGTGTGGAGTCTGAACCCCTGAACCACCATGGAAGTCCTCTACTAGCTTCTTTAATTGCTTCTGGATTGGTCTTCCTGATACAATCCACTCTCCATGGAACTTTTGGAGAAATCTCTCTAAGATACAAATGATCATGCTTATGTCCTCTTACTTAAAATGTTTGATGTCATCTCATGACATTGGAGTTGAAATCCAAACTCTTTACGGGGCTCTGAGTGGGTTAAGAGCAGGCTGGTTTCATCACCAGTCTTTCCCCTCCTGCCATTCTGATCCTCTTTCCGTTCTCTGAACCATATTCTTTCCTACCTCTGTGCCCTTACACATGCTGTCTCCTGGACACGGACTTTATTCATCTGGATAATGTGTACTTTTTATTTTAAAAGCAACCTAAACATCATCTCTCCCATGTTTTCCAGCTTTGGGTTTTAGAGGTCTTGTCTCCATGTCCCATTGCACTCATACACTGATTGATGGAAGGCCGTTGACATCCCAATTTCTCCTCCAAAACTGTTGCTCAACACTGTAAACCCATCTTTCAGTGTCTATTCCCCACATCTCTCAAATGCCTGATGTCCATTAGGTATGCAATAAATGTTTGATGGATGAGTTATTAGCTGATGGATCTGGAAGGCCATGATTGTGAGCTTTGCTTTTAACTGAAGAACTTTTGGGAGCCATTACAGACTTTAAGAAGGCAATGATATCCAAATGACACTTGCAGAGAGTAATTAGAATGGAAGGGAGTAGGCATCTGAAATCTTTCAGAGATGGTGTGAAGTCAGTCATTGATGCTAAGAATGGGGAGGAAATGAGAAGCTGTGGGACTCTTGATTCTCCAGAATTCCATTTTTTACAATTCTTATACCTGCTATGTTTAATTCTGGTATAAAGTGTTGAAGGAAGAATTAATAACTACTTTGTAAATTCAACAGAAGGGAAACCAACTTCTTTGAAAAGGTAAACACTTCAGCCTTAAATTTTAATCTTCACAAAGTCTTCCACAGTTTTAACAATAGTTGCCTTAATTTTTTTTTAAGATTTTTTTTTTTTTTGACATGGTGGCAGTTTAGTCACTAAGTTGTATATGACTCTTTGCAACCCCATGGACTATAACTCTCCAGGCTTCTCTGTCCATGGGATTTTCCAGGCAAGAATATTGGAGTGGGTTACCATTTCCTTCTCCAGGGGATCTTCCTGATTCAGGGATTAAACCCAGGTCTTCTGCCTTGCAGGCAGATTCTATACCAACTGACCTACATGGACCATTTTAAAAGTCATTGTTGAATTTGTTCCAATATTGTTTCTGTTTTATGTTTTGGTTTTTGAATCATAAGGCATGTAGGATCTTAGCTCTCCAACCAGGGACCGAGCCCCCTGCATTAGAAGGCTAAGTCTTAACTGCTGGATTGCCAAGGAAGTCCCAATATTTGGAAGTCCCCTTAATTTTGACATACATGAATGATCTAGATACTTAGCCTATACTTTATATATCTGTCTATGGCTTTCTTTCTTACTCTTTACTGCAAAGTCTAACTTCTTCTCTTACTCTATCAACAACCCTAAGCTATTTTATTTTATTTATGCCTTCCCCTACTCCCAGAGGTCCTGGAGATGGAGCGATGGTGATCGAAATGGTCAGCTCCCCCCAGAACTATAGAAGTGATGAGAACTAAGCCTTCCAACACTTCTTGGGCTCTGGAATCCTGCATCCTCCCACTTTTTCCACACTGGCAGCTTGCTTATCTTTAGCAAAAGCTAGGCATCATTTCAAATGTCATATTGCAGAGAAATTGCTCTCCCTGTCACCAGGAAAAGAGGGAGACAGAAAGATACCTTCTTATATCTGAAACCTGGCACTGTCAACCACTTGGAACTCACCTCCCAGACTCTGTCTGGCCTTGGCTTGGAGGAGGCAGGGTTGCTGTGTAGCACAAGGAGGTGCAAAAACAAACATGGGCACAAAATCAAATACTTGACTGCAAGAAATATTCTGAAAGTTATAAAAGTGAAATACTACTTCCAGCTGTCACTTTATGCAAAGATTATGTTGAGCTCAAGGACTGCAGAAACTAAATAAGGAAAGTGAATTATTCATTACAGTGCCTATTCAAGCTGCAGGAGATGCCCGGTTTTTCTACTGATGGATTACTCGTGGTCCCTTTGTCTATTTATGTACCCAGTCACCCTCTCTTGTCTTCATGTATATATTTGAAGATCTTGTTGCTGCTGCTAATGCAGATAGCAGAGCTTCATATTCTTTTTTCCTGTATCCCAAAGCATCTACCCCTTTGGTCACTCATCCTGTAGGACATCTCGCCCCTTGCGGTGGCTTCCTCTTAAAGCCTCACAGTCTGCACAAAGCACTGATGTTGAAATGAACATTATTATCCAACGGTCAGATGATAAGTGCATTGAACAAAACCAAGTGTGTACTAAGACTTTCTGACTGATAGGCTGAGCTTAGATGTGTTCCCACCATTGTTTTCTAGCCATAGATCTCCATGGTGTATAGCTTCTCTTCATATTGCTCTATCAAAGATCTTCCTCATTGGCTCAGTATCCAGGAAGTGATTAGGTAACACGTCCAACGTCATACATGGTCATATGACCTCTCAGCCTCTGGGGTTAGTTTTGGTTTCCATTGGCTTAATTTTGCCCCTGAAGCTAGTAGCAGCTCAGAAACACATAGCTGAAACATAGAAGGCGAGGCAGCCTCCTTTGGCACTGCCCCGATCCTCTATCTACCTATCACTTTTAATATTCCAGTTGCTGCCTAAAAGTCGTGTAGATGTTTTATTGGTTTTCATGGGAGTAGGGTAGGGAGGATTTAGTTTCGAATATTGTAAGGAAAAATCCCATGGACAGAGGAGCCTGATGGGCTACAGTCCTTGGGGTTGCAAAAGGGTTGGACATGACTGAGCACACATGCAAGATGCAGGATTGTTTACGTGTAAGACCCCAAGCCTTTCTCCTATCATCTAACTAAAATAAGATCCCATGTGAAATCAAGTATCTCTCAGGCTGACTGCCTTGCCTAGACTGATGTTTCAGGACTACAGGAACTCCTGAAGCACAGGCTTAACTTATTACTGCTCTCGGAGAAACACTTCCATGTGTGGACTCGGGAGCCCTGAAGTAGGAGGAAAATAGGCTAATCTGATCATAAACCATGGAGCCCTCCTAAAACTGTGTAAACACTGACAGAGGTATTTCTCAAAGTCTGTGCCAGCAGCAAGGCAGCATTTTTGTGAAGTATGTGAACCTTCATTCAAATTCAAAGCCTGCATTCAGCCTGAGGAACTTGTCCTGAGCAGACGTATGTCTCATCCTTTGCCAGCCGGCACCCAGGGTAATATTCTGCAAAATTAAATATTTTGGCTAATGGTGTTGTTCCTTAGCTATTGAAAAAATATTTTCTAATAAAGGAAAATGTCAAGTCATGTCAAGAGTAATATTTTATGCCATTCAGCTGTTAAATCTGAAGCCGTACAATGAAACGTCCAAACTCCTTCACTATAACTTGCATTATTCTGAGTTAAGCATCCAACTGTGCAAGGGCTGAGGGTTACTCTTTGTCCTTTGCTTATAAAATAAAATAGAGTAGGTATTAATTGTATTGGCTTTTCACATTTTGTTTCAAATGTTGCCTTAGCAGTATTCAGTTTATTTTTAACCATCTTTCAGGAAGAAGGTATCAAAGAGCATTGTAATGTGAGGACAGTATAAGAAAGAGAAGCATGGTTATATTTTTATCACAGAAAAGTGTTGTAAATAACTTCACCCTCATGAGTCAGACTTCCCTGGTGGATCAGATGGTAAAGCGTCTGGTCTGCCTACAATGCGGGAGACCCGGATTCAATCCCTGGATGGGGAAGATCCTCTGGAGAAGGCAATGGCAACCCACTCCAGTACTCTTGTCTGGAAAATCCAATGGACGGAGGAGCCTGGTAGGCTACAGTCCATGGGGTCACAAATAGTCGGACACGACTCAGCGACTTGACTTCACTTCACTTCATTAGTCAGAGATGTCCTCAATGAAGAGCTTGTGATTGTGAAAGTAAGAAATGTTTGTAATGCCTACAGAGAAATCCATTTCAAGCAACAGTGAGAGAAATTAGGCTAATGAAGGATTATAGAATTAGTGCTTCCCAGGTGGCACTAATGGTAAAGAACCTGCCTGCCAATGCAGGAGGAATGAGAGATGTGGGTTCAGTCCCTGGGTTGGGAAGATCCTCTGGAAAAAGAAATGGCAACCCACTTCTGGGAGTCTTGCCTGGAGAATCCCATGGACAAAGGAGCTTGGCAGGCTACAGTCCATGGGGTGGCAGAGTCAGACATGACTGAAGTGACTTCACACACACACAGGATTATAGGAAAAATAGCCCATCACAATTATTTTGCACTGACTATGAGACAAGCCCTGTGTTAAGTACTCTTCTGATTTGACACTGTCTCATCTTCCTAACAATGCTCTGGGATAAGTGCAATTATTATTTCCATTTTACAGTTGTGAGATCTGAGGCACAGATAAATTTCAGTAATCAAGAGTTATGGGCAAAAATTGTGGGGTAAGAAGAAGAATAGGTTTTGTTTTGAGAATGGAACATTCTTGTATCCTGAGATGCTAATTAGCTTTATTAGAAAGCACAAATGAAGACATTTAAATGATTGCTATCCATTTGGATATTCTTCCTTTCAAGTTAATGAGGTTGGTTTGCAAAATTTGCTGAAGTTCTCTATGATGGAATTTTCAAACTTTGTTCCTTGGCCCTCTGAGAGTCCTTGAGATCCTTTTAGGGCAGTGGTCCCCAACCTTTTTGGCACCAAGGACCATGGCAGACAATTTTTCCACAGACTGGTGGGGCGGTGCAGAATGGTTTCAGGATGATTCAAGCATATTACATCTATTATACACTTTATTTTTATCATTATTACATCATCTCTACCTCAGATCAACAGGCATTAGATCTCAGAGGTTGGAGATCCCTGTTTTAGGGTGTCTGCTGGGTTAAAATTCTTTTTCATAACAACACTTAGATTATTACTTGCAATTATTTTCAATATGTTACATTAACACTGATGGGGCAAATACAATGATGAATAAAACCATTGGTGCCTTAGAACAAATTAAGGTAGTGGCTCCAAGGGTACTACGCCTTGTCATAGCGCTCCATGCCTATGCCAAGGGGTACATGGCGCATGCCAAGTCATTTCAGTCTCGTCCGACTCTTTGCGACCCAATGGACTGTAGCCTGCCAGGCTTCTCTGTCCATGGGATTCTCCAGGCAAGAATACTGGAGTGGGTTGCCATTTCCTACTCCAGGGGATCTTCCCAAACCAGGTATTGAACCCCTATCTCTTATGTATCCCGCATTGCAGGTGGGTTCTTTACCACTAGTGCTACCTGGGGGGCTAGTGATCATTCTATTTGTCACCACAAAAGAGTCACAATAAAAAAGTAAATAAATTTTTAAAAAGTAGCTTCACTTTAATTGTCCTTGCTGAAGCAGAAAGTCATTAAACTTGTCCTGAGCCTTGAGTACACACATTTTTCACATTCTGTAAGAAGTACACGTAAATCACTTTTGCCACATATCAAAGTATGATGGTTCTTTGAAGGAAAGTACTTGTACGATTATTTTGTTGGGGGTTGACCTAGCTACGTTTCCACGTCATACCACTTTTATCTGAAAGAATGCTTGGTAGACAATCCATGGTTATTCAGCCTTGGGTATACATTTTCTCAAAAATTAACAAACTGAGACTGTCTTTTCAAGGAAAATCACTGACATTATTTGTTGACAACGATAAAATGCAAGTTTTAAAGCAAAACCCAGAAGTTTGGAAAACCTATCCACCACCATGAACTTGAAAGCTAAGACTTTAAGATTTTTCTGTGAGACTGTGATATCATTGATGTATCTGAGTTTTAGATATTATATAATAAGAACTATAAATGAACAATGTATGATTTTATAAAATCATGCATGAGTAAAAGATCCATTCAAAATACAAGACAGAAAATGAAAAGTTTGTTGATAATATTTTAGATTCCATATAACAAATAATCTTTAAGAAATTACTACTAGCTGAGTTTGAGTAGAATGATAGGAGATAATTCTTTAAAAAGGCTACTAGAATGCCCTTCCCTTTTCAATCTACATATCTTCACGAGGCTGGATTTTCTTTTTTTTTTAATTTTATTTTATTTTTAAATTTTACATAATTGTATTAGTTTTGCCAAATATCAAAATGAATCTGCCACAGGTATACATGTGTTCCCCATCCTGAACCCTCCTCCCTCCTCCCTCCCCATACCATCCCTCTGGGTCGTCCCAGTGCACCAGCCCCAAGCATCCAGTATCGTGCATCGAACCTGGACTGGCAACTCGTTTCATACATGATATTTTACGTGTTTCAATGCCATTCTCCCAAATCTTCCCACCCTCTCCCTCTCCCACAGAGTCCATAAGACTGTTCTATACATCAGTGTCTCTTTTGCTGTCTTGTACACAGGGTTATTGTTACCATCTTTCTAAATTCCATATATATGCGTTAGTATACTGTATTGGTGTTTTTCTTTCTGGCTTACTTCACTCTAAATACCAGCTAAAAAATCACATCCCCGGAAACTGAACATAGACGTACAAATGAGAATCCAACTTTCTTCTGTGAATCTAGATGTTAAAGAGATTTGCAAAAATGTGAAACAATGTCACTCTTCTCACTAAATTTTTTTTTGTTGTGAAAGTTATTTTTATAAAAATGTTTAATTTTCAATACATTAAACACTGACCCATGTAACACATAACAAAGATCTTTGTGGTTATCGTTTAGTTGCTAATTTGTGTCTAAGTCTTTGCGACCCAATGGACTGTAGCCCCCAGGCTCCTTCTGCTTGTGGAATTTCCCAGGCAAGAATACTGGAGTGGGTTGCCATTTCCTTCTCCAGGGGATCTTCCCAGCCCAGAGATGGAACCCATGTCTCCTGCACTGGCAGTCGGACTCTCCTACCTCTGAGCCACGAGGGAAGTCCAACAAAGATCTTCAGTGTCTCCTTAATTTATAAGGGTGTATGGGAGTCCAGAACCAAACATTTGCAAACCCCTTCTCTTGGGGAACAAAACCTCCCAAGAGAGAGGAGTTAATCTGTTCCCAGAGACTGTCAGAGGGAAGATATTCGTGTGGGACATCAATGAGATGAAGGTAATAACATGGCACAATGGGGCGGAACAGGGCCAGCCAGCAAAATGGATGAGATTGTCTATGTTTTATTTTAGTTTAGTAAGGAAACTTTTCCTAAAGTGATTTTTAAAGCAATAGTACTAGCTTGTTCTCTCTCTAAAGACATTTTGTTTTTATAAAATTACAGCCTGGAAAACACACTATGTGTTTAGTCTGAGTAGGTAGCCCGAGTTGTTTGTTAAATACCAGATCTCAGATTTGTGGCTGTTCCTCAAAAATAACTACATGACACCAGCAATTAAATTTATGTATCATTTTGATTATTTATACTTCAGCAAATCAAAGGAGATAAATAATGGTGTGCAGCCCAGCACTCCTTTCAGCATCTCCGGCAACCCC
The DNA here is from genome assembly GCF_029407905.1 of Bubalus kerabau. Lineage (NCBI taxonomy): Eukaryota > Metazoa > Chordata > Mammalia > Artiodactyla > Bovidae > Bubalus > Bubalus kerabau. The sequence goes on along the minus strand of NC_073632.1, from coordinate 29,524,110 downwards.
TTCGATTCCTTCCATTTCGAAACTGGATACAGCACATAATCTTCCCATTAAACAGTCTGGAGGGACCCGTCATCCACGCCTGCTCCCATCCTGGCATCTTCCCATTTCTGGAGCTGGGTGTTCCTGTGTTGCAAATATGCCCTTTGAACCATGTGGGGCAGGCGTGTTTAGTCTCAACTATTTTCACATTTCTCCTTCCTCTTACTTAGGACACTGTGATCACTCAGAATTAGAGTTCCTTCCATCCTGCCTCTCAGAGCACCACAGTATTTTTTTTTTCTTCTGTTTTTAAATTACTTTTTAAAACTTTTTATTTTGTGTTGGAATATAACTGATCAACGATGCTGTGATAGTTACAGGTGGCACAGCGGAATAACTCAGTCATACATATACATGTGTCCATTCTCCCCCAAACTCCCCTCCATCCAGGCTGCCATGTAACATTCAGCAGAGTCCCCTGAGAGCAGCGCAGTACTGGACCCACATAAGAAAGCACTGAATTGGGCAGCCAGCCGACAGCCTTTCCAAGAGAGGTTACTGATTAGGTGGGGTCTCTCTCTTTCACAAGTGCCCTTGCTCCAGCTGTTTGGACTTTTGTTCACGCGATGAATGTGTCTTTAAATCATTTTTGCTGAATAAACAGGGTGGTCCTCTTGCCTCCAAAGAGAATCTTCAATGACAGGCAGCTGTGTATCAGCTGAGAGAGTGAACTAAATCCTTCCGAGGTCCCTTCATACTTGTAACACCGGGTGACTCCTAGTTGGACTCTGCCTACTCAATGCAAAGTGACTCAGTGATGGTGCCTGGGAGCATCTAAAGGAGCTGGGGGTGACAGGGGGAACTGGCCTCAGCCTCCTCCTCTGAAAAGCGGAGGTCGGGGAGCTTGACTTTCCTCAGTACAAGAGAACAAATTACCCCCCTGCAAAACGCCATGACATGCCATGCAATCAATTTCCACCCCACCACTGCTTGTCATTTCTGAAAATGAAAAAGTGCATTTTGAAGCAGACTCTAGGGGAACAATCAGATATTCTAGTGAATCTCTGAGCAGTTGGTTTGAACTAATGGATATAATCTAGTGGTGCTTAGAAACTGCTAATCAAACAAAGAAATAATGGAGGGTCAAGAAAGGAGTTAGACTGCAAACTTAAAGAAAAAGTGACTTTTATCTGTCTATAGATATTTGTCATCAAGAGCAGTAAAAAAACCTCATTGAGATAGTAGATACCCAATGAAGATATATCATATTTAAATACACCAACCTAAAATTTACTGATTCGATGTTTGAAAATAATTATGGCTTTCAAGGTGTTGCCTTGGTTGGTCAATCATCTATTTGTCTGAACATACTTAATCTTGGCAAATATGTATCTGGTATTTGTGAATAGTGTGGCTGGGATGACTAAATGGGATAATAAAGTATCTGTTCTTGTTATTGTTTAGTCACTAAGTCATGACTGATTCCTTCGTGACCCCATGGACTAGCCTTCCAGGCTCCTTTGTCCATGGGATTCTCCAGGCAAGAATCCTAGAGTGGGTTGCCATTTCCTACTCCAGGGGATCTGCCCAACCAGGGATCGAACCTGTGCCACCTGCATTACCAGGAGGATTTTTTACTGCTGAGCCACTGGGAAAGTGCAATAAAGTTTTACGTTAGATATAAGTGAGTATAAAATGAAAAAAAAAAAAAACCCACATCACTGATATATTGAAAAAAGTGTTTACTATCACTGGAAACTCTATTCAACTAGGAATGGCTGACTGCCTGGTGCTCTGTTTTGAGAATTTTGATGCTGAGTCTGGATCAGAGAGAAAGAATATCATGGCTGAATAATAATTATAATAATGGCAACTGTATTTTATTCTCCCATAATTTTATGCTAGGTACTATTACTTTTATTCATGAACTGTGTGCAGATAGGTTAAAGGACTTTTCCAGAAATACATGGTAGATCTGAGATTCAAATACTAAATTCCTCTGCAAGACTAATACTAGCTACAGTGGATGAACTATGACTTATTGTCTCATTTCTGAAGAGCTTTGACCTGCATTGCTTTCTAAACTCCCTTTCAGCTCAGATGGACTTTAGTCTCTGCACAATCCGTTTAAATACCTCACCCCCCAGCAATCTTGCCTCCCTTGGAATATTTATCATAATTTGACCATTGACCACTGCTGGTTATCCTTTTACATTTTAGATTCGATTTCTCCAAATGCAAGAGAAGTGCTGTAGAAGAGGGACACTTCCTGCATGGCCCCCCTGGCCCCAGTAATTTAGCAGGGTACCTGGCACAGGGTAAATGTTTAATCAGTGTTGGGTGGTTGTGTGGTAGGACCCAGACCGCCACGCCATGTCCTAGCTGAATAGGCTGAACCTAGTATTTGCCACAGACGGAGCGGCAAACAGCTGGTTGTTTCCGAGTCAGCCCTGCCGGGGTGTGTTAGATTCATGATCTAGAATTGAAGGTGCTCTCTACCTTCAGCTCTACCCTCCTTGCCCTTCTGACCGTGATGAATGCCTGTTTATCTTCTTGCCTTCATCAACAGCAGCTATTTATTTAGCAGCCTGACTTAAGACATTCCATGTATATACTCAATGAAGGCTTTCTTTCACTATTATTTTTCTGTGGAGGGTAAAACGCTGTCTTGTTTTTCCAGTTCTCCTCCTAAGTGTGATGATTTAGATGTTCCTGCTGTTAACTGGCAGCTTTTCCATTTCCTCCTAGCATCCAGGGCCGCAGGCTTCTCCACAGAAGCCACTAATGAGCTTCTTGCTTTTCAAGCCCCTGGTTCATTAATAACACAGACTTTCAGCAAGGCCTGATGTTCCGGACCTTATCTTTTCCCTTTCCTTCCATGAGAAAACACACAAACAAACAAGCAGCACAAAGGAAAACTTTTATTTGCAGCAGTTGCTGACTCAATCTTGTCTGCTTGAAGATCTTAAAACAGAATTTATGCAAGAAGCTTGGATTTAGCTTTGCAGTTATGCTGAAGGCTTACATACTGGACCCCGACTTTCCAAATGAGTCTGTGTCCCCACTTTTTTCCCTCTCTCCCCAAGTTGTCTTTTTCAATAGTGCTTCATGCTCCTAAGTGTGCTTTTTCCTTCTTCCCAATGAATATTGACCGGGTTCCTGAGTATACGGGGAACAATTCTAGGGACTGTGTGGACGGGACGTAGGAAACGTCCCTGGCCCCATCCCTTCTGCTGGACTTCTGACTCTCAATGATGCCATTCATGCTCCTGCCCGTTGGCCCTTTACACAACTTGTGCTCATTCAGACAGCGCCAAAGAGCATCAAAGCACTTCTGTCCTGCTTCCCTCAGAGTCTTGCAGCCCAGAGCAGAACAGAGCTGTCAGCAGCACGAATGCCATTCCTGTCAAATCTGCTGCTCCTTGTGTCCTCTGATGAACCAGCAGATTCTGCAGCGGTGTCTTCCCAGAGCAGGTTTCTGAATGTAAGGCCAGAGTCCAGTCTTAATGCTCAACAGTGGGGTATGGGCTGGGCAGAGGGCTAGGCCTGGGCCCCTTGGTGGATAACCCAGCTTGTTGGTCAAGTTACCTTCAGGTGCTCATATATTCCACCTTAGCTGTGACCATGGTGTCATTTTGCTGACTTCTTGATCTCTCTCTCTCTCTCCTTTGTAAATTTTATGCCAGGGCTCAAATTTTATGTCAAGGTACAAATTCCTGTACCTTGAAATATACAGAGACCTAGAGATTGTCATACTGAGCCAAGTAAGTCAGACAGAGAAAGATAAATATGGTGTCGCTTATATGTGGAATTTAAAACAAGGATTGCTATTGTTTAGTTACTCAGTTGTGTCCAACTCTTTTGCACCCACATGGGCTGTAGCCCGCCAGGCTCCTCTGTCCATAGGATTTCCCAGGCAAGAATACTGGAGTGGGTTGCCATTTCCTTCTCCAGGGTATCTTCCTGACCCATAAATTGAATCCATGTCTCCTGCATTGGCAGGTGGATTTTTTACCACTGAGCCACCAGACAAGCCTCCTAAAAAATGGGTACAAATGAACTTATTTACAAGACAGAAATAGAGTCACAGATATAGAAAACAAACTTATGGTTACCCAGGGGTAAGGGGGAGGGGAGAGATAAATTGTAAGATTGGGATTAACATATATACACTACTATATTATGATTGGATAGCATCACTGACTCAATGGACATGAATCTGAACAAACTCTGGGAGATAGTGAAGGACAGGGGAGACTGGCATGCTGGAGTTCATGGGTTCACAAAGAGTAGGACATGACTTAGTGACTGAACAACAACATATATAAAATAGGTAACTAATAAGGACTTACTGTATGACATAGGGAACTCTACTCAATACTCTGTAATGGCTTATATGGGAACAGAGTCTTAAAAAAAAGGAGAGGGTGGGAGGTATGGAGAGAGTAACATGAAAACATACATCACCGTATTTAAAATTGATAGCCACTGGGAATTTGCTGTATGACTCAGAGAACTTAAACCAGGGCTCGAAAACAACCTAAAGGGGTGGGATGGGGAGGGAGGTGGGAGGATGTTCAAGTGGGAGGGGGCGTGGGTAAACCTACGCCTGATTCATGTTGATGTTTGGCAGAAAACAAGGCAATACTTTAAAGCAATTATCCTTCAAATAAAAATAAATAAATTTTAAAAAGGATATACATATATGTATAACTGATTCACTTTGCTGTATAGCAGAAACTAACACAACAATGTCAATTGAGTAGACTTGAATAAAATAACAAAATGCAGAGAGATAGATTATATATAGAGATTATATACAGATTAGATAGATTATATATAAAAATTATGTATATATAATATATATTATATATATCCTGCATCCTCCAAACATGCGTAAGTCCTCATATCCGCAACATTGTCAATCAAGTAGACTTAAATAAAATTAAAAAATAGAGATAATTTATATATATATAATAATATATATAAATTATGTATATGTGTGTGTATATATGTATATATATCTCCTGCATCCTCCAAACATGCATAAGTCCTCATATCCACAATGTTGTCAATCAAGTAGACTTAAATAAAATTAAAAAATAGAGATAATTTATATATATATATAATATATATAAATTACGTATGTGTGTGTGTGTGTGTGTGTGTATATATATATATATATATATATATATCCTGCATCCTCCAAACATGCATAAGTCCTCATATCCTGTTCATGAGCACATGTTGAGTCTACTCTGGATCTCTTGCCCAGACATGAAAGATGTTTTATTTTCTCTTTGAAAAATTCTAAGTTTCATTTCTTGTGAAATTGTCTTGGGCCTCAGACTCAAGTCCAACGTTCATGAGTCATACAGATTAGAAAGATCTGTTCCCCGAATCTGTGAGGTAACAGCAAGCTTTTCCCAGCCTTCCTGGACATCTCCCCATCTCGTCAACTGTGGGAAGTTAGAAGTGATAGCTTTTCCTATCATTGCATTAATTATGCAGGGCAGAGGCATCATTTACAAGCTCTCTTTTTTAAAGGATAGAAAACTAGAGATTACAATTCTTTTACATTCAGGAGGCACTCAGCACTGCTCCACTTGCAGTTACAGGCTTTTTTCTTTTTAAATATTCCATTCCTGAATTTTGGTAACGTGGAACTTTGAGATAACTCCGAATTCAGTAATGAGGATTAGTCTTTATCTAAGACTTTAGACAGGGAACTTTTCTTATCACTGAAGCATGTTCAAGAATTGTTCCTTGCCTTTATTTTTTTCAGCAGTTATAAAAATTCATCCCATTATGCTGAATACAATAGTCTTCAAGATTCCACAGAACACACACACAACTTTCTTACCTCTCAGGTGTTGTGTGATATACTACAGAGAGGAGAGAGCCTTCTCCAAGGAGACCTCCCTGTTCCTTGAACTTTTGTGAATTCACTTGCTGGGCCCCTGGTGTCTCTAACTTGATTTCAACTGCATTCTCAACTCATTGCTTAGTATCTATTGCTGTAATCAGTCACTTAGTCGTGTCCGACTCTTTGCGGCTCCTCTGTCCATGGGGATTCTCCAGGCAAGAATACTGGAGTGGGTTGACATGCCCTCCTCCAAGGGATCTTCCCAAGCCAGGGATTGAACCCAGGTCTCCAGCATGGCAAGCAGATTCTTTACCATCTGAGCTACCAGGGAAGCTACAAGGGAAGTATCTATTGAGCACTTACTAAAAAGGGCTTCCTGGGCTTCCCAGGTGGAGCAAGTGGTAAAGAAATTGCCTGCCAATGCAGGAGATATAAGAGATACAGTTTCTATCCCTGGGTCAGGAAGATCCCCTAAAGGAGGAAATGGCAACCTTCCTCAGTATCCTTACCTGGGAAATCTCATGGACAGTGGAGTCTAGTGGGCCCCAGTCCATAGGGTCACAAAAAGTCGGACACAACTGAAGCGGTTGAGCTTGCACATGAGCACTTATTATGTGTCGGACCAGTGCTAGGGCCAAAGAGAGAATTAAATAGTGGCTCTGCTCCAGTTACGTTAAGGTTCTGGGGTAATGTAGGGAGGGAGGGTGTTGGGGGAGGAGACATGTGCACGGTTAGTTACAACATAAGGTGCTTAATTCCCTAAGAGGAAGAAAAACTGTTTAGCAGGACACCTCCATGAAAATGTCTAACTCTGCTTAGGGGTGTCTGTTGGGAAAAGGCTTCATAAAGGACATTTGAGTTGGTTTTGAAGAATGGGCAACAGCTCACCACAACCCAGAGAGGAGAGGGGCATGTTAGACAGGGAAGAGGACAACGGTTCATTCAAATGCTTTTTGGGCAATAGTAGGCCAGGCTGGTTGGAAGAAGGAAAGGAAACTTTTATGGGACAAACAACAAGGTCCTACTATAGAGTACAGGGAACTCTATTCAATACCCTGTGATACACCATAATAGAAAAGAATATGTAAAAGAATGTATGTTTATGTATAACTGAACTACTTTGCTATACAGCAGAAATTAATACAACACAGTAAATAAACCATACTTCCATAAAATAAATAATAAAAATGATAAAAAAGAAATAAAGAGGAAAACTGATAGAGTTGGAGTACGTGAAAATATGACTGGGGAGTCTAAAATATTGGACTAGCTTCCCACTCTCATGCAAATGCTGATAGATTATTCTGCTTTACTGGGTTTCCGTGGTGGCTCAGATGGTAAAGAATCTGCATGCAATGCAGGAGACATGGGTTCAATCCCTGGGTCAGGAAGATCCCCTCAGTATTCTTGCCTGGAGAATCCAATGGACAGAGGAGCCCGGTGGACTACAGTCCATGGGGTCACAAAGAGTCGGACAGGACTGAGCGACTAATGCATTCATGTTCACTGAATGTTCAAGCAAAACTTGATGACAAGGAAGAATGGATATATCTGTTGTTTTTTTCTTTTAGTACTAACCGTTTCAAAATATTAAGAAAGTCAGTTAACTAAGGTTCCCCTTCTCAAACGCTGACTCTGGCTAATCTCCTCCTTGAGCTCTTTATCCTGATGTAGATAACCCAGAGCCTTCCTCTTACTTGTGGGTTCGGTAGCTGAGGAATCAGATTATCAGCCTCCCCTGTTTCTATCAGCTCCCTGCCTCATTGTCAGGAATCACTCACTGCTGGTTTCCAGATACAGTTGGTTGTGTGTCCATTTTGAATACCAGCTTAGAGATACATAGTTTATTTTACTTCCTGAAAAGAAAAGATACTTCTTAGAAAAAACTGACTGTTGCTACTAACATGTGTTATACCTATTTCTCCTATTCCTTGAAGATTACACATTTATAAGTCACCTATGGCACCCCACGGCACCCCACTCCAGTACTCTTGCCTGGAAAATCCCATGGACGGAGGAGCCTGGTAGGCTGCAGTCCATGGGGTCGCTAAGAGTCAGACAGGACTGAGCGACTTCACTTTCAATTTTCACTTTCATGCACTGGAGAAGGAAATGGCAACCCACTCCAGTGTTCTTGCCTGGAGAATCCCAGGGACAGCGGAGCCTGGTGGGCTGCTGTCTATGGGGTCGCACAGAGTCGGACACGACTGAAGTGACTTAGTAGCAGCATGGCACCCCACTCCAGTACTCTTGCCTGGAAAATCCCATGGGCGGAGGAGCCTGGTAGGCTGCAGTACAAGGGGTCGCTAAGAGTCACACAGGACTGAGCGACTGAGCGACTTCACTTTTTACTTTCATGCATTGGAGAAGGAAATGGCAACCCACTCCAGGGTTCTTGCCTGGAGAATCCCAGGGATGGGGGAGCCTGGTGGGCTGCCGTCTATGGGGTCGCACAGAGTTGGACACGACTGAAGCGACTTAGCAGCAGCAGCAGCAACCAGTCACTGAATGAGTGAGAGACCAGGTTCTGGGAAAGAAGTCTCACATGGCTTTTAAGGCCACCTGGCTGCTTAGCAGGTATGCTACAGCATAGGGCCTTAATAGGAAGTGGACACCGACAACTGCTCTGCAAAACTCACATCCCCTCCTCTGGCAATGTAGAAACTAAAGATTCAGTTTGTGAACTTCTTTTGTATTTATCTATTTTAAAATATTTCTTTGCTTGACTTGGCTGTGCTGGGTCTTAGTTTCAGCATGCAGGATCTTTGATCTTCATTGCCGCACATAAGATCTTTAACTGCAGCATGTGGGATCTAGTTCCCCCATTAGGGGTTGAACCTGGGCCCCCTGTATTGGGAACATGGAGTCTTAGCCACTGGGCCGCCAGAGAAGTCCTTGTATTTATTACAGACCTGGCATTTCAAAAAGTATACGAGTATTGCTGGGGTATATAAATGTGTTCGGGGAATTACGATCACAGAGAGGGGGAGGTGACAAAGGAAAACATAGAGAAAGAAGATGAGAAAGAAGAAGGACAACCAGAGGTGGGGCAGGGTCAGGTTAGAGTGCACTGGGGTCTAGACACAGGTGCTGAGGGATTTCAAGTTAAATATCCATGGCTGGGAGCCATCAGTCAATCAGGAGGGAAAGAGCTGGGGAGGACTGGAGTGGACATCCTTTCTGCTGAAAGCAGGGTGCAGCACTTGTGCACATTTCCTTTGGGATTGTAGCCTTGTCTTTCATGAACTTCTCACTCCTGTTATTTCCAGTTCCGGACCATCTGATCAGAGACTACTGGAATTTCCAGCTCTCTAGGCACTAATTTCAGGGGCCGAAACAGCAACCCCTCTGCAACTCCTACCACAACGACCGCTGCCCTGCTGGGCTGTGGGGTTGTGCCAGCCCAGGCACTCTTGCCCAGGAAATGGAAGGTGGCATTTAAGTGGCACTTAAGACGCTCCTAACCAATCCTAAAGACTCTGAATCATGCCAATTCTAAATTAAGCTTTCTTGGGTAAATGAATAAGGACTCAAGAAACCTCAGAGGGGGGAAAAAAAAGATATGAGAAGTTGTACCTCCAAATACATTTCTGCTAAGCCCCAGTTTTGACAGGTATTAGTATGACTCAATATTTCTATGACTTATTTTAGTGCTCTAGATGTTTTCAATGTTAAAGTTTGAAAGTACACCTCAATCAAATCCCAATATTTTAAAGACACAAATGATGACATTAACAGAAATGGAAGAGATCTTTTTTTAAACAAAATAAAAAAAAGCTTAAAAGGAAACTGATGTTCGGGAAACACAAGTGCCTGATCAAAGTCTCACAGCTGACAAAGGAGAATCAAAAACCAAACCTCTTGGTTGAGGATAAAATACGCTCTCCTTAAAAAAAAAAAAAAATCACGTTGAATCTGTTTTCTGGGATATGTAACAGGATAGAAAAATGAGTTTATTTTTGTATCACAGTATTTTTAAATGTTTCATAAAGTAATTTTGGAGTGGTGACTTGCAGGTTTTTATACTATTCATTTAAAGGTGAGTTCCTTGGTGTCACCCATTGGTCTTCCCCGGAACCAGGGCTGTGAAAGAAAACTGGTGGAAGTCTATGGCTTACATGCTCTGTCTTGACCTCAGAGCAATTACTTTCCCTGAACAAAATGCACATGAAGAGTTGCCAGTGCCTACTGTTCTGGAAACAGTCAATGTTTGCCTGAGGGTTCATCCCCAGATTTCCACCATGCGCTCTGAGCCTCTGCTCTGGGTCACTGGGCTGAAGCCCTGCGCTGAAGCCAATTGGCGTTTAAAGCACTAGATTGAAAGCTTGTGCACCATGGGTCACAGCCAGGCTTTCAAATGTGACTCAACTGTGGTTTGAGATTTGTCTGTGTGGAGTACTGGAAAGAATGCTGATTTGGGTTGGGCACATTACATTTTAGGCACAGCTTGGCCTCCAATCAGGGGGTCCAGAGTAATCCTGTGAACTCCCCGAGCATTTGACACTCATCTAGATAGTACCTCTGTCTTACTTACACAGGAAGCTGTTCCAACCAGCAAGTGAGGCAACAGAACAGTATTGTAAAGTAATGGGTTAAATAAATGTATATTACTTTTCATTTTAATAAGTCCTAATATATAGATAGCATCAAAAAAGTTAAGCCTTTGTTGGACTCTATGTGGTCATGTGTCTCCTAAGAAGATGCTAAAATACACAGCTAAGGATTAAAGCCCAAGTCTATTGATACACATGATGTTGTAGAGGAAGATATTCTGGTTTGTTCCATGCCTTTCAGATTAAATATACTCCTTATTATGCATTGACATAACAAACCAGGGAAGATGTGCCAATTAACTGAGGGCTCTCGGGATATGTTTACATTCTGTATATTATTACTTCAAAGTCTTTTCCTTTTGGACCCATTCTCTGTACTAGATCTTCATTAGTAAGCAAGTTCCATAACATTACCTTTCAAAAGTAAAGCTAAAGAAGTATTTGCTTCTTCAGGATTTTTTTTCGCAATATTTTTGCTCCTTTACCTGATTCTGATTACATACTGTCAAGTGTTATCAATAAATTCAGTCATTCTTTCAACTAATATTTATTATAAAACCTACTCCATACTACCACTGCTCTGAGGAGAGATCAGTGAACAAAACAGACAAAATTTGGCCTCATCATCATATTTTGCAAGTATATCATATTTCTAGATATTTCAGTTTATGCTATAGAATCTTCTATGCATTCAAGTGACCAGGCTCTGATGGTCAATGTTCTGTCCTACTGGTCTATCTTTATTTGCATTTTGGAACGCTGGGGTTCTTAGCTCTACTCTGCCACTTCTTTTCTCTCCCCTAAATCAGCTTTTGACCTTTATTCCAGGTAAGCACTATTAGATAATCCATTTTGAATGATGGATGACAAAGGTGCATAGTTCCAAAGTAATTATTTATCTATGAGGATTCATTACCTTCCACTCTGACTGTTGTACTAATATGCTTAGCTCCAGAGCATGACTTAAAGTCTTAATCCTCCTTAGTCACTTGGCATTTCTGGATAAAGTTTCATAACTTTTGTCAACTTAGTACATTGTGCATTCAGCTTACCTAACATTATTTAGGCCCTAACTGAGCAGAACCAAATCCATGTTCATCTTCATTGATGACATTATGGTTTCTCTACTATTACTATTTGAAACTTTTAGTCTTACTGACATGCACTTCTTCTATTTCTTCTATTCTTAATCCAACCCCATTTGCCCTCAGTCAGGGACTTTGCCTTTCACCACTTCTTATCCCCTGTCCAGTCTTACTTTTCTGCAAATGTTTGGCCACCCTACATCTGGAAGAGTATTTCTGAAACCAAGTCCATTTGGTGGCAATCTTCTCTCCTAAAGGTTCCTCCTTAGTTTTGGGATAAAGTAGTTGAAAATCCTTAACTCAGTTCACATGGCCCTGAACAGATTGACCTCTACTCATGTACCATTTCTCCACTTTGTTTTCTCATCAAGCCCCTTCATGCCTCAGTCTTTGAACATATTTTCTCTCTTCCTGCATTACTGATTTTTCTCTGTTCCATCAACATGGCACTTAAATCACTCCAGTTAATCCTCTACTGTGTAGCAAGGACATCATTTTTTCCAGAAAACAAAATGACATCGCCACCACCATCGCTACCAATTTCCTGAAACTTTCTGTGTGCTCTCATAGGTGTGGACTTGCCCCTAACTTATAAACCTCATCTATCACTCTGTACACTAATTTTCCATTTACTTGTCCATTTTGCCATCAAAAATATAATATTTCTAAGGTTAGGGAAGGACTTCAATATTTTCTTCCTTGTTATGATTCTAGCATTCAGCTCAGTGTGTCTTGCACTTAGTAGAAGCTCAATATTTTATTTATGGAATGAATGGATATGATTCAGTTTCTGTGCATGCTGTTCCTTCAAGATTAGTATTAGGCTCTTAACCCATGACCTATCCATTTTCTTCCATCTCAACCCAATGATTTTGACTCCATTTGATGATGCCTTTAAAAGCTCCTTTACTCCATTGACATGGATGAAACTGCTCCCTCTTGGTTTTCTGTGTCACTATGGGTTTATGATCTACAACAGATTCCTTTTGTGTTTTAAGTCTTCAAAGTGGGCATACCTTTTGTTGCAAATTTCTACTTAAATTCTTTCTCAGGGATCTTATCTGCTTTCATGGTTATAACAGCCCTCTATATTTAGGGATCTTCAAAATTCCTGGTTCGGCCCATAATATTCACTCAAACTCAAGCCCTTCTCCATTGATATCTCCATCATGACTCTTCTCTCTTATATCTTAACAGTTCTGAATCTGTACTTATCTCTTCTTTTAACCTCCAAACACCTTTCTCTCAGCATGACCCCACATTTATCAATACTCCCATAACTCAAAATCATTTTAGATTTTTCCTTCACCTTTTTATTGACATTAGATATACCATGAGGATCAATGAGTTCCTCCTCTGATATGTTACTTGATTCTTCAATTACTTCCCTATTTGAACTCCATCATCATAGTTCAGACCCTATACTTCCTAACCTGCCTTCTTTAAATATCTCAAATCTATTACCTGCCCATGCACATTCCTTAGACATTATTGTATTTGCATATTCTTTGCATCTTCCTAGAATACCTTTCTCTTGCTGTTCTGCTTGTTTGTGAAAGTGTTAGTCGCTCAGTTGTGTCTGACTCTTTGTGAAGAGTGGTAAAGAGCTCAGATGGTAAAGAGTCTACACTTCATGGGCTGGAGCTCAGGAAAGATGGCTGAACTGAATATTCAGATTTGTTACCATACAAATGGTAACAGAAGTCATGGGTTAATACATGACCACCCAGTGAGAATATGTTGAGTGAGAAGAATGGACACATGAAAAGGAAGTTCTGAGAAGCCAACTTGGAGTGAGTGGAAAAGAGACTGAGAAAGAGTAGCCAGAGGGACAAGAGAAGAATCAGAAACCTATAAGAACACAAAAGTCATTGGATGGATTTTAGGATTTGCGACCCCATGGACTATAGCTCACCAGGCTCTTAGGTCCCTGGAATTCTCCAAGCAAGAATACTAGAGTGAACAGCCATTCCCTTCTCCAGGGGACCTTCCTGACTCAGGGATTGAAGCCAGGTCTCCAGCATTGCAGGCAGATACTTTACCATCTGAGCTACCAGGGAAGCCCACTTTCTTGAGTTCTACCCTTCTCTAAAGGCTTAATCTAGAACTATCTTTTATTATAAACATTTCCTAGTTGTACCAATCTGCAGGAATCTCTCCCATAAGACAGGATACTATTTACTTTCTTTACTTCTTTCTTTTGGTCATCTAACATACACAGCCATGAATATTTGTTATTTATTTATTTTCATTTTATTTATTTATTTTTCATTTCCTGTGATCTAATTCAGGACCCAAGACCAGGAAGTGGATTAAAACTGATGACCATAAAAGACCTTGAATTCTAGGGGAAAAATCTTTATTTGAATCAGAACAGTTTTAAGAAGGTTAATCCAATGGCAGTATGTTCTAGAAGATGTGTATGTGTAGGAGAAAAAAAGGGTGAAAGGAGGAAGGGGAGCCTGGGTGGAGACGTAGTCCAGTTAAAAGGCTTTGCAGTAGTCAAAACCTAAAGGTACATGAATCTAAATTGGAGCAGTGACTGTGGGCAAAAAGGAAGATATAAAAATAAATGATATCATAAAAGCAGAATCAATAGGTTTTAACAGCCAGAGTGTTAGAAGTAAGAGAGAAAAGGAATAATCATGAGTGATTAACTCACTCAGCAGATATTCACTGAATATTTGGTGTGAGGCACACTGGCTTCCCTGGTGGCTCAGATGGTAAAGAGTCCACCTGCAATGCAGGAGGCTTGGGTTTGAACCCTGGGTTGGGAAGATCCCCTGGAGTAGGAAATGGCTACCCATTCCAGTTTTCTTGCCTGGAGAAATCCATGAACAGAGGCACCTGGCAGACTACAGTCCATGGGGTCGCAAAGAGGCGGACATGACTGAGTGACTAACACTTTCACTTTTCACACTCTAGATCAGGGGTTCCCAACCTCTGGAATCTAATGTCTGGTGATCTGCTGTGGAACTGATATAATAATAATTGAAACAAAGTACACGATAAATGTAATATGTTGAATCATCCCTAAAATACGCCCCCTACCTGGTCTGTGGAAAAACTGTTTTCCACAAGACCAGTCCCTGGCACCAAAAAAGGTGGGGGACCACTGCTCTAGATGGTGTCAAAAAGCAGTGGATGAGGCACATCCATTGCTATCCCTCACAAAGCTCACATTTCATTGGATGACAGCAAGATTGTAGCCAGAGTGATCAGAAGAGGATGAAGTCATTAATACAGAGAGTACATAGAGAAGTAGAAAGTTTCAGAGAAAAGTGAATATACTGTGTTTTGTACAGAATTATTGTACTCTTTGTACATATTAACTCATCTAATCCTTACTACAATGATGTGAATTAGGCATTGTTACCCTTTATATTTCTTTGCATTGATCGCTGAGGATGGCTTTCTTATCTCTTCTTGCTATTCTTTGGAACTCTGCATTCAGATGCTTATATCTTTCCTTTTCTCCTTTGCTTTTCACTTCTCTTCTTTTCACAGCTATTTGTAAGGCCTCCTCAGACAGCCATTTTGCTTTTTTGCATTTCTTTTCCATGGGGATGGTCTTGATCCCTGTCTCCTGTACAATGTCATGAACCTCCGTCCATAGTTCATCAGGCACTCTATGAGATCTAGTCCCTTAAATCGATTTCTCACTTCCACTGTATAATCATAAGGTGATGGACAGGGAGGCCTGGCATGCTGCGATTCATGGGGTTGCAAAGAGTTGGACACGACTGAGCAACTTAACTGCACTGAACTGAACCCTTTATATAGATAAGAAAAAAGGTATAGAAGGGCCAAATAATTGAGCTAAGCTCTATACAATAGTGAGTGAAGGAACAAAGATCAAACCAAGGCAGCCTGGCTCTTGGGTCCACAGTCTTGTTACCAAGGCATACTGCTTTGTAGATGCTTTGGGAGTAAGCAGCTACGGCATGAAGAAGAGACAATTTCTATTTTCATTTATATTGTAATCTATCAGTGACACATCCTAAAATCCTTCCAATGACTTTTGTGTTCTTATAGGTTTGATTCTTCTCTTGTCCCTCTGGCTACTCTTTCTCAGTCTCTTTTCCACCACTCACTCCAAGTTGGCTTCTCAGAACTTCCTTTTCATGTGTCCATTCTTCTCACTCAACATATTCTCACTGGGTGGTCATGTATTAACCCATGACTTCTGTTACCATTTGTATGGTAACAAATCTGAATGTTCAGTTCTGTCATCTTTCCTGAGCGCCAGACCCAAATACTCAAAACCTCTTGGATACATTCAGTTAGAGAGTCAAGTTATCTTAAATCCAAATGGAATTTATCTCCTTTACTCCCCAGCTTGCTCTCCTTGTCTGCCCTAGCTTCATAAATGGAAACCTAATTCACTGCAGCACCCATGCCAGAAAACCTGGGGTCTTCTCTTTCATTTATCCTTGCTCCCACCCAATAGGCTCTGAACTATGCTTTAAGATTTTCTCATATCCATCACAGAGGATCTAGCTTTACTGTCATTCAGTTCCCCTCTGGTTTGGTTTAGTCACTTAGTCATATCTGACTCTTGGGACCCCATGGACTGTAGCCTACCAGGTTCCTCTGTCCATGGGATTTCCCAGGCAAGAATACTGGAGTGGGTTGCCAAGTTCTTCTCCAGGGATCTTCTCCACTCAGGGATTGAACCCAGGTCTCCTGCGCTGCAGGCAGATTCTTTACCAACTAGGCCACCAGGTCAGTTCCCCTAACTTTAAAAAAAAATCAATTTGTATTAGAGTATAGTTGCTTTACAATGTTGCGTTAGTTTTTGCTACACAGCAAAATGAATCAGCCATGCCTATACATATATCCCCTCCCTTTTGAATTTCCTTCCCATTCAGTTTCCTGTGCTATACAGTAGGCTCTCGTTAGTTATCTATTTTATACAGAGTTTTAATAGAGGACATGTGTCAATTCCAATCTCTCAATTCAGTTCCCATCACTTTTGACATGGATTTATGCAACTGCCATCTAATGATGCTGCCACACGACTTCAGGGTAATTACTATTAAAATTAAACGGAACTTGTCAAACTCCTGCTTAAAGTTCTTCATAACTTTCAGGATACTTAAAAAAAAAAAAATTCTCAGTATATCTTCCCTGTCTGCCTTTTAATCTCATTTACTTCCCTCATTGTCATGAACAATTTATTCTTTAGTGGCTTCTCAAACACATAGTGTTGGTTCACTACAATAAGCCCCTGAAGATTCTTGTCCCTCTGCTGAGAATGTCCCCTTACTTTCATCACTTGAAATCTACCTGGCTTTCAAAATTTTGATTAACCTTTACTACCATCAACTCAGAAGCCCCATGGAACTTCTTCCAACTCCTGAGCCTGTTTGGATGTCTCTTCTCTATATTCCTATTCAGTCCCATATGTTTCTCTATGTAGCATGTGCTTACGAGTCTGTATCTGTTAATTTATTAGTCTGCGTTTCCCCAAAACTGTAACTTGTGTGAGTGCCGGAATCGTGTCTATTTACCTTTGTTGTTGTTGTTCAGTCACTAAGTTGTGTCTGACTCTTTGCCACCCCATGTACTATGTAGCCCACAGGCTCCTCTGTTCATGGAATTCTCCAGGCAAGAATATTGGAGTGGGTTGCTATTTCCTTCTTTAGAGGATCTTCTCGACTCAGGGATCGAACCCATGTCTCCTGAATTGGCAGGCAGGTTCTTTACCAAAGAGCCACAGGTAGTCCCAGCATATATTGCAGCCTGGTGCAGGGTGTGAGCTCAGTACATTTGTTAAAAAGATGGTTAATTAAGAAACGAGAAGTATTCCTTCAAAGAAGACCCATCGCCCTGTTTTGGAACTTCACAGTGTGAGAACTATATTTCCAAAGAACAGTGGAAAGTCTTCTATAACTATGAGGCAAGAAAAACAAGGACACTGAGATTATTTATGACTATTGGGGATATAGAGAGATGATTCTGTAGCATCTATGATTTTTATTAAATGCTTTCATCATACTAGTGTCAAACCTAAACTGTAAGCTACATGAGAGTGGTTAAACAGCTGTTTTGTCCACATTGATCTCTCCAGCACCTAGCACATGTTAGGCATTAAATAAATATTTGTTGAACTTTGTTGAATGAGCAAAGTAGCAGACATTCAAGGTAGATGGACTATGTCCTGCTAACAATGACAGAAATTAAAATGTGTTTTTCAAAAAATGCGTTGTATTGATCTTGGAGGAGGCCTTTCAGTATTTATCTTTTAACTCTTTGCATGTTGTTATCTTTCTTCCCTATTCCCAGGCTGTTGCTTTTAAACTACATTTGTGCTGTTTTTGATTTTAAAAGATTTTTTTTTTAATTGGTATTTTTATGGTAGTCAAAGGTAGTCAAACTTTTGATTCTTTTCCTTTCATTGTTTCTGTGTTTCACATTATGCTTATAAAGGCTTTCCTCACCCCATAATTGGGAAAAGATTCCTTTGTTTAGTATTGTATGGCTTTACTTATGTTAAGATCTTTAATTCATCTAGAATTGATATTTGCATACAATATATCTCGAATTAATGATTAGTATGCTATTTTTTCACTGACCGGATGGTTGGTGGGTGGCAAGCCCTGAGGGGATCTCACTTTTTTTTTTTTTTTTTTTCTGGGGGTGGAAATGGCAACTCACTCCAGTATCCTTGCCTTGGAAATCCCATGGACAGAGGAACCTGGTGGGCTACAATCTCTGGGTTCTCAAAGAGTTGGACACGACTGAGCAGAGACATAAAACTGTCGTACATTCTTTGTTACATATTCCAATCATTTAAGTCAGACACGACCTAGAGACTGAATAACAACAACCATTTTACGTTTACACTTTTCCATTTTGCCCTGGTTTAACTCTAAAAGACAGGTCTTCTCACAACCGTTTCTGCCTCTCTTCCTTCTCTACCCAGCAATCACTGAACTATTTTTTAAACACTAAAATGAAATCTTTGTTGTTACTGTTCAGTCGCTAAGTCGTGTCCAACTCTTTGTGACACCATGGACTGCAGCACTCCAGGCTTCCCTGTCCTTCACCATCTCCCAGAGCTTGCTCAAACTCATGTCCATTGAGTTGGTGATGCTATCTAACCATCTCATCCTCTGCCTCTCCCTTGTCTTCCTGCCCTCAATCTTTCGCAGCATCAGCGTCTTTTCCTGTGAACTGGCTCTTTGCAACAGGTGGCTAAAGTATTGGCGCTTCAGCTTCAGCATCAGTCCTTCTAATGAATGTTCAGAGTTGATTTCCATTAGGATTGACTGATTTGATCTCCTTGCTGTCCAAGAAATTCTCAAGAATCTTCTTGAGCAGCACAATTCGAAAGCATCAATTCTTTGGCGCTTAGCCTTCCTTATGGTCCAGCTCTCACATCTGTACATGACTACTGTAAAAGCCATAGCTTTGACTATATGGACCTTTGTCAGCAAAACCAAAGATGTCTCTGCTTTTTAATATGCTGTCTAAGTTTGTCACAGCTTTTCTTCCAAGGAGCAAGCGTTTTTAATTTCATGACTGCAGTCACCATCCACAATGATTTTGCAGCCCAAGAAAATAAAATCTGTCACTGTTTCCACTCTTCCCCATCTATTTGTCATAAAGTGATGGGACCAGAAATCTCTATACCACAAGACATTTGTATCTTTTATGTTTACTGTTGCATCCTCAATGTCTAGAACAGTGACTCGTACAGAGTAGGCACTTAATGAATGCATATTGACACAGAGAAATAGAATCATGCTGCTTCCTTAACAATCATTGCTTAACACTCAAGGGCTTCCCGTATCTATCATGATAAAATTCAAACTCCTCTCACTACAGACATACCAGAGTTCTTCTCTTCTTCAAGGTCCCATGCTGTTCCTACTCTAAGAAACTTCTTTTCCACTAGACAGCTACTTGAATGTGACTCCCTCAGAGGATACTTCCCTGACTCCACTATTAAGAGTAGAGATACCTTAAGTTTCTTTGTTTCTAAATCACACAATTCCATGGCTTATAATCCTGTATAATTCTATCTGCTTTATTTTTATTTTCTTTCTCCCAGAATAGAATGTAAGCTCTGGGAAATTCTGCATATTGTTTAGGTTTTTTTTTTTTTTTTCCCCTGATGTGATTCAAGTACCCAACATAATACCTAGGGCTTGATAGGCACCCAATAGATATTTGCTAAAAATTTTTGTAGACGTATTTTTATGATGACCATTTTAATGCCAGTGTTGAGATCCCAGCTAATTAGCTTAACAATTTAAAGGAAGTAACTAGTTGATTAAAAAGGCATCAAGATAAACCACAAGCACCTACCACATAGCACAGAGAACTATATTCAGCATCTGGCAATAGCCTACAATGGATAAGAATTTGAAAGAGAATAGATATATATGTATAGCTGAATCATTTAGCTGTACACCTGAAACTATTATAACACAACACTGGAAATCAACTATACTTCAACTTAACAAAAACAATAAAAGTAAAAAATAAATCCTCTCCTGAAAAAAAAATACTCTTTATAAAAATGTCTTAATCAATAAAGAAAGTCATGAGATGGTGACATCATTAATCAACTTTCATCATATTTGAATGTAAAAGCAACTACAAGGAAAAACTTAAGCTCAAGTAGACTTACCTGGTGATTTTACTCAAAGTGCTTAAGTATCAGTAGATGAATTTATACAGAGACATAATTGGAAAAGCAATAAAGAAAATCTGTTCACTAACACGTAATTATATCAAAGTTACATACAGAGTGAGTAGTAAAGACACATCACAAACAGGGTATTAGAGGCATCACAAAATTAAAGATGGGATGTTAGAGGAAATGTATGATCCCTTTGGAAGGACAGAGGAAAGGAAAGGACAGGAAAAAACACATCATCATAGAAACTGGAAAATCATTTTAAAATTGAACATAATTAGTAACGAGGTTGTAAAAAGTCTATGCCACCACCCTCCAAATCCGTAAGTATCACAAATCCGTAAGTATACTTCGGTACTAAGAACAGTGTTAGGGATGCTGGGGTAGTAAAAGATCCAGTTGAAAGTTTAAAGTGAAAACATCTTGTCAACTGAGAAAAAAATGGGACAATTATGAGGGAAAAACCCAACAAAACAGTGTAAACACTCAGATGAAAATAACTTTAAAAGAGAAAAAATAACATGAAAGAGGGCAATTTAAGAAATAAAGAAAAATAAGAGGATACAAAAATAGGAAAAAGAAAATGAAAAATATGTAAAAGTAGGGAAGCAATCTGGTAAAAGGCATACAAAATCATGACATCTTGAAAACTGAAAATAATAATGTGTTATAAAGAACACAACAGCCAGTTTATAAAAAGTTATGATGATTGACTGGGAGCAATGTTTCCTTTTCTACTGCCATATGTCAGACTTCAATATCTTTAAAATACTGTTTTCTTTACCCAAATTGAAAATCATCACATCAGCCTAGAAAAATGAAAATAAATGAATTTCTTATTTTTCTAGAAAGGCTTTATTTAAGATATTTTATCTCCATCTGCTATCAGAAGGTAAAAACATAAATCAGTATTTCAATCAATCAACACATATTTATTGAACATCTACTGTGTTTTATGTTTAGGATCATAGGAATAACAAGTATGGGGCTCTGTCAGAAATAATCTAATTGAGGAATTCAGAAATAATCACATGACTTAATTCATTAAAAAGCTATGTTATATCTATACAAACTCACATTGATATCTTACTGCACAGAATTCATTATATAGGATACAAAGATGAATAGCATTCCATTGCCATAATTCACAAAACTAAGATGGCTCCCAGATTTGAGCAGTGGGTTGGAATTTAGGGTTTGAATTCCAGAATTACTTCTCTTTAATTTAGAATATATAGATAAACTTCAGTAGGAGATCATGTCTACTCCACAGAATACAGAAGGAGACATTTAGGGCTTGCTAACTTAATGCATTTCCAAGCTCTTTTGCAGTTATGCCTAGCTGCTGCTGCTGCTAAGTCACTTCAGTTGTGTCCGACTCTATGCAACCCCATAGACGGCAGTCTACCAGGATCCCCCATCCCTGGGATTCTGCAGGCAAGAACACTGGAGTGGGTTGCCATTTCCTTCTCCAATGCATGAAAGTGAAAAGTGAAAGTGAAGTCGCTCAGTAATGTCCGACCCTCAGCAACCCCATGGGCTGCAGCCTTCCAGGCTCCCCCGTCCCTGGGATTTTCCAGGCAAGAGTTCTGGAGTGGGGTGACATTGCCTTCTCTGGTTATGCCTAGACATCTGACCAATTCTGGTCAGTGGGCCAGAATAAAAGTGATGTGTGTCACCTAAGAATTTGTGTCACTGTTAGTAGTCCCCTGTCAGAGTGACCTGGAAGCTGAAAATGACCACTCTGGAAATTTACATGACCTAAGATGGATCAGAATCAACTTTTGTGTTGTTAATTGTGGGGAGTTGTCTGGGTCAACATGTTTATTTGTTATAGCTGCATGGCCTGCACTAACCAATGAACAGGATTATTGTCAGCGTCACATGAGATGACTCAGGTAAACTTCTTGTATGGTGTTCAGCCATAAATGAAAGTCATTATTATTTATAGGTCATTCTAAATAAAATTAGTGATTAAAGGTTTTTTCCTGTTCTTTTTTTTTTTTTTTTTGGTAACAAAAATATATCCATTGTAGAAAGGAAATTCGAGAATGTGTTAGCAGAATGTTTCCAAAGCAACTTCATACCTTTAGTACCTCAAACTCTTTTTCTTAATTGAGCACACTTGATGTTTTATGATAGGAGTAGTTATTTACTGTACTTGTACTTTCTGTAAACACAGTATATGTTTTTGGTCAGAGGTCTCTAAGGTTTTTATTTATGGATAATTCATTGTCCCAAACCAATAGTGAAAACTAGTGATCTTTCAAACATGGAAACACCCTACAATTTTCTTCTGGCATTGCAACAACTTTGATGTTCATCTTTCTCTTTCCTGGCTGAACCTATATACACTTAAGTACAGGATCACATTAAGAAAATGCTCAGACCACATGTAAACAACTGTGGCCAGACAATTCCTGAATGCTATGCCATGTCCAATTTTCAAAGGATGTAAGCTTCTGTGTTGTTTTCTCTACCATATATTTTTCCATAAAAGTCCTACTTACAACTTTATCATGATGTATTCAGGCACAAGTCTAGACATGCTGTGATTTTTAAACAAGTCTATCCCTTCCTGCCTGCCCTACCCTTTTGTCCTCTGGAGAGAGATCTGGACATCTCTTGTGCCCTGGGACATAACTCTGTGGGTATGTCTAGGCAGCATATCCCAGTTAAAGTGATTTGGGGAAAAAGATTTGAAAAGATAGACTATGAAATTAAATTTGCATAAATCATAAATTTGAACTATCAGCAGATGCAGATCAGATGATTTTAAGAAGGAATGAAGAGAAAGAGAAAAGGAATTGAGCTCAGTTCATTCAATTGGTCCACTTTATTTTTCAATAAATGAAGTTACCACTTTAAAGAAAAGGAAGAAAAGAGAATTTTTGTGACTGAATTTGATCAATCAGATGACTCCATAACATTCAGGCACTCCAAAAAACAAACCAAGAACTTCTGTTCATTTAGATAGTGGGTTTTATAAACTAAATCAGGAACCTGTTTCCCTCAGCTTTTCCTTCATCTCTTTTCCCACCGTAGTTAAGATATGACTCACCAGGACTGATTATACAGCTGACAGAAACAACCATGAGAAGCAGGATGAGTGAGGAGAGGTGGGGTGAACAGCACTCATTTAAATACAGCAGAAACATCCCCAGTTATAGCTCCTGTGCAGGGGAGTTCTCCTAAGTATGTTTCAGAGTTCAGAAGTAGGAAGCCCAGGACCAAGAGGCCACGTGGGCTATTCTGTCAGAATGGGTGGGACCACAGGGTCTGGAGTGGACAGGCCCTGGCCACTGCACATGGTGACCAGAAACGTAAATGAAGAAGACAGCTGCTGTACTCAAGGAAGGATGCAAGGCTGAGGCTGTGAATGAATAATGACATCACAAAACAGGCTGGACTGATGGTTGAAATGAGCAAGATGAAGATTAACAGGGACAAATACAAAAGATGTAGCTGGTGGTGGTGGGAGGCACAGAGAAGGAAATGGAGGGAAACGGAATAGAATAAAATAAAACAAAATTCTTGATTGCATTTGAGATTACTATTCAAAAAGATTCACACTTCTCACCTCTACATGAACGTTTGAAAAACGGGTTTCAGTTCAGTTCAGTCACATCTGACTCCTTGCGACCCAATGGACTGCAGCACGCCAGGCTTCCCTGTCTATCACCAACTCCCAGAGCTTACTGGAACTCATGCCCATTGAGTTGGTGATGCCATCCAACCATCTCATCCTTTGTTATCCCATTCTCCTCCTACCTTCAATTTTTCCCAGCATCAGGGGCTTTTCAAATGAGTCAATTCTTTGTATTAGGTGGCCAAAGTACTGGAGTTTCAGCTTCAGCATCAGTCCTTCCAAAGAATATTCAGGACTGATTTCCTTTAGGATGACTGGTTGGATCTCCTTGCAGTCCAAGGGACTCTCAAGAGTCTTCTCCAACATCACAGTTCAAAAGCATCAATTCTTCAGTGCTCAGCTTTCTTTATAGTCCAACTCTCACATCCATACATGACCACTGGAAAAACCATAGCCTTGACTAGACAGACCTTTGTTGGCAAAGTAATGTCTTTGTTTTTTAATATGCTATCTAGGCTGGTCATAACTTTCCTTCCAAGGAGTAAGCGTCTTTTAATTTCATGGCTGAAGTCACCATCTGCAGTGATTTTGGAGCCCAGAAAAATAAAGTCTGACACTGTTTCCCCATCTATTTGCCATGAAGTGATGGGACCAGATGCCATGATCTTCGTTTTCTGAATGTTGAGCTTTAAGCCAACTTTTTCACTCTCCTCTTTCACTTTCATCAAGAGGCTTTTGAGTTCCTCTTCACTTTCTGCCAGAAGGGTGGTATCATCTGCATATCTGAGGTTATTGATATTTCTCCCGGCAATCTTGATTCCAGCTTGTGTTTCTTCCAGTCCAGTGTTTCTCATGATGTACTCTGCATAGAAGTTAAATAAGCAGGGTGACAATATACAGCCTTGATGTACTCCTTTTCCTGTTTGGAACCAGTCTGTTGTTCCATGTCCAGTTCTAACTGTTGATTCCTGACCTGCATACAGATTTCTCAAGAGGCAGGTCAGGTGGTCTGGTATTCCCGTCTCTTGAAGAATTTTCAAATGGCTGCAGTCACCATCTGAAGTGATTTTGGAGCCCCCCAAAATAAAGTCTGTCACTGTTTCCATTGTTTCTCCATCTATATGCCATGAAGTGATGGGACCAGATGCCATGATCTTAGTTTTCTGAATGTTGAGTTTTAAGCCAACTTTTTCACTCTCCTCTTTCACTTTCATCAAGAAGCTCTTTAGTTCTTCTTCACTTTCTACCTAAAGTATGGTGTCATCTGCATATCTGAGGTTATTGATGCCTTGGATAAACTGAAAAGAATACAAATGCCTTATAAAGTCTGTAAAATGAAATTAAATTTCAGTCATAGACAGAGAGATGCAAACTAAGGTAGGAATAAGATACTATTTGTTACTTGTCAGATGGGCAAAGATAAACAGCTGTATAGCAGGGGTTGGTTCTGGTGTGGGGCAAAAAGGTATGTTTAAATCTTTATTCCTATTGTGGCCAAAACTTGATAGAGTGATTTGGAAATAATTACCAAAATTTAACATAAATATGTTCATTAACCCTGCAGTTTCTAGATGTACTTTCACATGTGTTCAGAGATATACACTCACAATCTTTCCAGGGTTTTGTGTAACTGCACAGAGGACACAAGTAACATCCTTCAATAAGAAGACAAGCAGATTATCATATGGAGAACCCACAGTGGATTAAAAAATACTATATGCTGATATAGAGTAATGGAGTATGGAATAATCCTCGAAATATTTGGTTAAATGAGAAAAGCAATTGTAATGTTATACATAGAGTATTCTCTGATACTAAAGGAAGTAAAAAGGAACTTTGGTCTTCAAGGACAAATAAGAGTGAATGTTGAGAAAACTATGGGTGTTTCTAAGCAGCTAGGATAGAGTAATTAACAAGGGTGTGAAGAGTGTGGATATTTAGGAAGTAGTAAATAGTCCACCTAGAATACACACCTAGAATGTTTGGCTTAAAGCTCAACATTCAGAAAACTAAGATCATGGCATCCAGTCCCATCACTTCATGGCAAGTAGATGGGGAAACAGTGGAAACAGTGACAGACTTTATTTTTCTGGGCTCCAAAATCACTGCAGATGGTGACTGCAGCCATGAAATTAAAAGATGCTTACTCCTTGGAAGAAAAGTTATGGCCAACCTAGACAGCATATTAAAAAAGCAGAGACATTACTTTGCCAGTAAAGGCCCGTCTAGTCAAGGCTGTGGTTTCTCCAGTGGTCATGTATGGATGTGAGAGTTGGACTATAAAGAAAGCTGAGCGCTGAAGAATTGATGCTTTTGAACTGTGATGTTGGGGAAGACTCTTGAGAGTCCCATGGACTGAAGGAGATTCAGCCAGTCCATCCTAAAGGAAATCAGTCCTGAATATTCTTTGGAAGGACTGATGCTGAAGCTGAAACTCCAATACTTTGGCCACCTGATGCAAAGAACTGACTCATTTGAAAAGATTGAAGGTGGGAGGAGAAGGGAATGACAGAGGATGAGATGGTTGGATGGCATCACGGACTCAATGGACATGAGTTTGAGTAAGCTCTGGGAGTTGGTGATGGACAAGGAGGCCTGGCATGCTGCAGTCCATGGGGTTGCAAAGAGTCGGACATGACTGAGTGACTGAACTGAACTGAGAATACACAGCAAAGCACCTAACAGCTATTTTTATATTATCATTTCCTCCTCTTGAATCCTGGTAAAACTGTGTGATATCCATAAAGAAAACAACTCCTGATTACTTAGAGTAAAACAAACTTTGTTAGAAATGATTCAAACACACACACACTGACAGGACCTGATCACACAGAGAATACCCAGGCTTTCATTCATATAAGCCACCTACTCCTCCCTGAGTAGCGATACGAGCCCTTCGTGTAGAGCATGAAATCAACTTTGACCATCTCTCACAGCAACCAGGGAATCAATGCCAACCTTATAAGTAAACAGGTACCTACATGGTTCAAACACCTATATCACCAACTGGCAAAGGAGGCAAATATTTACTCACTGTACTGGTAAATATGACAATTTGAGTTTCCTTCTGTAGAGTTTTGAGTTAATTCTGGGGGCCTCATTTGCCTCTGTGTGTGTATTCACTTGAAGCTTTACTACAAGTAAACAGTTTGGCTATATTTTTTTCTAATCTGTAGACCCAAATTCTACAGTGTATTTTCTTCGATGAAGTCTATTTTAGAATCATGATTTCAACATCCTAAGTCCTGTGGTTAAGACAGCAATGGTACCATAGTTAGTGCTGAATACCACACCATGGACTAAAGCTGGGGGGTCCTCAACCTCCGAGATCTAATGCTTCACAACCTGAGGTAAAGCTGACGTAATAATAATAGAAATAAAGTGCACAATAAATGCAATGCTGAATGTAATACTTGCATCATACTGAAACCATCCCCCCCATGTCCACAGTCTTCCACGAAACTGGTCCCTGGTGCCAAAAAGGTATGGAACTGCTGGATTAGAGTGTAAACTTGGCAAAATTTCTCCTTTGTCTTCTCCTAGCCTTTTTATAAAGAATCCTATCTCAATGCTTTTTGTTCTCCTGGTGATCAGAGTCATCTTTTCATAGGTCTTTTGTTGACTTGAACTCCCTGAAGTCACCACAGAAAGCAAACACACTTTGGTTGTTCCTAAAGGAAACAAAAGCTGTCCCAGTAGAAAGTGACTGGGACTCTTTCCAGTGACTATTTCTCCAATTTGTTCTTACCCTGCATGTAGACATAAGTAAAAGGAATATAGTGATAAATCTCATATCCATTTATTTTGCAGAGGACTCTTGACTCTTGATTTTTTCCTCTACACAGTGTCTCAAAACCTTTCCACTTATATCTGGCTGCTTAATAGTGCACATGTCACTTGATTTTTATTCTGGAAAACTCTAGCTTGGACCAGGGCTCTAGGGCTTTCTGGTAACATTATTTGTGATTATTTGAATAAATTTTCTTTTGCAGTTGGCTTGGTGGCCTTGGTATGTTCTCTCTCCTTAAGTGTAATTAGTTGTGAAATAAAAATGTCAGCCTAGCTTTTTCTCTAAGGTACCACCAGGCTTCAAAATGCTATAATCCCGTGATTCTTATTTCCTTAAGTCAGTTGAAGGTATTTTTGGTGACTTGGAAGTTGGTCTCCACACTCAGACTCCCCTGCCTGTTTGGCATCAGCTGCCTGTTCACCCTGGACTCCGTGGACCTCCTTCTCACACAGGAATCTCTTTGATCTCAAAGACAGCTCTGTAAGGTGCAGAGCAAAGCAAATACGAGACGATTTCCCTCTGTGGTGTTCATGACAAAATGAGTGGCCCAAGAGCATAAGAAAGCTGAAAAACAACTGACAGCGCTATCCTTAAAGCAACATTTGCAAGTGCCAGATTAATTTCTATCAACACAAACATGTTATTTCAAAGAAGACACTTCCCACACATGAAAGAAATAGAATGAATGATGCTTCAAAACAGCTTTGATTATCCATTTTCATAAACACAACAACACCTTGGGAGGGGACAACTGCTTTTACCATCAACTAAACTCTCTAGACCCGGCAGAGGATGATTATCATAGCAATCTTTCTTTTATTAAACATCCAATATTAAATGATTCTTAGCAGAAGTGGACCCATGAACTGATCCACTTGAAATATGCTGGGGATGCATGTATGTGTATGGCTGATTCATGATGACATATGGCAAAACCCATCACAATGTTGTAAAGTAATTATCCTCTAATTAAAATAAATAATTAAATATTATTATAAAAATTATTATAAAAAGAGTAGATCATAAATGAATATACATAAATAAATTGGATAATGAATGTGAAGAAGCAATAAATCTTTAATAATAAACGATCTTGCTATCTTACAAGTAAAAATTAAGGACGTCTAATATCAAAGTCTAGCAAAGCACTGGATATGCATTCAATTTAAAAGTTGGGGATGAGAGCTACTCAGCACTCCAAAAACACAATCTCACTTAACATGGTATAAATAAAATATACTTAAATAAATGAATAATAAAATAAAACACAGTCTCACCCAGGCTTGACACAGTCTCAGAATCTTCGAACAGAGTACATCAATCAGTTGAAGTTGGCCTAAGAGATTTTTTACTGAGCCAGGTTTCTTTTTCATGCACAGCAAGCCAAAATGCTAAGATGCTGAGATTTGCAGTTTATTTACAAGGCAGCCAAGCCAAGAGACAAGAGAACAAACTCAAACCCCTCTCCCAGAAGATGAGGGGCTTGGGGTATGTATGAGATAAAGAATAATGAAGTGGGGTGGGGCGGGTGTTGGAGGCATGGGGAGCACAGGGAAAGGTGATTGGGAAAAGGTGGGGTAATTGTCATTCTGTGCAGGAGTAACTAAGCTATAGGCCCTCTGCACATTGCTCTGAGTGAGGGTGGAGTTTGTGGCCTTCGGATGTCAAAAGGTCACCAAACACTTTCACATGCCTAGTTGGACAGTCAATGGTCCTATACTATCTTAACCAGCTCTGCTCAAACTAGACACAGCTGACTCCAAGCTCCTAGAAAACAACTCGGGCAAACATCTTGTTTAGGTTAGATGCCGCTTGGAGGACTTGCCACTCTTAAAACTACCTTGATTACGGGACTTCCCTGGTGATTCAGTGGCTAAGACTCCATGCTCCCAATGCAGGGGGCCTGGGTTTGATCCCTGGCTGGGGAACGACAGCCCACATGCTGCAGCTAACAATCCTGCATGCCGCAACAAAGACTGAAGATCCTGTGGGCTGCAACTGAGACCCGGTGCAACCAAATAAATAAATAAAAATAAATAATAAAAACAACAACAACAACAAAATACTTGATTAGTCAAGGCAGGTGAAATGTATTAAATCCAGAGTTTCAAGAAGAAATATGTTTGCCATCCATTAGAACGGTCCAAGACACTCAAAATATGTGCTTTGACTTGCAGCATCAGGATCACCTGGGGATTTGTTAGAAGTACACATTCTCAGGGTTACCACAAGACCTGTTGAATCAAAATTTCTAGGAGTGGGGCCAGGGAATCCAGATTTAACAAGACTTTCAGATGATTCTGATACACACCAAAGTGTTGACATGCCTACTTAAGTGATCTGCACGTCAACACACTGGAGTTGCTGAGATGGCAAAACAGAGAAATGAACAGAAACTAACATTTATGGAGGATCTACCACATTCCAGGGGCTTTCAGCTTTCCAGGTGGCTCAGAGGTAAAAAATCCTCCTGCCAATTCAGGAGACACAGGTTTGATCCCTGTCAGGAATATCCCTTGGAGAAAAAAAGTGGCAACCCACTCCAGTATTCTTGCCTGGAGAATCCCATGGACAGAGGAGCCTGGTGGGCTATAGTTCATGGGGTTGTGAAAGAGTCAAACACGACTTAGCAACTAAACAACAACAATAGCGATGATCCAGGGTCTGTTTGAAGTGTTTCTTCCCTCCCAATAGTCCTTTGATGTAGATAGTTCTAGATAATTTGGATGCTAGGTAATAGATCCCTGGAGGAAGGCATGGCAACCCACTACAGTATTCTTGCCTAGAGAATCCCATGGACAGAAGTGCCTAGCAGGCTACAGTCCATAGCATCGCAAAGAGTTGGACACCACTGGACAGGGAGGCCTGGCATGCTGCGATTCATGGGGTCACGAAGAGTCGGACACGACTGAGTGACTGAACTGAACTGAACTGAACTGAAGCGACTAAGCAGCAGCAGCAGTAGCAGATAATAGATAGATTAATAGTCATAGCTAGACAGGAAAGGAGAGGGAAAGAGAAAGGAAGGGAGAGAGGGAGGGAGAAGAGGGAGAGAGAGGGGAGGAAAGAAGGAAGAGAAGGAGGAAAGAGAGTGAAGATAAAAAGGAAAGAGGAGGAGAAGGGAAAGGAAGGGAAGGAGGGAGGGGAGGGAAGGAAACCAGATTTCAGGGTTGTTAATGGAATATGTAACTTTCATGCCGCTGATGTGAGGGTGAGTTAGAACTCAATTTCCTCTTTGATTTCAAAGCCCAGCTTTCTTCCTTCTTTATCCATTCTGCCGCACTAAGCAATACAGATAAGCAACTAACATTTCTATGGTGTCAATAAAATTTAATTGTTTGGGCCACAAGAAAAAAAGTCACTGGAGAAATTACAGAGTTCACTGCTCTTTTCACAGACTGGCATTTTTCACAGAATTATTATGAACCAAAAAGTCATCCAATTTCTAAAATCTTGGAATAACTTTGTCCACCGTGAAATCCAGAGAGGCTGTGGGAAGAAAAGCATTTGTCAGTGCAGAATGTGGCCATAGAGCCAGAAGAGAAAGTTTTGGTCAAGACATTTGGATTGATAATAAAAATTCCCAGTCACTTTAAAATTTTTTAGTTGATTATGTGTTATGTTTTCTAAAATGAGTTTCCAGATAAAGTTTCAGGAAGAGGTCTGAATAAAATGTTCTTGCAACTGTTTCTTTTCCCTTCATGTTTTCTTTTTGAATACTTCTCTTTTTGGCCAGGAAGAATTTTTCTTGTGCCTGACAAAAT
Source organism: Bubalus kerabau (assembly GCF_029407905.1). Lineage (NCBI taxonomy): Eukaryota > Metazoa > Chordata > Mammalia > Artiodactyla > Bovidae > Bubalus > Bubalus kerabau. The sequence continues at coordinate 29,492,834 of NC_073632.1, read as the reverse complement.
AAGCAAAATGCAAACTAGACAGAGAGAATAATGTACTTTCAAAAATTACTGTATGAATGTATTTATTATGGCCAATAAAAACTTTTCCGTAGAAATCCAAAGACTTCATTTCAGCTGCCTTAATTGTATCTAGTGTGTGAGCAGGTAGGAAGGAGACTAATGCATTTCCACACTGAGGCAAAACATGAAGATCACATGAACTCCTGAGGTCTGGATGAGCTGAGGCCCGCTTTGGTGGCTGCTGGTGGTCATCAGGGGTCATGGGCCCAGAGTGCCGGTGTGGCCTGGGAGGGCCTATGTCCTGCCAAATGGTATATCTTTCCTGAGCAGGGTGAAGGCCTCTGGTTTTCCCTTCCTGTGGTCATTTGAGATCTCTGTGATGATTATAGCATCCAGAAGGCAAATGTGAACAAGTCAGTCATTGCATCAAAAGGACAAATGGTCTCTTTCCCACTAGACTGTGATGATATTTATGTGACCTTAGTCCTAGGGACTTCTTTATTTGAACCATGTGGGCTGGAGAAAAATCATGAATTCTCTTTAATACTAGTTTTTTGGAACCTATTGATGAATTTTTCTGTGTGGCTTATTGAAGCACATCCAATATTCTGATAAGTTTTCTTTTCTTCTTTTTTCCCTTCTGGTTGTGGCTGTTTCGCAGGTTCTCATGTTTCTATAGATTATTTTAGAGCTCCTATTCTCTGCTGAAAGTTGATCAAAGCATGAAATAGAACATATATTATGCTTTTATAGCTAGGTTCTCAAATTTCAATGCTAATTGTTTCCATGAGGTTTTCTACAGCGAGTGACAGAATTTCTCATTTTATAATATAGTCTTTTGTCAGTCACCACACTGGTTGCCTTCCTGAAGAGCTCAACAAATACTTTCTTGCACTCTGTGTGTGTGGCTGTATCAGCCCAATGCCATGGCCACCACGTGAAAATGGGATCAGAGATTTCAACCCCCAGGTGTTTGGAATTCTCTATTCAACTGAAGCTTGCAGATAAGGTACTTGGTCTCTCATTGTCCAGAAGACACACTGAAGACATGCTGCAAAATTAATGCTTTCAAACTGTGGTGCTGGAGAAGGCTCTTCAGAGTCCCTTGGACAGCAAGGAGATCAAACCAGTCAATCCTAAAGGAAATCAACCCTGAATATTCATTGGAAGGATTGATACTGAAGCTGAAGCGCCAATACTTTAGCCACCTGATGCGAAGAGCCGACCCACTGGGAAAGACCCTGATGCTGAGAAAGACTGAGAGCAGGAGGAGAAGCGGACGGCAGAGGATGAGATGGCTGGATGTCAGCAGTGAGTCAGTGGACATGAGTTTGAGAAACCCTGGGAGATAGTGAAGGACAGAGAAGCCTGTTGTGCTGCCATCCGTGGGGTTGCAAAGAGTCGGACATGACTGAGCAACTGAACAACAAAGAAAACACACCCATCCTTCTCTTGATACAGATATTAGCTTACTGTTACAGATATCTGATACAGATATTAGTTTGCTTAGCTGTTGTTCAGTCGCTTAGTCGTGTCGAACTCTTTGTGATCCCACGGATTGCAGCACTACAGGCTTCCCTTTCTTTCACCATCTTCTGGAGTTTGCTCAAACTCATGTCCACCAAGTCGGTGATGTGTGCTTAGTATTTGTGGAAAATCTCTGACATCATCAGTGGTAACTTCAGCAGTTCAGATGGAGGGGCAATTTCCTAGACAAATAACACACCAAGTCTGCTCTTTCCCTACTTCGAGAGAAATGGGACTTGTGCCATCTCCAAATGTAACCCTAACTCTGTCCTCAACACGATGACTCATCATGTGGGTTATTAAGCAAGACATTTGATTACAACTTCAGCTGAATTCAATAAATATTTACTGAACCCTATATTTGGCTTTCTGGATAAATGTAATGCCCTCAGGGAGTGTCTAGTCCTGTAAATTGTAGTGGAAGCAAGGCACAGTTACAACCTAATCACAGTCCCAGGAGCACAGACTTTCTTTAGGATTCAAGATGATAGATGATGAGCATGACAACAATGAAATCACTGAAAATTGCATATTGTGACATCACTTTGTGCCAGAGAGGATGCTAAGCTCTTTATCTGTTTCTGTATGTTGGTTACTTTAATCCTAAAAAATGCCCCAAACCAAAACAATCTCTATATATTACTATTTTCCTATTACATTGGAGGAAAATGAAGCTCAAAGATGAATTAATCAGATGAATGAACCCTGACCACTCACCATAGCTAAAGCCTGGCTATGTGGTCTGTAGCCTCTCCTTTTTCATTCTGGACATTTCCAGTCCCCAAACTGGCAATTATAATGTTGGCATTTCGATGGAGAGAGCTATTTGGGGACAGATATTGACTAGCTTGATTTTTTATAAAAGGTATGAGTTATACATATGAATTAAATGCAAGATGAAAAGAGATGGGAATTAGTGAACTGATACAGTCATAGGATAACAGCAACCACTTAAAAGGACATATTTTATTAAGCCAATATCTAGATAATTACCATTTTAAATATTCTATGTAAAGTTACCTTTCCAATCCTACAGAAGCCCTATTATCCCCATTTTACAGTTGAGGAAATAGCCTAGAAATTCTGAAAGGAGGCAACAACTAAGCAAAATTGGAAGTGTGAGTAATAATTAGCCAAATAAAAGGATTAGAATAAGGTGTGCATGTCAGGATAGTTTAAAATATGCTGCAGTAAGATGTATCTCAACATTCTTAAGGACTTAAAGCAAACAACACAGGTTTATTTCTCCTTTATGCTTCATGTCCACCTCAGGATATTGTTCTGACACAGGCACTGAAGCTAGTCCATTCCCCATGCTCTGGAATGTAACTCGATGCCTTGGCAGAAAGAGGGAAGATGGAAAATCATGCATTTGCTCCTGAGAGCTTCTGTTTGGATGTGACACATTGCTTGCCTGTGACTCACCTTTCATTGGTCAAAGCAAGTCACATGATCATGGTTAAGTCCAGGAAGTAGGGAGTGCTATCCTACTATGGACCAGGAGGAGGATATTTAGAAATGGTGGTGAATAGTACTAATAACTGCCACAGGGAGAGAGACCAGAAGAATGTTCCAAGCAGAGCCAATAGTCAAGGCTTAATAAAGTTCTTTGTGAATTGAAAACTATAAACATATTGATAATGGAAGCCAGGTTATAAAGATTCTTGTAGCCACTTTTACAAGCGTGGATTTTATTTCTTCATAGAGAAGCTTTGGAGGCTCTAAGAAGAAGAATGATTGTCAGGTTTTGTTTCACACAGGTTATTATGGCTTTGGTGCAGTGGATAAATTTGAAGAAGTCAAAGAGACTCAACTAGAAGAAGATTAAAATTATGAGACCGAACTATGTTGGAGATATAGTTTAATATATCAGAGGAGACAATATTAATAAATATTTATGAGGTATAGTTAAAGGAACTTTTTAATGGAATATGGAGGATAGCAAACTCACAGATTTCAGATTTGGTGGATGTTGATTCATTAAATGATATAGGGACAGGATTGAGGGCAGAATGTTCTTTGGATATTAGTCTGTGGATCTCACAAGATTGGAAATGTCTAACAAGTATTTGTAAATGGGAGCCTGAACCCTGAGTCATGGATGGAGATTTAGTTTTGGAAGTCACTAGGATTTTGGATACAGAGGTAATTAAAATCCTGACAGTCCAAAGAGAAGCTCTATTTTGAGAAAAACAGAGGATCAAGGGTGAAACTTAGAAACTCCAACATTTAGAAAAGAGACAAAGCAGGAGTTCATGAAAGAGATTAAGAAAGAATGGCAAAAATAGAGAGGAAAGAGAGAGAAATCCACAAAGTTAGTTAGTCAATCCAGAAAGATAAATTCTTTGTGTCCTTAGAGTTTTAGTAATCACTGCTATTGACACACTTTACAAAAAACAATATTGAAGTATGATTGACATACAAAAAAATTCACTTAGTTAATGTACATGCTTTGCTGCATTTGGGCTTATGCAGACGCCTGCAAAGACATCACTACTATCAAGGTAATGGACATATCTGTTACCTCCAAAAGTTTCCTTGTGTCCCTTTTTATTTAACTTTTTTGTAGGTAAAAACACTTGACATGAGATCTACTCTAATAATAAAATTTTAACTGCACATCTCAGTACCACACTACAGGTGCTGTGTTGTACAAGAACTGGTATACATTCCAGTTATACAAGATGAATAAGATCCACTGATACAATTTTCTAGAACATATCAGTTGATTGGTTGGGGAAAAGTAAATTTCAGTGGATTGAGGAATGATTGGGTAGTATCAGAAGGAAGACTGTGAATAAACCACACTGTCAAAAAGTTTGATTGAAAAGAAAAGGAATAATAAAACAGTATATCGATGAGGTCATAGAGATAGGAGATTTTATAAAGTTGAAGACTCTTGGGCATATGTATAAGTTATGGAGAAAGAGATGGTGATGTTGGGAGTACAGGAGATGGAGATGCGAACAAATTTTCCTAAATAGTCAGCAATTATTGTTTTGATAAATGAGCACTTTGCTACAGATTGTGAAAGGGACACTTTACTCTTTCAAGAAAAAAATCAATATATACAAAGTAATAAAATCCTTATGAAAGAATGGTTCAGTGAACTGAGTTGGAGCTTCCAAGGCTGAAGGTTTTAATCATGGCCAGATGATTGATTTACTGTATAATTTGGGCAAGTTATTTTAATTTCCATTGGCTAAGAGGCATGCAAATTTTAGTTAACTCAAGTTGAACTTATCTCTCTGTCTTGTCTTTCACGTTTATAATATAAGGGTAAGCCAACCCCTGAATAACTAGGACAGATAATTAGCTAGGATGTTTGCAATAAAAAATATTTTGCAAAGAAAAAATGCTGCACAAACATTTCTCAAAAACATGTTATCTTACATATAATTTCAAACCACTTTACGGTATATCCTTTTTTGTGCCTAAAAGCCTAGTTTTGAAAAAAAAATCGATACTGGTGGAATTTCAAAGAGTGGAAAAGTATGGGTGTTATTTATAAAAGAGTCAGATAGGGAAACCATAATCAAGAATTCTCCTGAATTTATTTTAAACACCACGGGTTAGCAGATCCTACCAGCCCTATGAAAACCCTGAAATAACACCTTTGTAACCATCTGGTTCAGACTTGCTTTCTGATATTATCCCCATCAGCAATTCGCCTCTATGAAACGGGGCAGCCCTCTGGCCCTTGCTTAGTTTGCAAGCTGTCTGCTTGTCACATATGCTCCATGCTGCAGTGTAGAAAGAAAGTATTTTTTGCTGCCCCTCCATACTTTAGTTCGCTTTCTAATTTAACAGCCGTTGAGGCTTGTTCATCCCTGCCTGGCTGCTAGCCTGGCAAGCTTCCTTGCAAAGCTGTGGGGATACAGCCCTTCCTCTGCTTGCAGCTCTAGCCTTAATTTGAAACAAGAAATTTAAAATTGTAGTTCTTATTCACGTGAAATGTATTTTCATTTGATTGCTGGTGGTGACTTTGGGCACTGGGCTGAGACAAAGTCCTAACCCACTCCAACCCAATAGGGAAAAATATGGTGATGAAAAACTGATGTCTAGGAATTTCCTGGTGGTCCAGTGGTGAGGACTCTGTGCTTTCACTGTCGAGGGCCCGGGTTGAATCTCTGGTTGGGAACTAAGATCCCACAAGCTGTGTGGTGTGGCCAAAAATAGAATAAAAAATAATTGATGTCTACTGTGGGTATTGAAATAGGAGGGGCAGCATGCTACCCGGTATTTACCATCCCCACTGTTGGGCCACACTTAGGGCATCTATAACCAGGAGTTCTATTTCTAATTAGAAATTCTAGCCCTAATTATCAAGGGCTTTTCTGTCTTGTTTCATGTTCTGGGAACTTTATCCTATGTTATGCCCTATATCAGAGTCAATCTTAGTAACTGTAGTGACTCGGTTGGGTCTTAAACTATGACAAGTTCCTGTCATATTTAAGGCCTTTACATGAAAAAAAAAAAAAAAAAAAAAAGGATTAACAAGCGAAGGTTCTTGTCCATATGCAAGAGTTGTTTCAGTTTGTTTTCTTCTCTGGTTTATTGGCTGTGGTTACTTTTCAATTTCAAAGCCTATGATGGGTTTTCATGTGGCTGACTACCTGTAAAATCATTACTGTAAGCTGGTTGGGTAGAGAGAGAAAAGGAGGATTTATGAAAGCCACAGCTTTATCTCTACCAAATGGAAAATAATCTCTATGTTTGAAACAGGATATTCCTTATGAAATAAAATACTTTGAAAACTAATTAAACTTAAAAGCTTTTGCATAGGAAAGGAAACCATTGACAAAACAAAAAGACAACCTACTGAATGGGATAAAATATTTGCAAATGATATGATCGATCAGGGATTGATATCCAATATATACAAACAGCTTATACAACTCAACATCAAAACCCAAAAAACTTAATTAGGAAATGGGCAGAACTGAATAGACGTTTTTCTAAGGATGAAATGCAGACAGTCAACAGGCACATGAAAAGATGTTCAATATTTCTAATCATCAGGGAATGTCTGCCAATTTTCTTTTCATTGTAAAGGTATGCTTTTTCCTAACTCATTAATAAGTAATCTCTGGGATAACATTTTGGTATTGTGTAACTATACATTCCCCAACACATTTTCACCCAGTAGTTTTAGCATGCTTTGGATGATCATTGTCTGAGTCACATTGGAGACTGAAAACTAAAATTTCTTAATTTTATTATTCCAGCTCTACTCGCATGCATATATGTGTGTGCTCAATCATGTCTGACTCTTTGTGACCCCATGGACTGTAGCCTTCCAGGCTCCTCTGTCCAAGGAATTCCCAGGCAAGAATACTAGAATGAGTTGGCATTTCCTACTCCAGGGAATCTTCCCACCCAGGTATCAAACCTATGTCTTGCGTCTCCTGAATTGGCAGGCAGATTCTTCACCTCATGCCATTGGCTAACATTGTTTTGTGAAGATTGAAGATAAGACACCCTTCTTTAGGATTTCTATGGTCTCATGGACTTTTGAAAATTGAATTCATTTCCCCCTAACTTTTTAAATTCCCAGGTTGTCCCATGTTAGGCCTTTCATGCTTGCAGCTTTTGCTTTAGACCTGCACTTACATTCTCTGCACATTTTCTTTGCTTTCTGACATTCCATGTTCCAGGTTGACCTTGTACATTCTCCATCTGATCTAGAATTAGCCATTTCCCCAGGGAACATTTCTTCTTTTCAGTGGTGAACAGTACTTTGAAACCAAGGTCAAAGTATGTTTGACCTAGCATGTCACTAGTATGTTCATTTCCTCTGGGTGACTTTGCTTCTGGGCCTCTTCAATGGACAGAGCTAGGCATGTACATATTTTTAAAAGCATGAGTTATGCCAAATATCAAAATGAATCCGCCACAGGTATACATGGCAAAACTAATACAATTATGTAAAGTTTAAAAAATAAAATAAAATTAAAAAAAAAATAAAAGCATGAGTTAATGCTGGCGACTCTACTGCAAATGCAGACCTCAGAGCCCCTGAACTTCCCCATTCCATGTTTATACATTGCTTTTCCTACAGTGAGAAGCTGGATTCCTAATACCATCAATATATTTACTCATTTGCTTTATCCTGCAATATACACTCAAAATAATAATTTTAAGAAAAAACAACCAAATCTGCCAAGTCATGTTCATGATATTTTTGTTGTTCTTTTTACCCTGAGAAAGTATCTCATAAAAGGTATGTTGTTGTTGTTATTTAGTTGCTAAGTTGTGTCCGACTCTTTTGTGAAGCCACAGACCATAGTCTTCCCAGCTCCTCTATCCATGGGATTTTCCAGGCAAGAATACTGAAACAGTGAGTTGCCATTTCCTTCTTCCAGGGATCTTCCCAACCCAGAGATCAAACCCGGGTCTCCTGCATTGGCAGGCAGATATGTTACCACTGAGCCACCCACCTGAGAAACCCCACAAAGGATATATAGTCAGAGAAATATGTCCAAGAACAAGATGAAGAGACAGAGGAATAGCCAGCAGATAAAGGAACAGGATAAATGCCCACCAAACCAAACAAAAGAGGAAGAGATAGGGAATCTACCTGATAAAGAATTCCGAATAATGATAGTGAAATTGATCCAAAATCTTGAAATTAAAATGGAATCACAGATAAATAGCCTGGAGGCAAGGATTGAGAAGATGCAAGAAAGGTTTAACAAGGACTTAGAAGAAATAAAAAAGAGTCAATATATAATGAATAATGCAATAAGTGAAATTAAAAACACTCTGGAGGCAACAAATAGTAGAATAACAGAGGCAGAAGATAGGATTAGTGAATTAGAAGATAGAATGGTAGAAATAAATGAATCAGAGAGGATAAAAGAAAAACGAATTAAAAGAAATGAGGACAATCTCAGAGACCTCCAGGACAATATTAAAGGCTACAACATTCGATTTTAAGAAGTCTTTTTAAAAATGTGTTTATCACTGTAGTATAACATTGTCTGTTCCTGATTGAATTAAATTTATGTTTTTTTTCATCCTGTTGATATAATTTTATATTTGAATATGTGAATACTTACACGGCTCAAAAACTCCCCAAGCCATAAAAAAGTTGTTCTCAAAAAAGTTCTCACATACTTTCCAATTCCTGTAACCACTCCATTCCTCCTGCTCTGACTTCACATAGGGAATCATTTATATTAGTTTCTAGTTCAATATTCCTGTTTTTCATCAATGGTTTGCCATTTCCTACATGTATCTATATATAAAGAAAAAGCAACTCTATGTCTGTATATATTCATTCTCAGAGATGATCCTCCTTCTTTTCTATAATTCTCCTGTAGGAGAATATTCTCTTGTGTGGATATAGTAGGGTTTCTTCAGCCAGCCTCCAATGGATAGACCTGGGTGGTTTCCTATATTTTGCCCTGACAAATAATGGCACTGTGAATAACCTTTTATATATGATATTTTTGTATCTGTAGCAGTTTATCCCTTGAGGTAAGTTCTTAAAAGTGGAACTTCTGGGTCAAAAGGTGCTTTGATAAATATCGCCAAACTCTCCTCCTTAGTGGTTGTATGATTTTTTGCATTCCTACCAACAATGTTTGAGAGTCTTTTTCCATAGTGTAGCTAACAGAGTGCATTATCAAACTTTGAACTTTAGGAATAGATTTTTAAGAAAGTTTTTCTAGGAAATTCTTTTTTAAAAAATTTATTTCATATCAGAGTATAGCCAATTAAAAATGCTGTGATAGTTTCAGGTGGACAGCAAAGCAATTCAGGCATATATATATACATGTACCCATTCTCACTCAAGCTCTCTTCGCATCCAGGCTGCCACATAACATGGAGCCGAGTTCCCAAAAGTTTTCGAGGTAATTCTGATGTGCAGTCAGATTGGGAACCATTGGCCTAGATTGTCAGCAGATCTATGAGATTGCAATTTAATTTTCCTCAGTTTGATATTTGGTGTTAAGGATTAAACACTGTGTGATACCTGAATAAAAAATATACCCCATGCTCACTTTAAAAAGGATCTTTCCTGTTGGGAGTAACATATATGCAATACTATATATAAATTAGATAAAAACAAAAAGCAAGTACCTACTGTATAGCACAAGGAGCTATACTTGATGTTTTGTAATAATATTTGGGAAAATGATGTGAAAAAGTATATGTATACTTTTTTACTTTGCTGTACACCTGAAGCAATGCAACACTGTAAATCAACTATACTTCAATAAAAATCCAAGCAAAAAAATAGATAAATAAAAATAAAAAGATGTTTTTTGCCTGTTTGACATCATTTTAGATCCTTACTGATGTGATAATGTCCACTCTGGACTGAGGCCTATTTAGGTATCAGCAGGGAGCATTTCCAGGGGACCCAGCATCTAAGTTGAGTCATTCAAGTTACTATGCATTCAAACAACAGTGTCAAAATGAAGTGACAGAGTCGAGGTACCATATTTCAAAGGTTCTAAGATGAGATGGCTGGATGGCATCACCGACTCGATGGATGTGAGTTTGAGTGAACTCCGGGAGTTGGTGATGGACAGGGAGGACTGGCGTGCTGCAATTCATGGGGTTGCAAAGAGTCGGACATGACTGAGCGACTGAACTGAAGACATTCTTTAAAATAAAATAAAAAAAAACTCCTTAATCAGTTTTTATCTTACTAGTTGATGATATATCATGATTAAATTGGCAGCTTTTTCTCTCTCTTGTAGGACAGTTTCTACTATCTTTAATATGGAATTTTAGAAGTAAGAGGGTAATTAATTGAAAAGAATCAAAGTGGCACTCTAGGCAAATTATATGCATGTCTCTTAGTGATCTTGGACACATATATAATCAGAGTAGAGGAGAATGTGGTCAATCTCTGATGGCTCTGTCCTAAACCCTATGACCTGGGGTGACGACAGGCAGTCTTGGTTCCTGGATTCCTTTGCCTCCCTTCCATGTTCTCCCCTCAATTCTCAATTGCCTCTGACGATTGGTTATGGGGCCTCATGGACTGCCTCCCTTTGCCCCAGCATCTAGCTGTTTATAAGAAACAGAGTTCACTGTCTTAACTTCTAAGATTGTTCTCTGCCACAGCCACTACTGCAATACTTTTTCTCAGCCAGGTGCTGTGCTCTTCACCTATGTGCAGAGCCACCTGCATCCCAAGGCCAGCAATGGATTTCCTAACCAGGAAGGAACCCCAGCCTTACCTTCAAGGTCAGTAGCCTCCCTGGCCACATCTCCTTTGTGGAGCTGACCATATGTGCCTGTCTGCTTTTCTGCACAGTCTCCATACAGTGACCACATGGTCCCCATGGCTGGCCTCACAGTGGACACTCATTCTGGTCCAGTGCCCAGGTCTGCTCTACTGCCACCAACAGTCTATGGCCATAGGAAGTCTCCTTGCCTGCTGGGTTAAAACTCTCGGACAAGCCAGTTATGCTCATTCTGTGGTTTCAAAAAGAAAGAATTTCTTGACATGTTTCAACTACAAAGACTTCATCCTAACAATAATCAGATTGCCCTTTAATTCCACTTTTAAATTTCCCTTATAATATATGTCCAACAGAGTGACAGCCAAGCAGATGAAATCAAGCCTCTCAGAATTTAGAATCTATTTTTTTTTTTTTAATGTATGGCAGGTTTTTGAAGTATGCTTTGTAATAGTTGCTTTTGTTTTTGTCTTTACTACTGCTATCTGAGGGTAACATCACAGCAGTAGCCCAAAATATTTTGGAATCTGAGTAGTGTGAGCTGTTGGGGGAAAAGTGCTTATGACAGTATCTAGAAAAACAGCAAGTGGGAATTTGCTGTGTGACACAGGGAGCTCAACCCAATGCTCTGTAACAATCTGGGGGGTGAATGGGGAGGGAGGTGGGAGGGGGGATCAGGAGGGAGGGGACACATGTATATCTGTGGCTGATTCATGTCGATGTATGGCAGAAACCAACATAATACTGTAGTTATCTTCCAATTTAAAAAATGTTAATTGAAAATTTTATTTGAATTTAAATTTGTCAACCCCACTCACATTTCATAAAGATTTTCAATTCAATGTCTATCTTGAATGCAAACTAATTGTTCTCTCAATGTACTCAGCTCTATTTGATATGATTAAATCTAGTGTTTTTGGTGATAAAAATATTCTTTTGTATGTGAAATCCTTTACATTCCTGGCTGTCTTTCAGATGGTCACTGGGAATAAAAATATGGAGGAGAGGCTGAGAAAATATTTCAGGCAGAGGGAAGCCATGTAGGAAGGACACAGACAGAAAAAAAGAACTGTGCAAAGAAGATACTGGAAAGTAAACTGTAAGGCATGAAAGCGAAAAGGAGGAAACTGGAGAGACTGGTTAGAAGCCAAGCAAGACACTTAAAACTTGCTTCTTAAAGTTCCTGAACACAATTCTGTGAAGCCAGGGCCTTACTAATGTCTGTGGAAGCTTTATTATGTGCTGGTCCCTCCGCAGTCAAGACAGTAGCTATCAGCTCCTGAAGGGTGGTATGGAAGTGACTTTTAAAGAGATCAAGATCACATATAGGGAGGCTGGTAGAAAAACTGCTGTAAATATTCAGATGAACTTGAACTCGGATCATTATGGACATCAAGGCTGTCACATTTCAATTTGCTTTTGGACTCCAGCTCCTGATATGTTCAGTTCAGTCACTCAGTCATGTCTAACTCTTTGCAACCCCATGGACTGCAGCACACCAGGCCTCCCTGTCCATCACCATCTCCCAGAGTTTACTCAAACTCATGTCCATTGAGTCGGTGATGCCATCCAACCATCTCATCCTTTGTCTTCCCCTTCTCCTCCCACCTTCAATCTTTCCCAGCATCAGGGTATTTTCCAATGAGTCAGTTCTTCTCATGAGGTGGCCAAAGTATTGGAGTTTCAGCTTCAGCATCAGTCCTTCCAATGGATATTCAGGACTGATCTCCTTTAGGATGGAGTGGTTGGATCTTCTTGCAGTCCAAGGGACTCTCAAGCATCTTCTCCAATACCACAGTTCAAAAGCATCAATTCTTTGGTGCTCAGCTTTTTTCATAGTCCAACTCTCACATCCATACATGACTATTGGAGATAGTCATGACTATCTGGACCTTGACTAGATGGACCTTAGTTGTCAAAGAAATGTCTCTGGTTTTTAAAATTCTGTCTAGTTTGGTCATAAATTTTCTTCCAAGGAGTAAGCGTCTTTTAATTTGTTAAAACTAACAAATGTGTTAAAACTGATATGTTAAAACTAACCAAATTCTTAAGTTGCTAAACTTCAACTTGTGTTTTTGATTTCCTCTTATAGAAATGTCTCTGATAAGTTATACCTTCATACTTATGTGTAAGCAAGTAAGTGTAAAGATACAAGTAACCAAAAGAAAATTCACTGTGGGCTTGGAAAGGATACATTGGGTAGGTATTCACCCAGAGAAGGCAATGTATACAAATGTAAATACAATTGCTATAATAGATGATAAAAGATATTACCGTAGCAATTATGCCAAAGACAATGTCAGAAAGAAAAGAGAACTTAGGGTATATAACGGAGAAGGCAATGGCACCCCACTCCAGTACTCTTGCCTGGAAAATCCCATGGACAGAGGAGCCTGGAAGCCTGCAGTCCATGGGGTCACTGAGGGTCGAACACGACTGAGCAACTTCAGTTTCACATTTCACTTTCATGTATTGGAGAAGGAAATGGCAACCCATTCCAGTGTTCTTGCCTGGAGAATCCCAGGGACGGGGGAACCTGGTGGGGTGCTGTTTATGGGGTCGCACAGAGTCGGACACGACTGAAGTGACTTAGCAGTAGCAGTAGCAGGGTATATAAAAGAATTGTGCAGGCACTTTTATTTCTAAATGGAAACCAACAAAGGCACATATACAGAAAAGACTGAAAATCAGTCTTTTTGGTTTGAACTGAAGATGAATTGATTTTTTTTCCTAGCCCCATAGTTAGGATAATAAAGAAACTAAAAAAACCTAAGTTGTTCACACCTGAGAGGGTGTGAACTAGAATAAGTCCCTATTTGTAAGCAACAGGAAACTTTAACTTAAAAATGAAAGGAAATTTATTGACTAATGTGATTGAAAAATATAGAGACAAGGCAGACTTCAGACATAATTTTACTCTAACACATGGTATTGTTGTGAATGATTTTCTCCATTTTCTCCCTCTGGGCATCTGGCTTATTTTTAGGCTGGCTTCCCTTACAATAAATGCTAGAACCTCCCAGGACCACATGCTTCCTCATGTATTTCTGAAACAGGGCCAATAACTTCTTCAGCAGTCATAGACTGAAAATCCTGAACTTCAATTCTATCAGCTATCATCACCATGTGACTGCCCTTGAATCACTGGCTATGACCAGTGGGTAGTCTGTATCCATCACTGAACCAATAACTTTGACAAGAAGATTCTGTTATTTCAATTGACTCAGATCAATCAGAGTCCACTCCGGGTAGTCTTATTCAGGTTACTCAGCCAAGGGGGTCCATAGCGACTAGAATCTGGCCCACAATCTGCTTTCCAAGCTGTGCATCCTCACCTTGGGTTGTATTTTCTGGAAGAAGGACAGTCTTTTTATAATTCACATAGAAGCATAATCCTACCTGTAGGAATAGGTCTGCGTAGGACCTATTTAAAATGTAAATAGGAAATTTACATTTTTCCATGTCACATAGAGGTGCCTATGTGAGATTACCAGTGGATATGACCCTGGATTTGAGAGATCAACCCCAACTTTTTTTTTTTTTCTTATCTATTTGGTACTTCAGATTCAGGCTCCACCCTGCTATTTTTCTAAGAATCTGACCTGCATCAATGGATTCCCTATCCTCTGATCCCAGTTGTCAGGCTCAAGCACAAGTTTGCTGTGGGCTGGCTGCATCCCTTCACCATAGGACAAGCTCTTGCCAACAGTCTTCCCC